>NC_043959.1:27767525-28125025 GCF_902148855.1 Sphaeramia orbicularis | reverse complement strand
CAAGGTCACAGCAAGGTCACAAAATCTCCAATTTTGCTATCTCTCATCATTGAGCAATTTTCAAAAATTCATAAAAAATTCAAAACGACTCCGATTAGCCTCCAATTTGATACACTCATAGCTTTTAACAATATCTTGTATCTGGCACAAAATTGTCCACATCCACTGTGGGATGTGGACTCTGTGGACATTTCAATTTAACATTGAAAATCCCATTTACAACACATTTTTCATTTTAACTCAACAAATATTGATTGGAATTTAATATCATTTGACATTGTAATGGCTAAATTACTTATATCCATGTATATTCATATATATTTGCATGTATTTTATATATCATATAGGCTTCTAACTCTGTTCCAGATATTTTCCCATGCATACACATGTCACTTGTATTATAGAGCAGTTTTGACCGCTTCTGTGTAGTGTCCAGAGTAGAAGGCCAGGCCAACACCTGGGTAGGATAGAGATGATTTCTCACAGGGGTCTTATCTCTAAGTTCCTGGCACTAACCAAAACACTTTCGACACACCATAATTTTCTCATGGGAGACAGAAGACTACATTGTGACTTGTGCTTTTGGGTTCAGACAGCCTCAGCCTTTGTCTGAGGTGTATCTCTTTCTTGGAGCTCCAGTAAAGTGAATACTTATGACACTGAACGCTTGAACTGACCCTTCTTTATTGAAGACAAATTAGCAGAGTATTATTTTTCCATAACAACATACACATGACTGGTACCCAGCTTCAACTTTTTTCTGCTGTATGGAATAACCTTGAAACTAATTTTAAAAAAAATAGTCGATCCACACATGCACACCATTCGGGGTGCTTGGTGGAGGTTTGCGTTCTCTGAACATTTTTTTTTCTTTGTTAACACTCTAGCAGCAAAACTATTGGTTGAATTCCTGCCAAATTTGGTTTATAGATTGCCAGTGACCCAGAATAGATGTGATTATATATTGGGAACAGTAGGTCAAAGTTCACATTTTTTATGAATTCTTTAAATCTTTTTTTTTTTTCTATTTAATTATAATAGGCAGAATATTACATGCCTTTAAAAACTTCCATTTTCTTTCAATTTACTTCAACCTTGGCACATTTATAGAGGCATAGACATGATGACATAAGATGGATCGATGCCAAAATAAACTACAATAGACGTGAGGGGCGGGGTTTGTTGTGCCTGGCACCACTTGTTAGAATTTAAAAAAGAACTACCAATGCATTATTCTTACAGTACTATTATTGGATAATTCTCAGGATTTATTTCCAGTGCTAGTACCAGACTGCAGTATGTTTTTGTGTGGCTAAATGTCTCAATGTAATAAGTATTGTATTGATTATAAATTAGTATATAATGACTACCAGGTGTCCTCTGCAAGTTGGAGCTAAACGGCTCTTGTAACCAGGTGTACTTTGCATTCTGGGCAACCTGCAGCAGCTAGCAGGAGCAGGAGTAGCAGCTCTGCATCACACCCACACAAGGTGACTGGTGGTATGTGTAATAAGCTCTGGTATATGCAAGTGCCTTTGTTCCTCTTGTATACACATCAATAAAAAAAATATGAAACAGAAAAAGTAATCTACTTTTACTACTACTACTATTTTTTTTTTATTTGGAGTATAGACTACATTTTAACCACTGCATAACATAAGAATCACTTGATGGTTGCAACAATAATAGCAAAATATATATATAAAAAAAAAAAAAAAAAAAAAAAGCGTTATTCATTTCCTTATGGTTTTTGACAGCCACATTGAGCCACTAGAAAATGGCCAAGACCCATATGTGGTCCCGGAGCCACAGGTTGCCCACCCCTGCCATAGACAATGTATAGATGAATGACATGAAAGAGTTTATAAAATAATCCAAATTCTTAGACTTATACCAAAAATGGAAGCTCTATAATCTGCTTGATCTGTGTGAAAAGGTTGCTGGAAAGCTTAATTATTTCCATTTTCACATTGCATGAACATGTATGAATGTGTGGCTTCTTATAAGACACCGATGTGAAAAAAAAAAAAAAAAAAAAAAAACACATGGAGGAGCCTTGATTTCCATGTGTGGAAATATAGGTCTGGGCAATCCTGTGGTTAAACCCTAAACCCTTTTGATATCCTTCGTTTGATCTGATTTTTATACCAACAGCTCAGAGGTCACACTTATCTTGTTGCCAATATGGGAGAACATCTTATCAGTTTATCAGTACAAACACTGTTGTGGAAACCAAATCAAAGATGGCATATGGCCAAACTAGCAGCTGGGATATGATGAATGTGGTTATGCATGCGATATGCTAATTAACTAATGTTATGTATGTTGGTTGTGGAACAGGGCTAGCTGCAACGGAGTTTCGATATGGGAAAGCAGGTAGGATTTCAGAGGTGTTTGCATGTTTACGGCACAAAAAGCTGCTAAATGTATAAAAAAAAATGTATTTCTGTTATCAGGGTTAAATTATGGGATGACATAAATATAGTTTCTCTTCAGTCATATATGCATTTCAAAACAGAAGAAGAAGAAGAGAGAAACCAGAAAACCACTCGGAGAGCGTAGACCTCCGTCAAGGCAGATCAGCCCCCTGCCTCCCCGATCACCATCAAAATGTAATCATTTGTTCTTTGTGCCAGTATCAACATTTCCTGAAAATTTAATCAAAATCCTTCCATAACTTTTTGAGTTATCTTGCTAATAGACAAACAAACAAACAAACAAACAAACCCGGATGAAGTAATACTTAATACTTAATACTTAATTAATACTTCTTGGCAGAAGTAATAATACATTTTAACTGAAAAAAAGCTCAGGCAGAAGCATGTCTTATTAATGTCTGCCTACTTTACAGCTTAAGCTACACAATACATGGTGACTAGTAGAAAGAAAAAAAAAATAAAATAAAAAATATATATATGTGAAGAGGGGTTTGAAATAACTGTTTTAAACAGTGGGAAACCTGACCGAATTAAAACGCGAATTATTAAAACCCAAGTTAAAAAAAAAGAGAGCAATGGTGTAACCAAAAAAAGAAAAATCACTGTTAAAATGAATTATAAAATTTATTCAATGATAAATACAATTAAAAACACTAGGTTTAAGAGTAGAATTTAAAAAAGAAAAACAAGGAATGAGGTGACACGATGGTCCCTTTCGAGCAGCGTCATGATGGTGATCCACGAGGTAGAGTTCCGGCCCCAGCACGTCCGACCCGCTCCGCTGCGTCGTTAGAGGCTCTATGTGCTGAGCTGCACTAGGACCCGCTCCAGCTCCAGCTCCTCTCCTTCGGGTCCACTGGCCGCACCTGACAGACGGGACACAAAGGCCAGCACAGGACACACCAGCGTACCAAACCCCCAGGCCAAAGGCCGCTCCGGTCAGAGTATATAATCAAGACTTTTTCCAATACTCACAGGCAGGGAGAGCTCTCTGCTCTCCCGCTGCTGTATACGGCCCCCCGGAGTCCTCTACACGGTGCGCTCCGGTCCGTCTTCCTGTCCGTCCGTGTAGTAGCAGTCAACCCCTTAAACCAGGTTTGACTGCTGGCCGTTGCGTGTGGTCTCACTCTGGGGTCTGGCTGGTCCTGTGCGTGCCGCTGTCTTCCGGTCGCGTCCCTCGCTCCCTCTGTGTCCCTCTCTCTCTCTGTGTCCCTCTCTCTCTCTGTGTCCCTCTCTCTCTCTGTGTCCCTCTCTCCCTGGTGTCTTCCCATAATGAGGCTTTTATTGTTCTCGTGCCCCAGTGGATACAGGTGCGTTAATTACAGAGTTCCACAGGTTGGTCAAGACAATCATGTGTTCAGGACGTTTCCATGACAGCTAACTAGGAGGCGTAACAAACTCAAATACAGACACAAATGGAAAAAAAAAACAAAAGCAAACCAAACCATGCAAAAAGTGAATGAAATAAAACACATCAAAATGTCACGCCAAAAACACCATCTCTTTAGCTGGATCACATATATATTTATACAGTACACTCACACACACACTTATTTATTTATTTATTTATTTTCATGACTGTTTACATTGTAGATTCTCACTGATGGCATAAAAACTATGACTGAACACATATGGAATTATGTGTTTTAAAAAAGTCTGACATAACTCAAAGCATGTTTTATATTTTAAATTCTTCAAAACAGACACATTTTGCTTTTATTACTGCTTTGCACATTCTTGGCATTCTCTCGATGAGCTTCATGAGGTAGTCACCTGAAATGTTTTCCAACAGTGTTGAAGGACTTCCCAGTGATGCTGAGCACTGGTTGGCCATCTGTGGTCCACCTCATGTCATTTAAATTAGAAGGTGAGTCCAAACTTTTGAGTGGTACTGTTTTTTTTTCTTTTTTAACTCTCAAAAATAGATGCATAAAATGCTTTTTTGAACATAACAAAGGAAGTACTTTGCTTTAAGTTTTAAATTAGTACTATTCCACAGTTGAACCCCTTTATAAGAAATACATCGTCTTTTAACTTCTTTTTTTTTTTTTTTTTTTTTAGCTTTTTGTAACATAAAATTGCATCACTCTCTCAGCTCATATTTCCTTTCAGACACTATAAAAAAACTTTTGTACAATCTGGTAGTGTTTTGTTTGTTGCTTTAAACATAATTTGCATTATTCTATAATAAACCTCGAAACTTCAAAACATGAGAATTTAAAAATAATTAGTATGATCATAATATCCTGTTTTATTTATGATGCGTGTGGCTCATTTTTTAATCAAACAATTTTATCAGTTGTAATTTGAAAAGTATATCCCCATAATTCAGCACAGTAAGATAAATAAGGAAGTATCAGTGAGCAGTAAATGAAAGATAAAATTAAAAAGTAAATTAAAGACAAAATTAAAAAGGACATTAAAAATAAATCAATTTATAGTTTTTAAAAACACTGGTTTGGAAAGATATTTTAAGGAATACAAGCAGGAAGGATTTTAGACGTTTTGATGGGTACCCTAAAACTAATTTGGATTTGAATGTAGGCGAAGCGTATATAAGCATTTAGCTTCTGCTTTGGGCGGGTACGGTGGTGCAGTGGTTAGCGCTGTTGCCTCTCCCATATTGGCAACAAGATAAGTGTGACCTCTGAGCTGTAGGTATAAAAATCAGATCAAACGAAGGATATCAAAAGGATTTAAGGTTTACCCAGAGGATTGCCCAGACCTATATTTCCACACATGGAAATCAAGGCTCCTTCAACTGTTTTTTTCTTCCACATCGGTGTCTTATGCGAGTGTAGCTTGCATTTATAGAAGCCACACATTCATACATGTTCATACAATGTGAAAATGGAAATAATTGAGCTTTCCAGCAACCTTTTCATACAAATCAAGCGGATTATAGAGCTTCCATTTTTGGTTTAAGTCTAAGAATTTCAAGGCTGTCTTTTCGACACTGTGACGCTTTCATGTCATTCATCTGTACATCATCTAAGACAGGGGTGGGCAACCTGTGGCTCCAGGGCCACATATGGGTCTTAGGCCCTTTTCCAGTGACTCAACGTCACAATGTCAAAAACCATAAGGAAATGAATAAATAACCGTGTTTTAATTTATTTTAAACACATTTTGCTATTATTGTCACAACCATTAAGTGATTCTGATGTTATGCAGTTGTTAAAATGTAGTCTATACTCCAAATGAATTAAAAAATAATAATAGTAGCAGTAAAAATTGGTTACTTTTTCTTATTTTATTACCCTGCCCACCGAGGGGGCGGCAAGGACTATTGGTTTTGGTTCGGTTTGGTTTTTTTTTTGTTTATTAACACTAGCAGTAAAACTATTGGTTGAATTCATACCAAATTGGGTTTGTAAATTGCCAGTGACCCAGAATAGATCTCATCACACTTTGGGAACAGTAGGTCAAAGTTCACATTTTTTATGAATTTTTGAAATATTTTTTTTTTCTTTCTCCCATTTACTTAGAATGACCAAACAGGGGGGAGGAGCAGAAAGGGGGAGAAGAGAAGGAAAGAGGGAAGGGGGGAGTAACAGGAAGAAGAAGATGGCGAAGACCCTCACAAGAAAATATCAACAACAGTCATGATGATAATTATAATGGTAATAATAACTAGAACCAGAACTGAGTAAACTGGGCAGAAACAGAAGAAAACAAACAAAAAACACAATAAAATAAGATAAATAAGACCTATTAAATGGCAGACTGATCTTATGAAATTGCTTTGTATGTGACTCCAGTTTATTGCATGTGGCGTGCTATATGTACGCATTTTCATCTTTTTGCGTGTTAATGCCATTTGATGGCGTGTCAATGTGCTAGCCACTAATTGCTAATTGTGCTAGCCACTAATTGCACTAGCCGGTAATCGCGCTAATCGCTAACCCCAAACCTAACCCTAACCGCTAATCGCACTAGCCGCTAATCGCACTAATCGCTAACCCTTAACCTAACCGCTAATCGCGCTAATGGCATGCTATTTTACACGGTGTACATATACACGCTGAAAGCTTATAACGAGTATAACATGCCAATTAAAAGTGGCATGTTACCTGTACGCAATTTATGATACCACATTGTAAATGAGGAATATAATAAAAGAAAACATGAACAGAATATCATAAACGACAGCCCAAATAATATCAGGGTTAGGGTTTCAGTTTACTTCAAACTTGGCATATGTACAGAGGCAGTAGGTGTGGTGACATCAGCACATGCATAGACATGATGACATCTGCTATGTTTGCCACCCCTGCTATAATGCCTCTATGGACAGGTTGGTCCATCCCCACATCCACAGACTGGTGTAAATCAGTGCGTTTCACTGCTGTAATGTTCCAGATGTCACTGGAAAGCGCAAAGTCTTTTCTTTTAGTGGGATCTGGAACTTTTCCGATTGCACGAAAGTTTGGACTCACATGGCTTTTCTTTATTTTCATGACTATTTACATTGTCGGTTCTCACTGAAGGCATCAAAACTATGAATGAACACATGTGGAATTATGTAGTTTAAAAGTGTGACATAACTCAAAGCATGTTTTATATTTTCGATTCTTCAAAATAGCCACATTTTGCTTTTGTTACTGCTTTGCACATTTTTTGGAATTCTCTCGATGAGCTTCATGAGGTAGTCACCTGAAATGTTTTCCAAAAGTCTTGAAGAAGTTCCTAGTGATGCTGAACACTTGTTGTCCATCCGAGGTCCACCTCATGTCATTTAAATGAGAAGGTGAGTCCAAACGTTTGACTGGCAGTGTACATACACATTAAAGGAGTTTTTCTTGTGAAAAAGAATGAAAACTAGAAAAGCACTCAGAGAGCGCAGACCTCCACCAAGGCAGATCAGTGCCCCCCCGCCCATTCACCACTAAAATTTAATCATTTGTTCCTTGTGCCAGTATCAACATTTCCTGAAAATTCCATCAAAATCCATCCATAACTTTTTGAGTTATTTTGCTAACAGTCAAACAAACAAAAAACCAAACCCCGATGAAAACATAACTTCCTTGGTGGAGGTAACCTGACATTTTTGCTAATTTACAAAAACCGCCCAGACGCTCCGGACAGGACGTGAAAAGAGGATATGTCCAGGCAAAAGAAAACGTCACCTTAGGACTAATGTAAGTAATGATGTTCAAAGGGATAATGTGGATGTTGACAGGTGTCTGGATCAGCACATACACTATATTGCCAAAAGTATTTGCTCACCTGCCTTGACTCGCATATGAATTTCAGTGCCATCCCATTCCTAGTCTATGGGGTTCAATATGACGTAGGTCCACCTTTTGCAGCTATAACAGCTTCAACTCTTCTGGGAAGGCTGTCCACAAGGTTTAGGAGTGTGTTCATGGGAATTTTGGACCATTCTTCCAGAAGCGCATTTGTGAGGTCACACACTGATGTTGGACAGAAGGCCTGGCTGTCAGTCTCCGCTCTGATTCATCCCAAAGGTGTTCTGTGGGGTTGAGGTCAGGACTCTGTGCAGGCCAGTCCAGTTCATCCACACCAGACTCTGTCATCCATGTCTTTATGGACCTTGCTTTGTGCACTGGTGCACAGTCATGTTGGAAGAGGAAGGGGCCAGCTCCAAACTGTTCCCACAAAGTTGGGAGCATGGAATTGTCCAAAATGTCTTGGTATGCTGAAGCATTCCCAGTTCCTTTCACTGGAACTAAGGGGCCAAGCCCAGCTCCTGAAAAACAACCCCACACCATAATCCCCCCTCAACCAAACTTTACACTTGGCAAAATGCGGTCCGACAAGTATTGTTCTCCTGGCGACCGCCAAACCCAGACCTGTCCATCAGATTGCCAGATGGAGAAGCGCGACTGGTCACTCCAGAGAAGGCGCCTCCACTGCTCTAGAGTCCAGTGGTGGCGTGCTTTACACCACTGCATCCAGTGCTTTGCGTTGCACTTGGTGATGTATGGCTTGGATGCAGCTGCTCGGCCATGGAAACCCATTCCATGAAGCTCTCTGCGCACTGTTCTGGAGCTAATCTGAAGGCCACATGAAGTTTGGAGGTCTGTAGCCATTGACTCTGCAGAAAGTTGGCGACCTCTTTGCACTATGCGCCTCAGCATCCGCTGACCCCGCTCCGTCAGCTTACGTGGCCTACCACTTCGTGGCTGAGTTGCTGTCGTTCCCAAACACTTCCACTTTCTTATAATACAGCTGACAGTTGACTGTGGAATATTTAGGAGTGAGGAAATTTCACGACTGGATTTGTTGCACAGGTGGCATCCTATCACAGTTCCACGCTGGAATTCACTGAGCTCCTGAGAGCGACCCATTCTTTCACAAATGTTTGTAAAAACAGTCTGCATGCCTAGGTGCTTGAGTTTATACACCTGTGGCCATGGAAGTGATTGGAACACCTGATTCTGATTATTTGGATGAGTGAGCGAATATTTTTGGCAATATAGTGTATGTTGGTCTCATGTTCTAAAAATGTTGCTGTAATGTTCTAAAATACATCTTCCTTTCACATTTTTTATTTATAATTCTTGGATTTATGATTTTTTTTTTTTTTGCCACTTATGGGCAAGAAACCAAATAACTTCATTGACCTTGATTTTCTACATAACAATAAAAAATGTAGAAAAATTTGATAAAAGTAATAAAGTCTTGTGATTAGAGGCGTAAGAAAATATCGGTTCTGTAATATATCACGATATTTCATTTCACAATACTGTATCGATATTAACAAGTACTGTATCGATATTTTTCAGTATTTATTCAAATGCAGATATTGTGAAGGATCATTTTTGTTTTATTGTTTTTCTTTTTTTGTTTATATTTTATATCTATATTATTTAACACTCTTTTATTAAATAATGTTAGTTCCTTTGTTGGGATTGCACAAAAATAATGTTATGATGTTAGTTCTGAACTAATAGAATATGAACATTTGAACAGGATCTTAAACTGTAATGTCTGTAAAACATAATTTAAGTTTTAACACAGGGAAATTTTGTGATATAGCATTAGATCCTGTTCTTATCAAATAAAAAATGTGTTTAGTATTTGTGTATTTTTCTGGTGTAATTCAATTCTTCAAGGAAATAATCCTTTAAAAAAAAGAAACAAACAATAAATTCCCTTTTTAACAGTATCATAATATATTGTGATATATCATATCCTGATCCTAGTATTCGCCACATTCTTGCCAATACACACCCCTACATGTTATGTCCTCCAAAAACACTAAGGTTGAATTTCTGAATTTCAGACTATTTCTATAAGTGCCTTATATAGGGATAAGAAATGAGTTTTTCTTGGAATTGTACCAGAAAGTTAGAAGACGGGGTAAGGTGTGAAAAAGAGAACAGTTGCACAGTTAAACACAATGTAAAAGGTCTGGCAAACATGAACGCAGAAGCTGTTGAAAGCCAACTCAATCTGAAGCGAAGATGCTGAGAATTGTGATGAAAGAAATGAGAGACGGGGAGAACAACTGACGAGCAGGAGGTGAAAAAGAAAGAGGGAGAATGAATGTAACCCGGTGTAGTTTTGTTCTCCAGCTGTTTTCTGAAATAAAGTGGCGTTAGCAGGGGAACAGGGAATGGAACTCCTTATCTACGGATGAATACACTGTTCTTTTTTTTTTTTTTTTTTGTCTCATTCTGATATGCAAATTGTACTCGTATGTGTTCCTGTGTTTCATGTGTGGAGTTGGAGCGGCTGTGATAACATGGCTGATGCTCACACAGCTGGTCATACCTGGTGTTCTGTACATTTCCGCTCTTGATTTGATTGCCGATGGTGATTGAGGATTTTTTTTTTTTTTACGCCTGACTTTCTACACCATCATGCTGCACACCATCTGGGATGTCCGGAATTGCTTGCTCCTCTGAGCTAACAAGTTCCATGATACAGACATTAAGCTTAGGTTCGGCCTGTTCCAGATATGTTTATGAATCCAGGTCATTATTACACAATTTGTGCTTCAACAGAAGACATGTTGTTCAGAGGTGGAGCAGCTGCCTGGCGAGATTTCCACACATGAGGAGCAGCTGGACTGTACAGACCAGAAGTGCAATTCAGCTTATGTCATCAAGAGACAAACTCCAGGAAACAGGCTCTACTGTTCTCCAGAAAACATAAAAAAAAAAAAAAAAAGATTGAACATGCTGCCGATTAATTTGAACATCATTCGCCTTCAGTTTTGAAGCATGTGGAACCACTGCAGTGCATCCTCATATCTAAATGTCACATTAGGTACATGGCTAGTTGGTCTTAAAATGGCATACATACATGCATAAAATTTGCTGTCATGAAATACCACAGGTAACATTAAAAAATAATATATTGCTCTAGCATTTAGGTCGTGACAATGCAACTGTTTAGGCATGAAAAATACTCTGTTAAGCTCCAGAAAATAATATGTTTAGGACTAAAATAAGAAATATTACACAAACATACCATTGTCCTTGGTTGGTAACTGACATGAACATGTGTAAGTCCACAGAGTTTCTTATTCTTCATCTTCATCACTAAACTGTTCCTTCTAAGGCAGGGGTGTCAAACTCATTTTAGTTCAGGGGCCACATACAGTCCAATAAACACAGACCAATAAAAGAACAAGTGCTACCAGGCACAACAAACCCCACCCCTCGCACGTGTTGTAGTTTATTTTAGCATCAATCCAGCTGATGTCATCATTAGGGATGGGAATCAAGAACCGGTTCTTTTTTGAGAACCAGTTCCCAGTAGCTCGATTCCTTGGAATCGTTTGCCTGCCTGCTTAACGATTCTGCTTATCGATTCCGCCTTCGTTGTGCATGCGCGATGACGTCACACGTACGCTGCATTGTTTTGGTCAGAACGTAGCTAACATGGCATTGAGGCAGAAACGGTCTAAAAAGATGACACCAGGTCCACTGGAACACTTGCAAAGCTTCCATGTCTTCAAAAGGGAGGAATCCCACTAATATCCTCAAACATTTGTCCACAGCATGTGAATCATTTACAGGAATGTCACATATTTGATACTCTACTTAGCGGCGCTTGTGAATGTAGTGGCAGAGTGAACGCCGGGCCAGTTCCGGTGCGGGCAACAAACTCCTCAAATACAAGTTTCTGAAGGTAAGAAGGGAAAGGAAATGAGGTGCACAACAACGGGAGACAAGCCGAGCCAAGTCGAACCGGTTCCATGTAGTAGAAATGCGGCAATAGAGGAATTAGTAAAGCATCTTTAGTTTCACTTTCACTGTAGCCCCCCCCCCCGAACCGGACCTGGTGTCATCTGTTATTATTATTTGTACATACTGTATATGTTATATTTCGGTTTTGGTCCTCGGGGTGCATGTTTGACACCCCTGTTCTAAGGCATGGGTGTCAAACTTATTCTAGTTCAGGGGTCACATTCAGCGCAATGTGGTCTTAAGTGGGACAGACCAGTAAAATAATAGACAGAATAACCTTTACATATGAACCCAAATTTGTCACTTTGTTTTAGTGTGAAAATATGAATAACCTGAACAACCATGTAACACCTGACATTTCTAAAGAAAAATAAGTAAAGTTTCAACAAAATTATGTTTCAGCTTATTATTAAGACAATCTACAGATCATAGTGAATATATATATATATATATATATATATATATATATATATATATTTAATAATAATTAATATTTTCTTAAAACATTTCAGGTTGTTCATATTTTTTTATGTTAGTCACATTTTATTGTGAGGATAGTTTATAAATGTAAATATTTTCATAATGCATTTTGACTGTTAATATCTTAAGTGCAATTTTTTCATTTTGCAAATTCATCCTACAGGCCGGATTGGAACCTCTGGTGGGTCGTATGTTTGACACCCCTTCCAGAAACCATGACACAACAGCACTACACATGGGTAACAATTACAGATACGTGCAATGATCAGGGCTATTGGTTGAATTGAGATTTTGAAAGTGGAAAACAGGATAAATGTACTGACTTGTGGCTGTTGTTGTGATTCGCTCCAGTTACTGGAAACAGCGAAATGATGCCGAAGGAGGCGCAGGCTTTAGGGATGAGCAGGTTGATAAAACTGATAGAGTTCCAGTTATGGCTAGTGTTACAGATGTTGGGTATTAAGCGGAGATACGAGGGGGTTTTACCTGTAAGGGTTCCATAAGTGGACAGATACCAGTGGATCATTCAGTGGGAATGGAGTGATCGACCAGAGTGGAGGTGTTGAAAGGAACATCACCAAAGCACATAGGAGTGCATTAGATGACATCCAGTTTATTAAGAAGATATCACATACACAGTGTTGGGAGCAACCAGGGTGCGATTTGTTGGGAGGGATGGGGGGAACTACTCCTCTTCTGGTTTTTACATCCCTACTTCTGCTCAATGAATTTCCTCCTCGGGGGGACAACCAACCAATATAAATAACAGGCAGGTTGTGACAGTTTTCTTCCACCTATATCCTACATTACTGGCGCTAACGTTCACTTGAACTGAACTGAACTGTCAGCAGTCTCAGAATTCGCGAACATGGTAAACGTGACAAATTCATGGGGCCCAGCATTTGTGTGTCCAGTGGATACAGGTTAGAAGTTGTGAAAGTTTTGTGTAAGATCTGTTGTATAATAGAGGACTGGAACCTGGCAGTAGGACATTTAAAGTATGTAAAGTTTCACTTTCGTTTCATGCCAGTGTTACTTTTGTCAGTTATGGACCACACCCCCACGTATATAACTGCTGCCCCATCCCCACCCCCACCCCCCAAAAAAACAAACAAAACAAAAACAAAACATCTCCTTTCCTTTTGTTTTTTTTTTTTGTTTTTTTTTGACAAATTGCACCCTGGGAGTAATATATTACTTTTTTGCTGTAACGCAGTAGTGTAAGGCATTTCTTAAATTTTATCTTCCGTACTGTTGAACTTCTGCCAGTCAGTATTCTCTAAAATATTGTGGACTACATCTTTGGAATAATTTACATCCTGAACTTCAATCAACATCTTCTTTATCATTATTTGAAAAGCATCTAAAAAGGACTCTAATTTATGAAAAACATGTAAGGCTTTACATCATTTGATTTGTTTTTGGTTTTTTTTTTAACTTTTGATTATTATTTGACTTATATTTTATTCTTCCTCTTGTGTTAACTTTCTGTCTCCATCTCTTATGTTAACAGGTTGGTTTTGACCCCTGTCTTAAATCACCTGTACAATACATTAAAAACACTTATCTACCATCCAATCCACATTTGTTTCTCATCTCTTGGTTACCTTGTAAGGCTTCCCAATCCATGAAAACATTGGTTTTAATATTTTTGGTGTGAGCCTCTGGGCCTTTTTTTTGTCAGAATACCCCTCGATGTGCACTCTGCAGTCACCACCTCTATACTGAACTGACCTCACATGCACGTCTTTGCTTGTTTTGTTTTTGTGCAGGTTTACTGGATAACAAGGCAAAATGAGAATCCCCAAAAGTTCATATGATTGTTAGAGGAGCTGGCTGTCAGTGTGTTGGCTGCATTCATGATTTCAGTTTGGGCTCTAATTATTGCTTTATAATCTTATTTTTATAACTGGGTCGAAACTGACCCGAACTACACAAAGGTCATAATTTCAACCACAGCATTTCATAATTTAGTGAAAAAAAAAATGTTTTGTATTATTTTGTTGAAATACAGGTTTCTGACAAAGTCCAAAAGCCTTGATACAACACACACATTTTATGTGGTTATTTTGTGCATTTAAAACTAGGAGTGCACTGATACCACTTTTTTCCAGACCAAGTACAAGTACTTACATTTGATTAGCTGCCGATACTGAGTACCGATATGAGTACTTAATAATACCATTACAGTTCTTAGCTACTTTTGAAAATGTGTTTTATTGTCGTTGTCATTAGTCTGCCTGGAACAAAGTGCTGCTACTGACATTTAGGGCCGGATCTATCAAAGGTTTGCTTGTATTAAAACATGTGCAAACTCATTCCACACGCAAAAAAAAAATTCAAACTGATTTACTAACAGCACGCAATAAGGGTTGTGTCTTTCAAAGGTGCAAATAGTGCGTCTGCATCAGTTTGAAGGATGAAGTGATGAAACGAGATGCAGAGAATGCATTTTTCACCCTCGTGAACATTTTTGGAGTGACGGAAGAAAAAATTATTGAGACATATATGCCCCCCCGACACACACACAGACACACACACAGACACACACAGACACTTTACCAGACTCTTTTCCACTCCTGATGAGTGTGATTAAAAATATGCACATTCGGCTACAGTGTGACAAAATTATGTGCGCGACAGTCATTCAATCCAACTACCTCCCCCACACACACACACACACACACACACACACTTGTGCACACACACACACTTTTAAAATGAAAAATAAATGAATGAATGAATCATGCAATACCTTCTATGACTAAACTCCTCCAACATTACATTTCCGTGCATCTGGATCATTTCAGCTCACTGTTCCCATTAGTGCTGCTGTATCCCACAGCAGTTTTTCCAGTGTACTGTCTCCAGTAGCACACGCAAAACCCTCATTTAAATAGGGCGGTCTCCAAGACTTTGCACCTGTTATAATTTGCACAACCAATCTGAGTAAATCACCTGCAAACCGTGGTCACACCCCACATGCAAAATTCCAGATTGAACGCAAGCAAATTACTACACGCAGATTGGGATTTTAGTAAATCCGGCCCTTAATCTGTTGGAATGAGCGTTTCTCAATCAATCCACCAGAGGGCGCTGCTCTTAATTAACCATATTTGCGAAATAACATGAAGAAGAGTAAAGGTTTTTGAGACGACGAAGAAGAAAGTAAATAATAACAAACATGGTGACGACAGAGGAGGTAACACTAATGTGGATACTAATGTTGATATTGATGAGGGTAGTTGTCATAAATATGCCAGTGGTTTTTCACTAACTCACAGTCGCTCTTTGAACAGATCCTCTCCCTCCACAGTTCCCAGTGATACTGCTTCACGGTCTGGGTTTACACAAAGCCTTATACAGGGGTTGGACAAAATAATGGAAACACCTTAAAAAATCAACAAAATATAATTTAATATGGTGTAGGTCCGCCTTTTGCGGCAATTACAGCCTCAATTCTCCGAGGTATTGATTCATACAACTTGTGAATTGTTTCCAAAGGAATTTTAAGCCATTCTTCAGTTAGAATACCCTCCAACTCTTTTAGAGACGATGGCGGTGGAAATCGACATCTTACTTGAATCTCTAAAACTGACCATAAATGCTCAATAATGTTGAGGTCTGGGGACTGTGCCGGCCATACGAGATACTCAACTTCATTAGAATGTTCCTCATGCCATTCTTTAACAATTTTAGCTGTATGGATTGGGGCATTATCATCTTGAGGTGAAGGTGTTTCCATTATTTTGTCCAACCCCTGTATATAAGATAATATGATGATCTTTATATGGCTCTGGGTATGCATCCGCTAGCTCCTGGAAAACGGACAGAATTACGTGTGGAACGTACACAGAGGACAGACAATACGCTCCATCTGTATCCGTCTGTGTTTTTAACGTAACGTTCAGTCTCTGTTACTTTTGTCACCGTCGTTTATTTTAAAAGATCTCCACACTGCTGACATTACTCCTCTGCCATGAATCTGCTGCACTATGAGGTGAACGTCACACTGCTGTCAAGTGGTATTGCTGTGTTTGTATCAGAGCACTTTTACAAGTACGAGTATTACTACACACACTCTGTATCAGGCCGATACCTCATACTGGTATCGGTGCATCCCTATTTAAAACCTAAAATGGGACGGTGCCAATACTAACACAAGAGGAAGGTTATGTGTCCCAAGGCTCTCTTGTATTGGGAGGTTCTACTGCACACACACTATTAATGATGAGAGTCTGTATGTAACTCAAAGTAATACAGGAGTCATGGAACGTATGACAGTTCTGAGACAGTAATATTATAAGGTAAGGAATTACTTTAAATAACAGTAACAAGCAATCTACAGTTTGGAAGTCACTTGCACAACACTACACATACGTAGTTCTAATTAAAAAAAGAAAACATAAATCATTTCCAGCCATTTTCTAAAACAGCCTCTCATTGTTTTGTTGTGTAAACAGACGTGTAAGTCTAATTATCTTTGGATGCAAAGTGACAACAGTGGGCGCTGGGTTACATGTTCCATCATTACCACAATCATACACAGTTGCACAGTGAGGCCCATTTGTGTTTTTGGATAACAAGGAACTGTGTGGCACAGATGAGGAAGATATACCCCAGTGATCAGAAAACAAACACTAAGACCAAAACAAAACAAACAAAAGAAAAAAGACAAAAAAGAAAGACAAAAATATAACAAGACAACATGAGACAGCTTTGTTTACTCACAACAAAAATACTGTACATTTGCTGCTACCGCCGCCACAGTAATACTAGCAAATTAGACTACAGTATTATTATTATAGATTTTTGTATTATTACAACTAGGGATGCAACGATTACGATACCAGTATTGGGTATCGGGTCCGATACTCAGTGTGTGTATGTGTACTCATAAAAGTAATCCAATACAACCGCACCGATACCACTTATGGCAGCATGACATTCGCAGTTAAGTGCAGCAGGTACGCGGCGGTGGGGAGTGTGAAGAGTGTGGAGATTTTTCAAAATAAATGACAGTGACAAAAGTAATGTTAAAGACACAGAGGGATAGAGATGCAGCGTTCTGTTTGTCCTCTACGTACATTCCATCCGTTTTCCAGGTGCTCACGGACGTGTACCCAGATGGAGAATACCACCAGGAACCGTGGAGGTAGAGGATCTGTTCAAAGAGCGACTGTGTGAGTTAGAGAAAAACTACTGACAGATTTATGACACCTACCCTGGGCTGGGCCGGTTTCCATCCTACTCATAATACTACAGGGTACGGAGGAGTGCAGACCCCCGCCAGTGGAAGTGAAAACAAAACTTATCGCTCATTTCTCTTTTCTCTTCCTGCTGAAGCTTCGCTTTTAAACCTTACCAGTGAAAATGCTGCAACATTAGTATCCGCATTAGTGTGACCTCTGTCGTCTCCATGTTTGTTATTACTGACTTTCCTCTTCTCAAAAAACTTTACTCTTCTTCGTGGTATTTGTCCAGTATGGTTAATTCAGAGCAGCGCCCCCTGGTGGATTGATTAAGAGACGCTCATTCCAACACATTAAATGTCAGCAGCAGCACTTTTTTCCAGTCAGACTAATGACAACGATAATAAAGCACATTTACAAAAGGAACTAAGAACTGGAATGGGATTATTAAGTGCTCGTATCAGTAATGTAAGTACCTGTACTTGTACTCGGTTTGGAAAAAAGTGGTATCGGTGCATCCCTAATTACAACACTTATTGTTTTCTCCCTCACTCCCCTCTCTCTCTTTCTCACTTTCATTCACACTCCCCTCCTCCCCCTTTACCCTATCAACCCTAACCAGTCTATATTGTTTAGCTGCTCTTTACATTTATTATCTTTTTCATTGTAATACGATGTTGTCATTGTTGTTGTTTGTCACCACTCTGTTGTTGTTTTTGGTTTGTTTGTTTCGTTGTTTGATTTTCACTTTGTTTATGTGTTGTTTTTCTGTCCACAATGTCTTGTTAACCATCACTAATAATAAAAAAAAAATACTGTACATTTGTGGAAGTGTAAAGTCAGAAATATTAACCAGTTTACTAATTTCCCACTGGTTTATAGCAGGTACGATGATGTATGTGTAACTGACAGGTCATCCAAACTTATATCAGGCTGCGAGTCACGTAAATAAAATGTGTGTAGAGGCTGAAAGATGCAGCAGAGACAGACTCATCAACAAGGACGAGGCTGAATTGGCTGTTGGTAAAAGCACAGTTCTCCTGTCACAACACAGAGTATTGCAGCGTGACAGAGCCCCAGAGGTTCACCCTCATAAATAAAGTCACTTCTCATTAGACTGAAGCTGATAACAAGTTAATTCGCTCCGATTTCAAAAACCAAAATATTTTGGCTGAAGTATGTCACTGATTTCCATTAAATTTGTCAGCTGCTAATTTTAGTCTGTATGTGAGTTTGAGTACTGAATTTATACCCACAAAATCAGTTATCTGAAGTAAAAATGAAATTCACTGACCTAATACGCAAGCTAAATATGCAGAAATATTATATAAAGTGAGTTTTGTGTAAACTCCAAGTTTGTTAAATAACCTCAACTCGAACTCAGTTAATTTAATGTACTCTGGATATCTGAAGGAGTTCTGTGACTCATTCTCTACTGATGATATCACAGTGCATATCCAAACACATTTATTAGAAACTAAGCAAACGGAGACTGATATTAGTTTCACTGCCTTGTAGTTTGTTACATAACCGTTACTATGTGCAGTAAGTGATTATCTGCACCCTAGTATTCACACATTATACATTATGAATTCTGTCTCAACATAATCTATAGACAGAACATTGTGCACATTTATTCAAAGGATTCAAAGAGGGTTTTATTGTAACTCTATTCAAGACTTAAATGAGAAAAAAGTCAATTAGTTTTCGAGGCCAGACAAGAGATGATGCAAAATAAAATAAAGCAAACAGTATATATATATATATATATATATATATATATATATATATATATATATATATATATATATAAAAGGTAATAATGAATGAATGAACGATTGACTAATTTATTTTTTTGGTTTGTACATTAAAGGTGGGGTAGGAGATCTTGGAAAAACAGTTTGAGCAAGCTACATTTTGAAAATACACAATTCAAAAGTCCAAACCCCTTTCTTCAGACATCCCCCCAAAGCCACGCCTCCAGATTGCTGGCACACGCAATGTTTGTTCCTGAGGGTTCATAAGCGCCGCACAGCAACAATTCGCCCCGCAGCCCCAGCCCCGAGCCCAACCCCGACCCCGGCTCGCGGATCCATGAATACCTCATTCAGTCTCCTCCAACACCCCCACTCTTACAGAACAGCCCCAGTTCATACCAATCTGGCTAACGTTTAGGGGTGAAAGAAAATATCGGTCCTGCAATATATCGTGATATTTCATTTCACAATACTGTATCGATATGAAAAAACACTATATCGACATTTTTAGGTATTTATTCAAATGCAGATATTGTGGAGGTTCATTTTAATATGTCTTTGTTTTTCTTTTTGTTTATATTCTATTTATTATTATCTAACACTGTTTTATTAAATAATGTTAGTTCCTTTGTTGGGATTACACAAAAATAATGTTATGATTTTAGTTATGAACTCATAGAATATGAACATTTGGACAGGATCTTAAACTGTAATGTCTGTAAAACATA
Organism: Sphaeramia orbicularis; assembly: GCF_902148855.1. Taxonomy (NCBI): domain Eukaryota; kingdom Metazoa; phylum Chordata; class Actinopteri; order Kurtiformes; family Apogonidae; genus Sphaeramia; species Sphaeramia orbicularis. The sequence continues at coordinate 28,105,263 of NC_043959.1, read as the reverse complement.
ATTTAAATTTTAACATAGGAAAGTTTTGTGATACAGCATTAGATCCTGTTCTGATCAAATAAAAATGTGTTTAGTATTTGGGCATATTTCTGGTGTAATTCAATTCTTCAAGGAAATAATCATTTTAAAAAAAGAAACAAACAAAAAATGGCCTTTTTAACAGTATCACGACATATTGTGATATATTGTATTGTGATCCGAGTATTGTGATTTGTATCGTATCACCAGATTCTTGCCAATACACACCCCTACAACCGTTACATTTCCTACTGATTTATGTTAGTGACAAAACAGTTTGCCGGTGAACTTTCCATCCTAATATAGCTAATATAGCCAAGCTCTGGCTCTGGCTTCGTTTCCTGAACAAGTGCTCCAAGCCTCTGAGACCGCACGATTCATGCATGAAGAGGGATACAAGCAAATGGCAGTTGAGTTTGATAGACATATCACTATTCAGTCATTTCGATGGGCCGGTTAAAATGATTGTTATTTCAGTCCTGTCCCTTCCACAAGTGACTACATTTTTTTAAATTTTTGTGTTAGAGCATTCAGTTAATTGGTTTTAATTGGGGTGTGAAGGGGATTTTAAGCAGTATAGTAAAAAATGCTCCAGGAAAACATGTCCTACCCCACCTTTAATCATTGCACATAGTACAATAGTTATAAAAAAAACATAAAAACCAAAAAAAGGAACAGGCTAGAAGCAAAAGCTTATTTTTTCCCCTGATCTACTGCTTAGATTAAAGTAAATGTGTACAGCATCAAGCATTCTCATTATAACAAAAGAATCAACAAAAAACATATCTACCATCTCAAATTGATATTCCTGAATGATTTTATACTTTAGGCATTTTAAAAACTTTCTCAGAGAAGTGAACGACGAGAATTCATCATCAAGGCCATCCCATAATTTCACACCCACAACCGATAACATCTAGACTTCACATTTGTCTTCAGTTTAGTATATTCAAAAATATAAAGACCTCTTAAATCAAAATTACTTTCTCTGAATTTAAAGAAATCTTTAATTCTATTTAGAACAAAACAAAACAAACAAAAAAAAAAAATGTTCAGAATAAAAACATAATCTAAACACCAAAAATAACTGAAGGTACTAATGTCCGAGTAGGTTCACTGTCCAGACTAATGATGTTTTGCAATACAAGTATTTGTCTCTACATTTGTGTGAATGTAAACAGAGTTTTAACCCTTTATCAGGCAAGTGACTATTATTGGTAATTTCCACAACATTAAATATGGGGCCAAACCCGTGCCTCACTGAGGTCAAGAAGCATGTTTTTTTTTTTTTTAAACACCATACAGTGATTCAGAGAGTTTATAGACATTCTGAAACTGTAAATAGTAAATATTAGTGTTTTTTTTTTTTTTGTCACTTTATGACCATATAACAGTTGTTTTATTGCATGTGTTTACTTTTTAGCAAGTGCTGCTCAGATGTTTTATGGCAAGAAAAGGAAGAGTGTTGTCACGGTAACCGACGAGGAGGTAGATGACGATGTCCAATAACACACTAAGGTTGAAATTTGGATATTTCAATGAGTGATAAAGGGTTAAGTCTTAAAACCTGAGATGTTTTTTTTTTTTAATAAATTGTAAATGGGATGGCTTCACATCTCATTTTGCTCATGTCTATAATGCCTTTAAGATGTGATGCATGCATTAAACTGCACCTGAAACATCAAACCCAGGTGTATAAACATGAGTATGACCTGCAGTAGATGGAGGACAGCACCGATACCTTTAGGAGACAGACGCTGTTATGGACAAATCACATCATGTAAAGAAAACACAACCACAACCAACACCTGAACTTGTTGCTGCTTCCCCTTCCTGACAGATTAAAGCCTCTGCGTCTGCTTCGTCCACTATTCTCCACAGTGTCCACAGGTTGGACAACAACAACTATAGTTTGACTGACAGTTTGGAACAGTTTAGAGTTGTTTTCGTGTTGTCATGTGGACTCAGACGTTCTCTTCCTGCTGTGTTTTTTTGTTTTACTCTTTTTTTTCTGTCTAAATTTTTCATAACTATCGATTTAGAAAAATATCCATGTTAGCGTGGGGAGGGCATTATATAGCTGTCAACTTCTCAAACTTTTCTCTGTTAACCCATAAAGACCCAGTGCTACTTTTATGGCAGTTCCCAAAATAATTTCTCTCTTTATTTAACCTTCCTTAAGTAATTTGGCACTGTTTATTACAATATTATCCTCTGTATTTTGTGTTTTTTTTAAAGCCAAAATCATCTATTTTCTTATATTTAATTTACAAATCATGTAGATGGTCATTAAAGCTCAGATTACAGTTGAGGGTAATTAAATGAAAAACAGAGAAAACTGAAGAAAAAGTGGCTTTTTCAGTCAAATCTATCATTAACTGAACATAAACTCATTGATCTAACTCAATGGATTTTACTGGTGAATCAATGTTGTAGAAGATGACGGTGTTTCCATGGTAACTACGGAGCCTCTGAACATACAAATGGGTCATATCTGATGAACATGAAATGATGACAAACTGTATTTTACACCAATTATTTACATGTATTGATAGGATTAGTGCAGTGGTTCTCAAATCTTTTACAGGGAAGTACTCCCAACTCTCGCTTCAGCATTTTTGATTGAAAAAAATTTGGCAAAATTTGATCCTGTGCCAGATGGTTTATATTTTCAAAACTTTGTAAACAAACAGCATATATTCAACTGTAAAATACACTACCAGTCAAAAGTTTGGACTCACCTTCTTATTTAAATGACATGAAGTGGACCACAGATGGTCAACAAGTGCTCAGCATCACTGGGAACTCCTTCAAGACTGTTGGAAAACATTTCAGGTGACTACCTCATGAAGCTCATTGAGAGAATGCCAAGAATGTGCAAAGCAGTAATAAAAGCAAAATGTGTATTTTGAAGAATCTAAAATAGAAAACATGCTTTGAGTTATGTCACACTTTTAAACTACATAACTCCATATGTGTTCATTCATAGTTTTGGTGCCTTCAGTGAGAATCTACAATGTAAACAGTCATGAAAATAAAGAAAAATCAGGTGAGTCCAAACTTTTGACTGGTAGTGTATGAAAAATAACTAATTTTTTAAAGTAAATTTCGTGTGCAAAATATAAACTGATAAGTGCCCTTTTTCATTAATAGTAAAATTAAAGAAATTGATCATTAATTAATAAATGAATCTTTCATCAACAAAAAATAATTTCTTATCTACTCAAATGAACTCATTTGGAATAATATAAAATAGAAATGTTCTTAAAATGTTACCAAAGCTTAAACAAGATGATTGAAAATAAAACTATTATATGAATGCATTTATTGTGTTTTATATCTCAGCATTAATTCTCGTTATTTATTTTGTATTCAGTACATGATGACTTATTTATTGTATTTTTCCCCAAAAAATTCCCCCTGGGGGAAGTAACCCCTGGGCTTCTTCCAGGTACCCCTGGGGGTACATGTACGCCACTTTGGGAACCCCTGCATTAGTGGATCAACAAGTATTAACCCTTTAACAACAGCAGTAATGTATATGATGCACCTTTTTGGTGTCTGCTTCTCAGTTTCTCTTTGATGTCTTATCAGGCCCAGGCAGTGAAGAAACCTTTCCATTCTCTGTTTGGTCCGGTTTTCTGACTGCGACTCTGTCCAGGCAGGTTGAAGCGTAGTAATGCACGTGGTCACATGATCGGGTCAATGAAGCTATGCCCTCTCAGATTTTATATCCTGCATTTTATTTGAACCAGATTTTTATTAACCCTTAGGAGTCTGAGCCTATTTTGGCCGTTTTTGAGCACTTTTGATTTTGCCTTTATATATGATAGGATAATTTTCTTTATGGTGAATCAAAACTCAAAGACTTCTTTAATCTTCCATTGATGTATTTATTCAATCAGATCTGGTAGACAGACCTTGCCCCATGCACACACAAAAGCTTTCTCAACTTGTGTTCTTTGTTCTGTCCTTTATATAGTGTCCTTGTAGGGTCTCCTTGTCTCCACCACCGTACCTTGTGAACCTAAAAGTCCCAACATCTTGAAGTCATTTTATCCCCTACCTTAACTCACATTCTTGAAATGTTTACCTTCCATAAATCTCTAAAGGACATCACAACACATTAGTTCAGGTCCATCCTTGCAATATACTATATAATAAAATGTTTACTATACTCATTTTTGGTATCTTTTTTTTTCAGCACAACTTCATCTATCTCATCTGGCTATTATTTTTTCACTTTAACCAACTATATCAACACATAAGGCCAAAAAACACACAAAATATATAAAATACGATTTGAAAATGTATATAATTTATTGCGAAAATAACACAAAGATGTCTAATGAACCTTTTCAAAGACTTTAAAAGTGAATATTGGTTCCAAATATTAGGTATATAAAATTAAAATTGTAATAAATTAAAACTATACTCAAATATTTGACATAAAAGCATATCTTTACATAGGCGTTTACTCATCCCCACAATCCTTCCGGTTTCTGCATCCGGTTCAGGTGGGGGTCATCCTCACCCTTACCTATAATGCTAATGCAGTCTGTGGATTAGAATCCGCAAATTCAGCCAGTTTTTTGTTTTGAAAAAGGACCTAAAATGACAAAGATATGGTCAGAAATATAACACTTGCTTTACACCGCTATAATAACGCTATATCGGTTGTTTGCTCTGGTTTCAAACCATCATATCTCTGGTTGTATTTGCTCTATTAACATCAAATAAAAAGTGGGAGAGTGTTTCAAGTCCACACTTTCGAATGCAATTGTCGACAGTGGTCTACGTGACCGACTTCTGACACTACAAAGTGTTGAAAATATCATGTGATTAAGTCATGGGGCCATGACTGTGGACCCCTAAGGGTTAAGAAAAGTGTGTGGTGTTTTAATTATAGTGAAATATCTATTGAATCATTAACCCTTTCATGCATGAATTATGAGAACCCTAATCAAGATCTTTTTTTCCTGAGTGTTTTTATTCCTCTTTAGGCATGAAAAAAAAACAAAAAACAATGTGATTGAATTTATTTATTTATTTATTTTAAATCAACCTGTTTTTCATGGAGTTACAAAAATGTCCACTCAGCTACACCATGAATTTTATTCTTGAAGCAAAGAAACATGTATTTAAAACCCAATATCATAAAGTGATATGAAAACAGTGAAATGAAACCATGTTTAATGCAGCTAATCTGATGTTTTCTCACATTTTAACATATTCTAATACTAGTTATTACTCACTTCATGGAGATAATATGCAAAAAAAAATAAATAAATAAATAATAATAAATAAATTTCCACTCAAGAACCAACTAAGAACAGCAAAGTTACAATAATGGTATGAATTGCAGTTTATGAGATGATGCATAAGTGTCCACTGTGTTAGCTGATTTGGAACTAAAACAACAAAACCCATGAATATACAAGAGTCAAGCTGTAGAGTAACTGTCCACTGTAGTGACCACTATGCATGAAAGGGTTAAAGAATATTTTTTTATTAGTATTTTTTTTTTTTAAATTGTATCAATAACTAGAATTTTCAGGCGACCCCATTTGAATTCCAGGTGACCCCATGTAAGGTCGTGACCCCAAGGTAGAAAAGCACTGGGTTAAATAGTTCCATCAGTAGTTGGTTTTGGTTGACGGTGGATGTTTGGGTCTTTATGGGTTAAAGTCATAAAAAGCACATTATAAATACTGTGGTCAAAGGGAAGATTCTGATAATAGAGGTTGATGTAAATATGAGCTTTAACGAGCATGGCCTGTAATTCCTGTTGGACATTTGTTTACTGTACGGTCTCCTTTTTGTCCTTCCTCTGTTTTATGTTCTCCCATGTATGAGTCAGTGTGTTACTCGTTCACAGAGGAAGCGGGGCTAAAAGATGGACTGCACAGATCAGTAACAGTGCCGAGACGTCCTACGGTCAGCGCACTGTTTGTTGTTCTTCCTGCTAGTTCCTGGCAGTGGGGAGTTAGTTATGTGAGAGACAAAGCAGGAGGCTGGTCCTAAATTAACAGGAGCTCTAAGGTTTGTTGTGCTGGCGTCGGCTCCGGCCTTCAGCAGCCTGTGGATCTGCAGAAATTAAACAAGACAGAAAAGCCTGGTCCAAGACTTGTCTTCTTTTACCAGGAGATGCTACTGTGTTTTTTTTTTTTTTCCTCCTGTTGGATTAGGTCATAGCTGAATAAACACCCAGGCTCATATAAATGTAATATTTACAATTAGAATACCATCCTATCCGTGATATGAACGACTATACCATCAATATAGTCCACGTATGTGTCCGTATGTTGGTAATAAATTGCCCTTCCAGTTGCCATGGTGAGTTTCATCACTTTACATCCTTTTTACTTTCACCACATACATACTTAATTTAGAATAACAAAGAACTAATTGAAGATGTATAGAATTCATTGAACAAACTCAGCTCACTGGAACTGAAAACCCAGAGGTTCACATCTTTCTGCTCGTCTTTTTTTTTTCTTTTTAACATTACCGCTTTCATTTTCGCTGCTGTTTTTTTTTTTTTTTTTTTTTCCTGTGTTTTTATTTTCAGGGTTTGATGTTTTTTATGTCGTTGCTGCTCAAGCTGTTAATCATTACTCGTGTTGTTGTTTTTATTTTTTTATGCTCTGGCACTGATTTTTTTTTTTTTTTCAGGTTTTCATTCATCAATTAAATTAAACTTGTGTGATGTGGAAAATGTAACCATGCTTTCAATCAACAACTAAACAAGAATATTTACTTTCAAATAACCAGAATTAAATGGTTATCAATGGATGTAGGTAAGAATACCGATTAACTGCACAGGTCGTGACACATATATGATTTTGTCAAATTTGAGATAAATAGAGGATTTCCATTGATCTCCATAGTTGAGGAGACAGTCAGAACAACAGACTATAAACATTTATTGAATTTATTTTGTTATTACTAGTGTATATGGCAATTGCTATATTGTATTTATCACCTCTATTTATTATTCATGTATTTGCTCTGCTATTAGTTCTTTGTACATATAAAATGTAATTTTTTTTCTTCTGCATGAAACAAATAAATGAATGAATAAACATATGATTATTACTTTTAAACCTCAATTTTGGGATGTGGGTCATCATCATCTTGGTTGTTGAAACATAAATGCCCATATTTGGATAAGTGGGTAAAGGTGAAACAAGAAAATAGAGGAAACATGTACACAGCCTAAAAAGACACAAAATCCTGAACTAAATGGGTTAAGAAGGTTAAAGTTATTATTTTGTGTGACCTCTGACCCCATGACAAGAAGCTGCACAAACAAATACAAACATCTGACATGGGTTGAATGAAACCTGGTGTAAAACATCAGAAAAGTAATGCACTAAATCCTCATATCGTCTAAATTAAAGACATATTAAAGGGGTCATATTTGGCTAAACCCACTTTTATTAGTCTTTGGTTCATTTATTTGTGTATTTGGACCCTAACAGTTCATAAAGTTTGAATTTGAACCCTCCAGGTGCTGCAAAACTATCTTTTTATTCATTTTGGCAAAAATCGAGTGGATTTCTACAACCTGTTTGAATTCCTTCTTAATTTGTTACGTTTACAACTAGTTACATCACGACATTTGAACATATAAGGTTAAGACTTCCGACAAACATTTGTCCGAGTACGACATAATTGTTTGTCAGCAGCAGTGGTTGTAGTAAAAACTGAAAATATGTCCAAACTTTGAGCCGGTTACCTAAAATGTTCAGTTTTTGGTTGAACGGGACAGAGCAGCACAGCCAACAACCTGGAGAGGGTGGGGTGTGAAGTGGCTCATTTGCATTTAAAGGGCCAGCGCTCAAAACGACCTTTCTGGTGTCATTACTCAGAAATGGGGTTGAAGATGGACCTGTGGAGTTGAATTAATGAAGAATTCAGACCCAAGTAGAGCATTTACAGTTTATGTAGACCACAGGGAAATGTTTGAAAATGCATAATTCCATTTAAAAAAGCTAAATATTACTCGCCTTTAGCCCTATCGGCCCGCCTGAGGGCCGAAAAAATTATATCAATATTCATCTACTATAAAAATATAATAAATCAGGACAATGGATGTTTTTTTTTCAACTTTTGCTCAAAGTTTAGACCCTAATGTTAATAAAAGTACATCAAAAGTGTATTTTAGTGCAAACTTTAATGTTCAAACATGATTTTTAATCTTTGTGGGGTGAAATATACGCTATTAAAAATCTCCGACACGAACAATTAATTTATGCATATCATTGTTAATCCAGCTGAAAAAAAAACAGGCGAGGATAAAAAATTCTAATTTCTCTTTTAGTTTGTTACAGTTTACTCAGGCATAGTAATAGATACAATATTTTAGACAATGGGAACAGATTCTGTGAGGTCTCTAAATGTCCACAGACACCAAGAACATCCATATGAACCTTATTATTGTGAAGTAATTCTTCATTTACTTTGGGTATGTCTTTTTAGGTATTTTCCCCTGAAAATATGGTCAGGGTTTAACAGGTTAAGTGCAGAAGGAGGCCACTTTAAATACAACCACTGGTTTATAGAAGCGGTTTTATTTCTGAACCTTTTGTTTTGTTTTGTTTTGTTTTGTACATACTTCTCATATATCCAGATTGGATCTTAATACAGACTTAGAAAGGTATATTTGTGCTCATTAAAACGTTACTTAAATAACAAACCTAATGTTGGACTTTAGTACTGTACTTAACTATGCTAATTAGCACTTGCTGGCTTAATTAGCATGCTAGCTGATAGAACATTTAATCCAACACAAATTAATGCTAACTTTAGCTCTTGCCGCTACATTACATTACCAGGCCAGGCTTTATAATTGGGTACTGATGAGCTTTATCACTGGGTCTTCTTCTATTACAGCGGTGTACTGCTCCAATAGGATTGTGTTTCAGGGGGGATATGATAATAAATGCTTTCCTTAATAAACAGGCACCCAAAATTAAGTTTACTGTTAAAGATTCAAGAATGGTTATTGTCATTATGTGCACATAATGAAATTTTTCTTAGAGGTAGTTACCAGCTAGACAAAGACACAACAAACCCCGCCCCTCGCACGTATTATAGTTTATTTTGGCATCGATCCAGCTGATGTCAGCATATGAATTGCCTCTATATATGTGGCAAATTTGAAGTAAATTGAAATGATGTTTATGTTTTTATAGACATTTGAAATTTCACCCATTGTAAGTAAATGGGAGAAGAAAAAAGACTTTAAAATTCATAAAAATTAGAACTTTGTCCAACTTTTCCCAAAATGTAACCACATCTATTCTGGGTCACTGGCAATCTATAAACCCAATTTGGTATGAATTCAACCAGTAGTTGGTTATACCCCTTGCCCCGTGTCACCCACCTGTCTTGTAATGTATGTGGAAATTACCAAAAACAGTCACTTGCCTGATAAAGGGTTAAAACACACCTCAGGCATTGATCAGTCACGAGGAGGATAAAAAATGCCATCTATAGCCCGAGTCCTGACCATGAAAAGCTTTTAACACAAATCTTATAATAACTTGTGAACTGACTGAGGACGGTTTGGACTGAATATTGACCTTGGCTGCTCACTGCTTTGCTGCAGTGCTCTTCACCGGCTGTATTTTTCTCCTACTGAGCCCAGAATACAGAGAATTACAGTAATCATGTCTGATTGAGGACGCTGACAACCTTCTTGAGATTCACAACACATAAAAAAAAAAAAAGTCAATTTTAGGAATGTCGCTTAGATAAGAAAACATTATTTATCCTCACAGTATCATGAGAAAGGTCAGCTGTAAAGTTATAGACCTCAGTTCTAATATTAGACATCCTGCTGTTGCTGCAAACTAAATGGAAGCAGCTGTGTCTCCTGAAGGAAAATGGAAGGTACATTATTTTATGTCGTACACAATGTTCACATATGCATCTGTTACACCGTCTTTATTGTATCATGTGTTGTTTCTGTCAGCTGTGTTGTTAGTATGTACAGAATATATCTGCATATACAGGTAAGTAAATTACCCTCTGCTAAAATACATACTTAATTAATTTATGTAGAAAATCAGTTCAGGCTCAGTGTCTGTTGGTTATATTTAGCCATATTACTCAGGCAGTGACTACCATATGTATGTTTTATGTTAGTGTTTTTCTACTCTTTGACCTAATTAGGATACTGACAGAGCAGGAGCTTAATTTACTGATGTGTTCATGGAGGTTGAGATCTGATGATTACCACCGCTGTATGATTCACGTCATATAAATCTCATGGATCCTCCTTCAGTGACCTCCTGTGTTGTTTTCATCCACACCTGTCACCAGTCAATGTAGAGAAGACAATATGAACCAAAGTACAGTATTTATTCCCATAGGAGCTGCTACTGGAAGGCTGTTATTACACTGCATACAAAGAGTCTATGAAGGAAATTAGTAGAATTGTACTGTGTTTTTACCCCACTGAGTCTTGGCTTAATTATATGTATGTTTTTGATGTTATGTAGCTCATCTGGTCCTTGTATTGCATTAACAGGTACCTTTTCACAGTAAGAAGCACTTCAGTTCAGTCATGTTTCTCTCTTAAGCTTCCAGAGTAATTCAACTCCAGCTCTTGTTTGTGCCACTGTGTGACCTTTGGTCTGGTTACAGGTGAAACTGCTGCAAATCACATTATTGTGTAACTATGCTAATGAGTGCATTTGGACATGCAGCACCTTCAGCCAGAATTTTTAACAGCCATACTGTGTTAAATATTGCACAATGTTCCACAGACAGTAATGACTTTGTTGATCGCTTGGCTTTTTCATAAGCTGTTTTACAAGGTTTGCTTGGAGTGAAATGATTTACCCACTAATGGGAACATTATCATGAAATTCAGGACACAACAGTGACGGTAATGGCATATATATATATATATATATATATATATATATATATATATATATATATATATATGTATACACACACACACACCAGGGCATGTTAATGCAGATTAATCCATCATCATGATTAATCTGATTAAAAATTTTAATGCAATTAACTCATCTGCAGCGCAGAATGACACTGACCGTCTCTGCCAACGCATTTGGGGCAGTTTGTCCAAATAGAGTTAGTGTCGTGCATGAACAAATGGGCAGTTGATCCGGTAGTGACAGGCAGCAGAACCAACCCATAAAAATGGAAGACACTAAACAGCACGTTGACCCTCTGGATGGAAATATGAGTATAAAAGAAAGAAGACGTAACAGTTGTTACAAGTTGTGTTGTTGAAACTGCTGAAGGTGTTTATTAAACATGTTAAGCACATACCAGGGCACCGCTGACAACTGTGGACCCCACAGAAGGTAAACATTGTGGGCCCTTCAGAAAAGAAATTATCTGTAAATATGTCATCGGAGCTGGTGTGTGTGTGTGTGTGTGTGTGTCTGTGTGTGTGTGGGGTGGGGGGGTGGATGTACTGTAACAACTGGAGGTATAGGGGTGTGTTTCATCAGTACTGGAACAGCTGCAATGCATGTGAAAATGAAAGTAAAACTTAACTTTGAACGTCCGAATCCCAGCTTCTATGCCTCTCCTTTACTGCAGAGTTAACACAGAATTATCACAACTTCTAACCTATATCCACTGGGCCCCCTGGAAATGTTGGGCCCCATGAATTTGTCATGTTCACCCCCCTTTTATAACGCCCCAGAGTGCATATATATTCTCTTCTTTCTTGAGTCTGTTTGCTCATGCAAAATGAAACGCGATTAATATAGATTTAAAATTAATGATATTTAATTGTGATTAATCAAAAATAATCCACAGCAACCCTGTGATTAATGTGATTAAAACTGTAATCATCTGACAGCACTAATGTATACATGTATATATATTTACATAACTTTGCCGTCAGGTCATCTATTTGTCCAAGCATTCAACTAAATACTTACAAAATTAATTTTCATTTTTCCCTTAGTTTTGTGTGTTATTTAATGCTAACACAAAAATTCTTCTTCTTCTTCTTGGCTCTGCCTCACAGGCGTTAGCTCTGTGGTATCCTTGTGCAAACCCTGCTCCTTTCATCTTTTCATGAAGTTTACTAGCTATGACACATGTCTTTATGAATAATATATTGTGCAGTCTGTGTACATGTGCTTACAGTATTGGCACTACACTGTAAATGTGGAAAGAGATGTCTGTGCACGTTTGCAGGCTTTACAGTTGAAGGTCAGTGGCTAATATTCTCTGGCAGGGAGCTCCACCTCTCTGTTCCACATGGACAGCCGAGGCCTGCATCAAATAGAGGTAATAGGCTCTGGAGGGAAGTCAGTAATTTGTTACACATAGTTAGCATATTTGCTCCTTATGTACAGAGGGCTGCTTTAATGCCACATTACACAGTTTCAGAAGCTGAGAAGGACAAGGTAACCTTAGAATGAGTTACACTGATCCCTTATTTAAAGCAAAGATAACCCAAGATGAGGTCAGACAGACACGTTGGCAGTCAGACAAGACTGTGGGGGAAAAAGCCTCATGAAAAGTCCTGGATTTCCATGTCAGATTTATGACAATGTTGGCAGTGTTTGTAGCGTGCATGGCAACTGCTTATGAGACTTAGTGAGGTCTGGAGGAGTCTGAGGGACTAGAAGTCTCCTAATTCATTGTGCCAGGACTGTGGGTCCTGGCCTTCAGAAAAGGCCAGAGATCAGGACAGAATCAGCTCTGGGCTGTTACAGTCTTTTCCTCTCACAGCGGATTCTGCTGCTGTCACTTCTCCTGCCAAATCTTTCTTCACCTTCAAACAGGCTGAACACACGGCACCTCCAGCAACACATGTAAAGTGTATGAGGAAAGTCTTAAAACAAAGTTGTCTTCAACATTTTACAATACAATGTTTTGGACAGTTTTTCAAATGAATATCTGTCTCCAAACATGTTATCCAAACTCTACAGGCTAAAGCCGACCAAAACTTTACACATGAAAGTGTCACAGATGCTACAATGTCACTATAAACAGGCTTTGATCAACTCTTTAGCCTAGCTAGTTCCCAGTAAATCCTCCCACCCCCATATCACACCATGCACATGTGCAACCACAATGTAAACATGTAAATACTACTACTAATGTTTTCAATTCTAATTCTCTATTTACATAAATATTTATATAAACACCAAATTTCTTTTATTTCATTTCTCACTTTTTTCCTACCAGTCTATTTCTTTGTACTTGTGTGTTATATGTTGCTGTTGTTAACTGAAATTTCCCCATGGTGGAATAAATAAAGTCTTATCTTATCTTATCTTAAGTAATGATGTTCAAAGGGATAATGTTGACAGGGGTCTGTATCAGCACTTATGTTGTTCTAATGTTCTAAAATACATGTTCCTTTTGGATTTTGTGTTTTTATTTTATTGTTTATGTATAATTCTTGGATTTATTTATCTGTTTTGCCACTTATGGACAAGGAACCAAATATGGTGACTTCACTTCAACTTCAACTTGATTTTCTACATGACAATAAACATTTTTGAAAAATTTCACCAAAGTAATAAAGTCACGGAAAATAAATAAATAAATAAATAAATAAATAAATATATTAGACCATCAAAAGTCATCAAAAACAATGGTTATGCAATCAACTACTAACTCCTGTGTGTATCATGTGACTAAAACAGTCAGAAAAGAAAACATGGAATGCCTAAAAGCACTGTTTTTGTCAGTACAATGCCATAGATATTGATGTAAGAACTGAAGTGATTTTAGTTATTATCGAGAAAACATGGAAAATGGATAGATATCAGCTCTGAAATTAAACTCTTATGAACTATTTTTGTTGTTATCATTATATTTGTCCTAGAAGTGTGGTTGGCTATATGTACAAGTTTGTTAATATCATTATTATTATCCATTTACTTATGTTTTTACTTTATTTATATTACTCCTTTTTTTTTCATGTGTGCTTCATGGACACGTCCACAATCATTTATACATGTAGAAAAATGTGAGTGCGTGTAAGTAAATGTAAATATGTTTGTTTGCATATATAATCTTTATTGCTATTCATGTTATTGTTCTACAAAGTAGGATGACCCTGAAAAGCATTGATTTTCACAATTTACTCTTCTGTTATGTTTTGCACTGCTAAGTCTATGTTTATATGACAATGTTCATGCAACAAAGGCTCACAGATTACCCTTTTTCTTTTTTTTCTTCCTTCCAGTGACCAATATTGGCACCCTTTTTTTACTTTTTCAAAAAAAAAAAAGAGAGAGAGAACAGTGCAATTTGAATCCATGATGTCCTGTGTAATATGTTATGAGACTGTTCTGAATAACAATTGAAGAAAAAAAAAAAAAAAAAAAAAAAAGAACAAGAAATTGAAGAAAACAAGGGTGGTCTAATCCTTTTTTCATGACTGCAGATCAGTGTTTTCCAACCTTGGGGTCGGGACCCCACGTGGGGTTGCCTGGAATTCAAATGGGGTCGCTTGAAATTTCTAGAAATTGATAAAAATAAAAAGCATATGGTGAGTTGACAGAGACAATGCATGACATTGTCATGCATAAAAGATATGACAAACTGTGAAGCTGAAACTGAAGCACTGTGGTACTGTTTATCTGTCAAATGTTCATTGTGGTCAGTTTCAGATGCTGCAGCTCTTTCATAATTCATAGTTTGAGTTCTTGTTTGTTCAGTATTAATTGTCAGCCTTGTAAATCCAAGTTGGACTGACTGTACATATCCTGACCAAGGAAAATGAAATTGTCACTTTGTGCAGTAATCTACACCTGGCTTTTCTGCCTCCGTCCAGAATAATATACATTATATAGCCTAAATGTGGTTTAAAATTAACGTTTATTCGCAACATAGAACAGCAAACTATTACATGATCAAAAACAAGTTAATGTTAGCAACAGAAAAAAAAAAAAGTCTCAGTTTTTAATATCTGGGGTCACCAGAAATTTGTGATGTTAAAATGGGGTCACAAGCCAAAAAAGGTTGGGAACCACTGCTGTAGATCCTCCAATAACACACTAAAGTAGGAGTATTTCTATGAATGCCCTGCAAAGGGTTAATGCATCTTTTGTTTCTGAAAAACAAAAGCCAAATTTGCACCGCTCATGAATTTACTGAAGCATAACATGGGATTTGTATGTAAGATCGCAGATGCAGATAACGACATTTGTGTACATGCAGCCTCTAACAAATGCACACGGCAGAGACTGCATATGCCAACTGGGCTTATGTTGATAAACTGCTGTGATTATGCTCGTCCTATAATTAGTATGTCAAATTAATTAACATTGTGAACAAGGAGTGCCTGTAGACCGCTTTAAAGACCTCAGTCATACATCAGCTGATTTCAAGAGGCCAAAGAAGAAACAGTTTGTGTGCAAAGATGAGGAAAAAGTACATTATTAACTGATCTGAGTTACAATACGTATCCATCAGTTATTAAAAATTGACCCATATTAATCAAGAATGTCAGCGACCCAGTTTTACTCCACTTTTTGGAGTCAAAGCATTTTATCAAACTCGGATAACGTAGGAAATCATTCAGTGTCCTCACATTCTAAGAGGAGGGAATGGAGTTTGGCCAACAGAGAGATTTTGTAAAAGGAGTTATGTTATGAGACTTTTGGAACTTTGTATTATTTTGACAAAAAGGGAAGAAAAAAAAAAACAAAAAAAAACTAACCATGTTTTTAGACTGACCTGTGTGGGATGCTGAAGGGAACACGTCATCTCCGCACAGAATCAAATGTCAATCATCCTTACACAACATTACACAGACATGCGGTTCTGTAGCAGTGATGAAATGTTAAAAATGAACAGAGATGAGAAAGAGAAAGATGAGGCAACGCTGACAATATGTAAAAGGGTGCTTCTATGAAACTGGGTTCATGTTGGTACCTGGCACTTTAGCAGCTTTTTAGACCCAATAATAAAAGAGACATTTAGACACATTTCCCCCCAGGATGTACCTGATGATGACCTCAGATAAAAGCAAAAAAATATGCTCTTGCTTTGAGCCATCCCATAATTAATGAATTTTTAATCAAATATTGGGGCCAAAAATAGGACCAAAATTGGGAAATGAAAACCTACTAAGTAGGCCTGTAACGATACACGTACCGAACCGAACCGTTTCGGTACACACCTGTTCGGTTTGGTACACAGCTGTACCGAAACGGCACAGTATGATGAGAAAAAGAAAAAGGAACGAAAGACGATGTTTGATGCAGAACTTTAAATCCGCGCAAGTTCCACACGGATATATGGAAGGACGCGCACATTGAGCGGAAATACGAAATAGCAACTGATATAAGGTAAAAAAAAAAACAAAACAAATATGATGTGAACCTGGAAGGAAGAGACAGGAGACCCCCCACCATCATTATAGTCCAGTTTGGATCAGTTCAGGTCCCGGTGAAAGACAACGAGGAAAGAGACTTTAATAAGACCAACGTTGTTTGGCCCCTATGAGCTACAGTAGTTCTAAAACACTTACACTAGCTTGTTCTCTCTCTCTCTCTCTCGCTCTCTCTCTCTCTCTCTCTCTCTCTCACGCACGTTGTATAACAGAGGAACAGAATCTGGAGTTAGACGTTGAAAGTATATAAAGTTTCACTTTCGTTTCACGCCAGCGTTTGTTACGTTAGTTATGGACCCCCCCACGCCCCTGGCTCCGACCAAAAAAAAAAAAAATCCCCCCGACAAATCGCACCCTGCACACGCGCGCTTACGTACACAAAGTGTCCTAAACAGTTTGTTATCTGTCCTAAAATAAAGAATTTGGTTAATTTTTTGTTGTCAATGTTGCTCTTCAAGTTTGTTTAAAGAGAATACCAGTTTGTCCTCTTGTTAATGTTGCACTTCATGTGGAATTTTTTTGGTATTTTTATGCAGAATGTGAACTGACAGAACTGTGATTAGATTTTTGTTGTTTGTTCAAAACTACCTGTCAGGGAAAAGTGCTAGACACTGTTAAATGTGATGATCCTAGTGGTTTTTCTAATCCAGACATGCAGGTTTTTCATGATTTTCAGTCTCATTCTAGGTTTCATGTGTAACCCATCGTGTCCACTCGTGTTACATGCAGAACCTGCCCATTTAAACACATATAAATCACAAATGATTTTGCAACAGCGGTCTTTTTTGTGAAACACTCTGCCTTGCATATTTACTTCGATTCCCAAAATGTATCTGTGAGAGAATAAAGAGGTATTCAAAAAAAAATAGTAGTGCATAATTTTTGCATCCTTTAACCATTTTACACGTGGATTTTTGTATAGAAATAATAGAAAAATGTGGTTCATCTGAAAATTAGTCTACATCTGGTTTCAATTTTTCAACCCATGTTGTTTTTTTAGGGGCCAGTTTCATAGAAGCACCCAAAAGATAATAGATGATGACTACAAAAAATGCCCTGATTAACCCAAAATGACCCAAATACACACCACTGACCAAACACATCTACTGATTTAAAATGTTTAATACCTGTTGATCCACTAATCTAGGGGTTATTTTTTGTTAATGAGAGGTTCATTTATTAATTAATGACCAATTTACTTTAAAAATTTTGTTATTTTTTATACATTACAGTTTAATATATGTTGTTTGTTTACAAAGTCTTGAAAATATAATCAGATATCTTTGGCACAGGAATAAATTTTGCCTAATTTTTGTCAATCAAAAAATGCTGAAGCAAAAGTTAGGGGTACTTGGCTAAAAAAGGATATTTCAGGGGGTAGTCCACTGTAAAAAGTTAGAGAACCACTGCACTAATCCTATCAATACATGTAAATAACCGGTGTAAAATACAGTTTGTCATCAGATACAACCCATTTGGATATTAAGAGGCTCTGTAGTTACCATGGAAACACCATCGTATCCTACAACATTGATTCACCAGTAAAATCCATGGAGTTGGATCAATGACAGTGGATGGAGACACTTAATTTTATGTTAAGTCAATGATATTTTTGCTGAAAAAGTAACCTTTCCCTAATTTCTTTCTGATTTCATATAATAGTCTTTGAATTTACTCTGAGCTTTTATGACCATCTACATAATCAGTGAATTAAATGAACGAAAATACATGATTTATACTGAAAAAACTTCAAATAAAGAGGATAATATTACAATAAATGGTGATAAATCACTTAAGAATGGTTAGATGTAGAGAAAAATCCATGTGGGAACTGACACAAAAGTATCACTAGGTCTTAATTTCACACATATCTTTTTGAGACTTTTGAAGGAAAAAAAACAATCCACACATTAGGAATAAAAACAAAAATGCATGCTGTTTCCTACCTTTAAAATGTCTCTTATTCCTTATTTCGGAGCACAACACTAAAACCACACTCGCCCTCTGAAGTGGGAGTGTTTTCCGTCCTCCTGCGCATTAACTTTCAACCGATTCCTTGGAGTAATTATGAGATAGCTAATAAATAACAGCCCGGGACACATGTCAAGCCTTAAATAAGAGAGAAAATATGATGTTGCGGCGCTACGACACCCAACCACAAGAAAATACTTAGTTATCAGACAGTTTCACGGCTTCAGTTTCGCAGTCGGAAAATTAGAAATGCAGAGAATGTCGTGATTTTTTATGAGCGGGTGTTCAGCGGGATGCAGATATGTTCACCTAAGCTATTTGCATATCCTTAGAAAACCTCAGCAACTTAGAAAGCAGTTTAGGTGAAACATATAGTGGCAATATAAGTGGAATTAAATCAATTACCTTCATAAATACAATGTTTAGACTTAAGTAGAGATTGGAGCTCATAAGGGAAGAATATAGTCCATATGTAAATTGAAAAACTGATTCATTAGACTTCCCTTACAAGAATTTCACCTCAGAGTGCTGTATTTTGTACATTGTTGAAAACCTCTTTTATATTTCCTTTACGCTCTGTTGTCTGCAAGAATGTGAATCCAGTTTGCCCTCCTATAATTTCCAATGCAGTGTGTGTGCAAAGGTAGTCCTAAAATATGTGTGTGTTGTATATTGTGTTGTCAGATCACATTTTATGACAAATTAATGGATGTAACCGAGCGTATTTTTATCAACTGCATGTCAGCGTATTCAGCGTTTTACTTTATTTATTTATTTTATCAGCTAGAGTTTGCAATGCATGTCATTTCTCTTCAGTTACTTCCTGCTGAAGGAGGACAGTATATCCTGATATGGGGAGGAGGTGACTCAAATCAAAAATACTCATTAATTTTCCATCAACACATTCATTCAAATTAAACTAACAGAAACTTGAGGAATACAGATGTTTATGCAACAGGGATTTTTTTTTTTTTCTGTAACATGTAAGGATTAAAAACCTGCTGTTTGTACATTAGGGCCCAATCCTGTTTCAACCCTTGGCCCCTCCCCCTCCATTTGGTATGTTCACGTGAAGGGGTAGGGGGGTGTGCAGGTTCTTGATGAGTCGGAGGGGAAGGGCTAAGGGGGAGGGATGTTCGGCCCTTGAAACCTTGATTTTTCAGGACCATACTACAAACAGAGGGGAATGAACATGATATCATAAATTGTGTCAATACACACGCCACTTTAAACCCTTAGGGGTCCGAGCCTATTTTGGCCGTTTTTGAGCACTTTTGATTTTGCCTTTACATACAATATAAAGAAATGTTCAATATACCCATGTTTGGTATCTTTTTTTTCAACACAACTTCATCTCATCAGCCTATTATTTTTTTCACTTTAACCCACTATATCAACACAAAAGGCCCAAAAACACCAAAAAAAAACCCCAAAAAACAAAAAAAATACAATCCGATTTGAAAAATGTATCTAATTTATCATATACATAACACAAAGACGTTTAACAAACTTTTTCAAAGACTTTAAAAGTGAATATTCATTCCAAATATTAGATGTATAAAATTAAAATTGTAATAAATGAAACTTTACTCAAATATTTGAAAAAGGACAAAAAATGACGACGATATGGTAAGAAATATAACGCCCCTCTGACCTCATTTTCATACTTTTACTCACGTTTGTTTGCTCCGGGATCAAACGTCACATCTCCAGTTGTATTTGCTCTATCAACATCAAAAAAGAAAAAAAAAAAACAAAAAACAGTGGGACAGTGTTTCAAGTCCGTACTTTTAAATGCAATTGTCCCCAGTGGTCTACATGACCGACTTCCGACGTTACGACGTGTTGAAAATGTCATGTGATTCAGTCACAGGGCCGTGACCATGGACCCCTAAGGGTTAATTGGCATGTTATCTGTAAGCATTATAAGCTTTCCGCATGTATTTTCACGTCAAATACCACGCAATTAGCGGTTAGGGTTAGCGGTTACAAATATTTAAACTGGAGATCTTGGCGTAAATTGACACATGATCAAATGTCGTTGAATAACACGCAAAAGGATACATAGAGCACATACATACAGCACACCAAATGTCATAAGAACTGGCGTGGCATACAACGTGATTTTATGAGATCAGTCTGGTATGAGCAGGGCTTTATTTGAGCCAGATCCAGCTGAATCGGGACCCGGCACCTCCAACGTCAGATCCAGAACCTATTTCATTGGATCTGGTACTTCTATGAAAAAATAAATAATAAAAAAAGAATTGTTTTTTGTTACCTGTTTTGTTAATCTTTATTCCCCATCGAAGTTACACAAAAATCTTGAGTTCAGATGCATTTTAAGGGAAATTTTAAGGGAAACACAGACGTAACAGGGACAGTCTAAAACGCTTAAAAAAGTTAAATGTAGCTTAATGTCCGACAACAGTGATCAGTCATCCCCAGATTTTGTGTGGACATCTCTTGTCATGCCCACTTTCACCTCTCCTGACATCAAAATGCAAACCCCCCTTTTATGCATGCTATATGTATTAAAAGTTTTCCTCTCCATAGGTGCACATTAGAGAAAACAAGCTTAACGTAGCTTAATGTCTGAAAACAGTGATCAGTCATCACCAACTTATGCGTGGACATCTGTAGTCATGTCCACTTTCACCTCTGCAAAAATCAAAATGAAAACCAGAATTTTATGGATGATGTCCGTCTTAAACCTTATTTTTTTGTTAATTAAAACACTTTCCCTTTCAGTACCGCATATTTGAGTGCAGTCATTCACTCTGTCCTGACAATTTGTATACGAGAGACCGAAAGAGATTCAGACAGACAATTTATTAAATAAATTTGGTGATGATTGATCGCTGTTTTCGGACACTAAGCTATGTTAAGCTTTTTTACATTAAGCGTTTTGGACTGACCCCTGTTTTAAGTCGCCGGATCCATCCCCCCCTCTGCATTCCAGCACCTCCCACTTCACAAATAAAGCAGTGGGTATCTCCCATAATTTCCATAGTCCAAATCATTGGCAAGATCGAGGCAAACACAGCAAAAAAGTGCAGCAGCGTGATGAAAGAAACAAACAAATGTACGTATTTACTAATTTTTAATCATTTGATCGTCCGTTTAATGCCATTTCAATGTGTTATAGACTACATTTCTGCTGTTTGCGGTTGACAGCGGCAAAAAAATACCCAAAGCCCATGCAACAGAGACAGTTACAGCTGCTGACGGCATGGTGAATACTCTCGGAAACAAAGTTGTTGCATCTGTTAATAGCAGCGTCGATGACTGCTGATGACATAACAGGTCTTGACGGGTTGTCTCATTTCATAGGGGAATGTTTCAACCCCTACCCCTGTAGTGCCAAGTGCAAGGGCCAAGGGGTAGGGGTAAGGGGGAGGGCCAAGAGGTGAACTGGGATTGGGCCAAGGACTGAGAGAGAAACTGCAATCACACAAACTCTGAGGAAATGCGAGCAATTTGCTGAAAGTACAGAAAAGAAACTCCAACCAAAATATCGATCTCATCATGATAGTAGTTAGTGTAGTTTTATTTCGAGCACACAGAAACATCAGATAACAAAGAACCATACAACATGGTTAAACTACATTTTTCTGCACTCGAAAAGGAGTACGAAGAAGTCTAACTTATTGACTCCCATCCCTTTTTACAAACTAATAATTAAATTAAATCCGCTTCCTTTTTTTCTGTATATTTTTAGAATGACACAAAACATTCATACAAACCATTCACATACACTTTTTTAGTCACCTCACACACTCAGATTTGCATAATCAACCGTTTTTAATATAAACTATAATATTTATATGCACTTTAAATATTTACTACAAATACAATGATCAATAAATGTGATAATATCTTCTTATCGTGATAATTAATTAATGATAAGAAGATATTATCACATTTATTGAGTATTATTTAGTATCGATCTGATGCTGATACAGCGGTACCTGGACTTAAAAGTTTAATTCTTTCCGTGAGCTTGTAACTTGGTGTGCTTGTATATGAAATCAATTTTCCCTATTGGCCCACAAACCATTTCAGCACCACCACTCTGGATAGCGACCAGACTTTATTATGTAGCAGAGGATAATACCTGTAATACCTACTATCACTACTAGCTTTGTTCTCTATAACAGGGGTGTCAAACTCATTTTAGTTCAGGGGCCACATTCACCCCAATATGATCTCAAGTGGGCCGAAACAGTAAAATAAGAACAATAAAATAAGTAAAATTACATTATGATAATGTTTACATCTACAATGTTTCCTTAAAAATATGAATATCATGAACAACTTGAAATGTCTTAAGAAAAACCAATGCAATTTTAATAATATTCTGTCTCGGTTTATCAATTTATCATTTACACATGTGCATTACAACTTACATTACAATTACAAATACACAAAACATTAAGTAACAGGCAGAATATTGGTAAAATTGCATTTACTTCACTTAAGACATTTCAGGATGTTTATATTCAGGTTATTCACATTTTTTGTAAAAGGATAGTTTGTTAATATAAACATTTTCATGTGATTTTACTTTTTTACACTAAAACAAAGATAAAAATCTGCAGTTGTCATTATTTAAAGGTTATTTTGATAATATTTTACTGGTCTGATCCAACTGACATCTCATTAGTCTATATGTGGAAGCTGAATTAAAATGATTTTTACACCATTGATTAATAATTTCTTCAGTGTAATTTTTGCATTTCACAAATTCATCCTACGGGCCAGATTAGGACCCTTTGGCAGGTCAGATTTGGCCCCCGGTCTGCATGTTTGACACCTGTGCTCTATAGTATTGATGTTTAGTTTAGTTTATATACACTGTAAAAAAATGACTGTAGAATTAACACCAAAAAGTTGTAAAACTGCAACATAGAAAACTGTAAGTGACAATACCATGCAACGTTGTTTATTTGAAAAGATTTTTGTGTTAACAATTAAATCAAATATAGCTGTAGTTCTTACAGGAAGAGTATGTGAACAAAGCCAGATTTGTATGGAGAAATGATGTTTTTCTATTGTTTTTAGAAAATAAAACTGTAAACTGAAAAACAATGTGGTGCCGTTTAAACTGCAAGACCATATGTTGAAATAACAGCCTATTTGCTTTTTTTTTTCTTTTTTAAAACAAGTTCTTAAAAAAAAAGTAAACATTCAACAATGTAACATTTTAAGCTTGTAAATGAATGGGTTGGTAGAGTTGGTAGAGCGGCTCGTCCAGTAACCAAAGGGTTGGTGGTTTGAATCCTGGCTCCGACTGTCCATATGTCCAAGTGTCCATGGAAGACACTGAATCCTAAATTGTTCCCAGTTGGACCTGGTGGTTTTGGAAAGAGCTGTGGACACCATGAAGGTGGAGAAAATGCGCTAAATAACACTGGTTTACAATTTTTTAGAAATGATTTGCTTCAGACATTAAATGTGCTAAATGTTATGTATTTTAATAAGATTAACTGGAAAATAAATGACAAAAGTGCCGGTTTGCTGATGTTTTCAAGGTATATGATAAAGCGTTATTACACATATATACTGGTTTATATACATTTTTATAATAGTTTTATAAATCTTCCACTAAATAGAACCTGTAAAGTGAATGTATTCTAATGTGCAGACAGTGTTTTGAAGTAGATCTTGTAGCTCTGAGACAAATATTCCTTTTGAGTCAAACCCATTCTATTGTTAATTCTTGAATTTCACATTTTGACCCAAGGCTGTATCTTGGAAATTTCAGCCAACCAGCATTTTTGACTTGACTTTTCTTTATCAGTGACTCTCATGTGGTAAAATTTCATGACTTTTATTCTGGAAGCATTTTCCTTGCAGACCAGTGTAAGCGGAGTCCATTTACCATTTAAATCCAATGTTAAATCTACATGTTTAAAATGTTAAATCTACATATTACTCTGCAAATATGTTTACAGTTGGATGTGTTTTTTACAGTATTATTCTGGAAACCACAGCTGCCAGTTTTTTTCTGTAAAAACAACAGGACTTTTTTTTTTTTTTACAGTGTAACATTCTATCCTTTGTTGGACTTTCTTTTCAGACATTTTTCTTGCTCTGCTCACTGAGCATTCTGTTAATCACATTCATGAGGCAGTCAGCTGAAATAGTTTTTCCAACAGTCTTGAATACATACTTGAATAATACCTGTGTTTATATGTAATTGTGTGGACTTTAGCTAAAGCGTGCATTTACTGGGCTTATGATTTCAATTGAATGCTTGTGATTTAAAGGAAATGGACGCCGCAGTGAGTTAAGCATAAATGCGCATGCAGAGAACTGCCACCATAAACAGGCATAAAGCGTGTTTACCTCTGCCCTTTAGCCAAACCTGCAGCCAGTGGATAATAAGTACTTACTAAGCACGCGTGTCCTCTAGCCATTACGAGACTCTGCTAGATTGTTCTTAAACCCTCGCGGCACTGAGGGATGTACGTATGGGAGCGGACCCAATGAGGACCATTTATCTCAGCGCCGTGGAAGCCATTAGTTTTCATTGCCAGCTCATGGGAGAGATAATAAGACCTGTTCAATTTACATCAGCTGATTGAGGAGCTCCCCCGCAGGCAGACACGCCTCCTAAATATGTTTGTTCGTCCAGCGGTTGACAGCACACACACATATAGAGGTATAACTGCTGATGCACACACACAATCACAATTATAATCAGTGCCAGTTTTGCTCCAGTGATCCTGACATATGACAGCATTACATTCGCACCATCAAAACCTCAGCTCTATGTTGCTATTGATTTCTTCTCCTTTGGGCCCACTTTTCCTCCATCCCCTCCTCACCTTATTGTCTTTCATCCTCCATGTTACCATTGTATCTCACTGTCATATAAATAGAACCTCACCGCTGAGTACCACTTTCTGTTTTTTTTTGTGTTTTTTTTTATTGTTAGGGGACATTGGAGAATTGGTGCTGAGCTAAAGACCATGATCCATGAGATAAAGATATCGTTCTCATTTTTTCCCCTTCCTTTCACCTGGAATATAGGTTTGTTTTGTTTTTTTTCCATTGTGAAGAATATAGGAGGAACAATTACCCGCTGCCCTTTTACTTGTTCCAACATTAATCCAAGGGCAAAGTAGATGAAGCAGACACTTGCTTTTTTCCTTTTTTTTCCCCAACATCACTTGGTTTAGTCTGCTTCATTGCCAAGAGTCTATATTTAGGTGTAGGTGCAAAAAAAAAACTTCAACAAGTTTAGAATAAAGGGTAAAGGGTTGGTGAAAGGTGTAGAACTGTGTGATAAGAGCAATCGAAATGACAAGTAAAAGCATCTTTGTGAGCTGAAAATGTTCCAACTGCAGAAACTAATGCATGAGGTTCTCAAGCCCAACAACAGACAGCAACTTAGTGTATTCATGGTGTTAAAATGTTGCTAATTTATCGTACATGGGTGCTTCTATGAAACTGGTCCTAAAAACAGGACAGAGGGGCTAAAAATTCAAACCAGATGTAGACTAATATTATGAAGCCAGTTTGGAAGCACTTTGGGTTTATTTTAAAAATAAATATTTACTGAGATAAAAGAGAAACTATTTTTCAGATAAAACACATTTTTATATTATTTTACATGATATTTAATACAAAAACCTGCATGTAACACGGTCAAAAGGACATGAAAATTATGTGCTACTTTAAAAAAAAAAAAAAAAAAAAAAAATCTCTTTATTCTCTCACAGGTACATTTTGGGAATTGAACTAATTATCCAAGGCAGAGTGTTTGACAAAAATGACCACTCTTACAAAATCATTTGCAATTTATTTGTGGTTAAATGTACAGGTTCTGTGTGTAACACAAATGGACACGATGGGTTACACACAAAACCTGGAGTGAGATTGAGATTCATGAAAAACTCAGATTGAGAGATGAGATTCATGAAAAAACAAACAAACACACAAAAAAATCTATGTCCAACCCTTCCACAAATTAGTTTACAATAATAGAAAATTAGTTTTTCAGTTAAATAACAGAGGGGAGGGAGTTTTCGTGTCATGTGTTCATCTACGATATAATAACAATCAACTTTAATCTGAGCTTTTATAAACACCTGTGATCAGTAAATTAAATGTAGGAAAATACCTGATTTTCACTGGAAAAAAACACAAAATACAAAGGATAATACTGTAATAAATGGTGACAAATCACTTAAGAAAGGTTAAATAGAGGTAAATTTATTTAGGGGCTGCCACAGAAGTACCATTGGGTCTTTATCGGTTAATTTAGTTTAAGGGAAATATACAGAAGCCTTTGGACTCTAAATGCAACACCTAAACCAAATGTATATGAAATCAATGTGGAAAAAAATCAAAACTAGTTGGAGTAGTAGTAGTTTTTTTTTTTGTTGTAGTTGTTTATTCTGTGCACAGATGCAATAATTCTAGTAAAATAATCATCTAAACTCACGTGAATCTATATTTTTATTGAAAAAAACTGAAACAAAAAGCTATGTCCTACCCTTCCACAAATTAGTTTACAATAATAGAAAATCAGTTTTTCAGTTAAATAACAGGAGGGAGGGAGTTTTCATTTCATTTGTTTGTCTATGATATAATAACCCTCAACTTTAATCTGAGCTTTTCTAAACATCTATGATCAGTAAATTAAATAGAAGAAAATACCTGATTTTCACTGAAAAAAAACACAAAAGACAGAGGATAATATTGTAATAAATGTTGACAAATCACTTTAAAAAGATTAAATAGAGAGAAAAATGTATTTAGAGGCTGCCACAGAAGTACCACTGGGTCTTTATGTGTTAATATAGTTTCAGGAAAAAATACAGAAGGCTTTTAAGTGCAACACCTAAAGCAAATGTGTATGAAATCAGTGTGGAAAACATCACAACTAATCGGAGTAGAAGTAGATAGTAGTATTTTTTGTTTGTTTGTTGTTGTTTAGTCTGTGCACAGATGCAATAATTCTAGTAAAATAATCATCTTAAGTCATGTGAATCTGTATTTTTATTGAAAAAAAACTAAAAAACTGAAATAAAAAGCTATGTCCAACCCTTCCACAAATTAGTTTACTATAATCTAAAATTAGTTTGAGGGAATTTTCGTCTCATTTGTTCGTCTATGATATAATAACCTTCAACTTTAATCTGAGCTTTTCTAAACATCTATGATCAGTAAATTAAATATTGGAAAAAACCTGATTTTCACTGAAAAAAAAAACACAAAAGACAAAGGATAATACTATAATAAATGGTGACAAATCACTTAAAAAAGATTAAATAGAGAGAAAAATGTATTTAGAGGCTGCCACAGAAGTACCAATGGGTCTTTATGGGTTAATATAGTTTCAGGAAAAAATACAGAAGGCTTTTAAGTGCAACACCTAAAGCAAATGTGTATGAAATCAGTGTGGAAAACATCACAACTAATTGGAGTAGAAGTAGATAGTAGTATTTTCTTTTTTGTGTTTTTGTTTTTTGTTTAGTCTGTGCACAGATGCAATAATTCTAGTAAAATAATCATCTAAAGTCACGTAAATCTGTATTTTTATTGAAAAAAACTACAAAACTAAGATAAAAAGCTATGTCCAACCCTTCCACAAATTAGTTCACAATAATCTAAAATTAGTTTGAGGGAATTTTCGTCTCATTTGTTCGTCTATGATATAATAACCCTGAACTTTAATCTGAGCTTTTCTAAACATCTATGATCAGTAAATTAAATATAGGAAAAAACCTGATTTTCACCAAAAAAAACCCCACAAGAGACAAAGGATAATATTGTAATAAATGTTGACAAATCACTTAAAAAAGATTAAATAGAGCGAAAAATGTATTTAGAGGCTGCCACAGAAGTACCACTGGGTCTTTAGGGGTTAATATAGTTTCAGGAAAAAATACAGAAGGCTTTTAAGTGCAACACCTAAAGCAAATGTGTATGAAATCAGTGTGGAAAACATCACAACTAATTGGAGTTGAAGTAGATAGTTTGTTGTTGTTTATTCTGTGCACAGATACAATAATTCTAATAAAATAATCATCTAAACTCATGTGAATCTGTATTTTTATTGAAAAAAACTAAAACAAAAAGCTATGTCCAACCCTTCCACAAACTAGTTCACAATAATCTAAAATCTGTTTGAAGGAGTTTTCATCTCATTTGTTAGTCTATACGCTCCTGGTTTCAATAACAAAGCTACTAAAATCCAAGAGAAGACTGTTACAAATCCGATTTCATCTCAACTCATAAGTATGTTACATTGGGAAGAGGTTTGTTTATAGCAAGAACATGACTTAAGTTGGAGAAAAGCTCAGTAAACCTTCTCAGCTCAAATGACGAGCAGATCTCCTTGACTTTTTCACTTCAAACCTGCTCCTTCACTTCACATTCTGTCAAAGAGAATGAATAAAAGTTAATATGATTAACGCATGACCCTGTAAACCTAGCTTGGAGGAGTGATCTAAAATCCTCGTTTTACAAATGAACTCAGCTTGACTTAAAAAGTAGCTTTACAAGTTATGATCCCTAAAGGTGAAATTACACTTTGCTTTTAAAGTAATAACTTTCTTTTTGCTTTTGCTCTGTAATTTGTGCAGACGTGAGAGGGGTAACCACCTCTCAAAAAGACTTTAATAGGGATTTAGAGCATAATAAATAATTCATTTTGAAAAAAAACCTCACCTAAATTAATATTATATTTGCGTTAAGATCCGCATCGCTGATTCTGCTCGACAAATACCAGAGCCTCACACACGCCTCTTATATTTACGTCATTATACCGCCACGCTTCTATCCTTCTACTGTAGTTTTTATGCACCTCAGTGTTTTTACAAATGTATAAAACATAATAGAAAAATAATGACCTTCTCTCTGCACCAGTAATGATGATGAAATCTCTTCCAGTTTGGTATAAATGTTCACTTGGAATCAACAATGAACTGAAAAGATTTTGGTGATGAAAGATGAAGGTTTCTGTTACCACATGTCTGTCCATTGTTGTGAATGCTATGTCTCAAGAATGCCTCGAAGGACTTTCTCCAAATTTGGCAGGAGTGTTCGCTTGGATTCAAGGATGGACTGATCTCAAATCTGATGGCAAATAAAAGCTCTGAGGCCTTTTATTGATGACAGGGTTCCTACAGGGGCTTAAAAACTCTTCCAAGTTTTGAATTTGAATTTGAAAAGTCTTTAAAAGGTTTTAAATTTGATATGGTAGGTCTTAAAGGAGCGATATTTTGCTTTTTTTTCTCTTTTTTTTTGAATGGAATTATGCGATTAAAGCATTTCCCTGTGGTATACAGGGTGGGGAAGCAAAATTTACAACGAACATTTAGTTGTTTTTTCTCAGCAGGCACTACGTCAATTGTTTTGAAACCAAACATATATTGATGTCATAATCATACCTAACACTATTATCCATACCTTTTCAGAAACTTTTGCCCATATGAGTAATCAGGAAAGCAAACATCAAAGAGTGTGTGATTTGCTGAATGCACTCGTCACACCAAAGGAGATTTCAAAAATATTTGGAGTGTCCATAAAGACTGTTTATAATGGAAAGAAGAGAATGACTATGAGCAAAACTATTAGGAGAAAGTCTGGGAGATACTATTAAAGAAGAATGGGAGAAGTTGTCATCCGAATATTTGAGGAACACTTGCGCAAGTTTCAGGAAGCGTGTGAAGGCAGTTATTGAGAAAGAAGGAGGACACATAGAATAAAAACGTTTTCTATTATGTCAATTTTCTTGTGGCAAAGAAATTCTCATGACTTTCAATAAACTAACTGGTCATACACTGTCTTTCAATCCCTGCCTCAAAATATTGTAAATTTTGCTTCCCCACTCTGTACATAAACTGTAAATGCTCTGCTTGGGTCTGAATTCTTCATTAATTCAACTCCACAGGTCCACCTTCACCCCTACACTGTAACAAATTACTGTAAAAAAACAATAAATTTTGTACAGTATCATGCTGTTATTTGTAAATACAGTATAATGCTGTAAATAATGAGGTCTTCAAGGAGGAAATTTAAAACAGTAAGCTACTGCAAAATTTGACAGTATTCTCCAGTATTTTCTTCAATTCCTTAACTGCTGTCCACCCAGAACTGCTCTGAACAAAGTCATCTGGCATCACATCCCACCAGCTCATTTAGAAAAGATTCAGTCCAATGAATGTTAACTATAGACTTGCTGCATCAAAGGTAAGTGGTTCTTTTTTGAAGCAGAAGGATAAAATAAAAAGAGAAAATAACTGAGGATGACTGATTTCACCTGGACTTGACCCCATACAGCACAGGAACGGAGGTCACCTGATGCTTCTACCAACACTGCCAGAACTCCATCCTGCTCCAGTTGTTCATTTATCAAGGTAACCGTGATTTTATCAACGTAACTGTGGCATTTTGGGTTCATTAAACATTAAATTGCCTCCATAAACTGCGTTCACACCGAACACAACTTGCACAGCACAACACGCGTGATAATACTGCATATTTCGGGGTGCTAACCGTATGTAACAAACATGCAGCTAATTTAAGTTGACGCATACTTGCTAGCTGCAAAGTGGACACCGTTAAACTAAACAGCGTGTCAATTTACATGGTTATATATAATAATGTCGTCTCTTGTTTGAGCTTTTTCTAGCAATGTTCATTTTTTTTGTATTTTAAAATCTAACTTGAAATGTTAAAATCCTTGCTTTTCGCTGTGTTATACCGTAAATATTACATTAAATATGTTTTACAGTAATATATTGTTTCTTGGAATACAGTAGTTACTGTAAAATGCAGCAACTGTGGCTAACGGTATTTTACTGTAAAAGGTACATTTTGTACAGCTCAGTACTGTAATACTTTTTACAGTAAGAAACTGCAGTTGTAGATTACAGCAGAGATACTGTAGAATAACAGTAGCATGCTGGCAACTCTAGCTGCCAATATTTTACTGTTATTTAACGGTAAAATTTGTTACAGTGTATTTCTGAGTAATGATACCAGAAAGGTCGTTTTGAGTGCTGGACTTCTGGTCTATTTTTTAGTGTTTGGCACTAAAACAAAGAGAATAATTTGGAGTTGTCCTTACTAATAGGTTATTATAATAGTATGTTACTGGTCTGACCAACTGGAGATCACATTGGTCTGTATGTGGAACTGGAACTAAAACGATTTTTACATCCATGATTAATATCTTCAGTGTAATTTTTGCATTTCACAAATTCATCCCATGGGCCAGATTGGACCCTACGGTGGGCCGGTTTTGGTCCGCAAGCCATATGTTTGACACTTGTGGTTTGAAAGATTAAAGGTAAACTCCCTCTATTATCCTTGTAGGGAAAGTCAGTCTCTTTATTTTACCCATCATAACACACCCAGTACCTAGCATTAGCATTTAGCATTAGGGCTCAGTACTTTAGTTGCAGTGAGCTGCCTTTGAAGGTGCTTGGGGACCAACTCCAGATCTTCATGAATGCTGTGGTCAAGGGCAAAGACAGAATTAACCTACTTTTGCCTGTTTTTGATGTTGGGGGAGACCAGAAGACTCAGAGGAAACCTGGTTTATTGGAGAGAATAGTTTGGTCCACCTGGGAATTGAAGGTAAATTACGTTACAAAAGTAATGTATTACAGTAACTGATTACTTTTTGCTGTGACGCAGTAGTGTAAGGTATTACTAATGATTTTTCAGTAATATTTTACTCGGTACATATTCAGTAGT
This sequence comes from Sphaeramia orbicularis, assembly GCF_902148855.1. NCBI lineage: Eukaryota > Metazoa > Chordata > Actinopteri > Kurtiformes > Apogonidae > Sphaeramia > Sphaeramia orbicularis. The sequence continues at coordinate 28,073,189 of NC_043959.1, read as the reverse complement.
GCTTGCCTTATAACACACTTTTTGCCCATAATATAACTGCTCAAATGAAGAAGAAAAAAACAGCAAGACCGTGAGACCTCAAGGAATTAAAAATGCATCTGTAAAGTTCTATTTCCTGTTAGTGTTCAGCCAATGGGTGAAGACGGCAGAAGACAGTACATTGATCACATGGATGTATGCTCATTACTAACCTAACCCTGCTTTAAGAAGCTAGTTAACATTAGCATGATCCCTGTGATCAGCAATGACAAGGAAAGCTAACGTTTCTATGACTAGTTAGAATTCTTTATCAACTGCGGATTTATCTACCAGTGTCCTCAGTGCCACATTCTTGCTGGGATTCAAACATCGTACAACGTAGCGTTCCTCACTGAGCTACCCGTTCACTTGTACCTCGGGCTGAAAATGTATGCGTCCCAAGTCTTTTCTATCTCCTATTTCCTATTTCTGTCTGTATTGGGAGGGTTGGGTTCTACTGCACACGCACCATTTATGACGAGAGTCTGAATGTACCGTATTTTCCGGACTATAGAGCACACCTGAATATAGGCCGCACCTGACTATAAGGTGCAGGTGTCCACATTGTAGCATGAGATATTTACACAGAAAGATGGTAAACAGAAAGATTATTTAAATATTTGTTCCCATACCTTAACTGCTTTTTTCCAAACAGTGTCTGTAACACGGCAGTAAAACGGCAGGAACACGGCTGGTTAAAAAACCCAGAAAAGTCATTGATCTCTATCTTCATCTTCCTTCTGCGCATTGAAACCACTGCCGTCGTCTTCTTCAGTGTCAGAGTTGAACAGTCTCAGAAAGGCTCCGTCACACACCTTCTCAGTGGCATTTCTGTGCAGCAGCTCTATTTCCTTCTTGGACAGACACATCGATTGCTTTTAACTTAAAAGCTGCATCATATGCATTTCTTTGTGTGTTTTCCATGATGAGGGTTTGTGCAGAATGATTGTTAAAAGTTAAGCTTAAAACATCTCCTCTTCACATCACCTCTTCCACCTGTCTGTCTCGCTTTTGCGCTTCCTGCTAGAGCACCCCCTGGAGGCTGTTAGCCCATAAAAATCTATACTCGAGCCACATCATTGTATAAGCCGCAGAGTTCAAAGCGTGAGAAAAAAGTAGCGGCTTATAGTCTGGAAAGTATGGTAACTCAAAAGTAATGCAGGTTTCATGTAAAACATTACAGTTCTGACTAGAGCCCGACCAATTAATCGGCCGATTAATTGGGCCGATTATAGCGTTTCACCAATTAATCAACATCGGCCAATATGTAGCCGATATATTAACTTTTTTGCTGCGCAGAGATTCTGTCGCTCGCTGCTCCTGTGTGTGTGTGCGATACGCAGAGTCAGGCGAACAGTAAAAAGAGTTAGTTTCACTTTCACTCCTGCTCAGACAATGATGCTATCACCCCCACACACACAATCACATTATCACGGAGCTACTGCTAATCCCCCCCGCTCCGACTCCAACCCCCCCCCCACCACCACCACCACCAGCGAAAATCACGGACTGCTACCACTTGCTCTGACAAGGATGGACCGCTAACCCCCCCCCGTCTTATGAAGTATTCACCCCCACACACACACACCCATGTCCATGCACTTCCTGTCTCCCTCACAGTTTCATTCTGCCTGCAGGCCTGGGTGTTGATAGTGTAGGGGAGACTGGGGACAGTTGTAACACGGGTCAGTTGTAACTCTTGCTATTGCTCCAGAAACACCTTAGGACTCACCTAATTCACTCTGCACATGCTCAGTTTAGTCCTAAGTCAACATAAGAAGTTGTTGTGCCGTGAGTCAGACACATCAAAATTTGTGAGTGAAAACAGAATTTTGTGGTCAGTAATATTTTTTGCTCTAATTATTTTTGGAATTGCATAGTTTGCATTTGAAAGTTGTGTAAATGATCTTTGTCAGATAAACAAAGCTTTATGCAACTGTTAATCCACCTTTCCACAATTATCTGATAAAAGATTATTATATCCTGTGTAGATCAGTGTTCTTATTTCATATATCGGCCAATATATCTGTTATTGGCCAATATCAGATATTGGCCAATATATTGGATATCGTCTTTTTTTAGCCCCCAATATCGGTATCGGCATCAGCCCCAAAAATCCCATATATGTCGGGCTCTAGTTCTGACACCATCATATTGTAAGGTAAGGACTGACTTGTAAATAACAGCGACCAACCAACGTGTGACGCCCTACAGTTCGTCCGTTCATTACCAATATCCAGTCTATAAACTGACCTGCTACTAGCATCTGGCTTAACAGATGAATACATTTCATGACTCCAAAAAGAAAGGATCAAAAGGCAAGAGGCAATTTTTTAGCCTCTTGTGCTTGAAGTTAAGAATCCACGCTTGAGGCTGTCACATAAACACAACAAACCAAGTCTACAAAACACAGCTTGTCATCAAGAAAAACATCAAATTATCCATTGAAGTCTATGTTTGAAAGGCAGTTGTGAAAAGCTCAGAATAATAGGGAAGGGAAGTGTCTGTAGTGGTATGTGGTAAAATACACAAGTAAAAGCTCTGACACAGCAGAGAAACAACAGTTTTGTTATTGATTAGTCTCAGTCAGTAGGAGTCTGTGCTTGAACGCATCATTTCCACTCCTACACTTGACCATGAATGGATGGAGACACATTTCTCCTGTAGAGGTGGATGTTCAGAAATGTTTTCTGCATGTCTTTGAATTTCATATTTAACTCATAAAGACCAAGTGCTACTTTTGTGGCATTTCCAAAATAGTAGTTTCTCTATATTTAACTTTTCTTAACTGATTTATCACCATTTACCCTAATATTATTATTTGTGTTTTGCATTTATAAGTGTAAATCAGGTACTTTCCCGTATTTAATTTACTGATCATGTAGATTAATGTTTCTCAACGGGGGCGTTACAACTCCCCAGGGAATGTTGGGTGGGCGTTTGGAAGGAGAAAGCTGAGAGGGGGGCGCTGAAGCACAAATGGGGGGTGTTAGTCAGTGTTATTTGTCACAATGTGTAAGTATCCATATCAGAAGAAACACCCACCCTGGTCTTCCACATTGAGGTCTCATTGAGGTGTGTGTCCCCCCCACTCAATAGTTTATTTTGGAGGGGGGATAGATGTTGGGGTGCGACAATGAGGATAATGGAAGATAATTTTTTGGGGGGGTGGGGGGGGGTGGCAGGAGGCTCATGATGACGTAAGGGAGCGTTTGTTCCACACTGATGTATATGTTCATTGAAGCTGAAATTAAAGTTGAGGGTTATTAAATCAAAAACCCATAAAACTGAAGAAAAGGTGACTTTTTCAGTTAAATCTATCATTAACTGAACATAAACCCAGTGTGTCCATCCACTGTCACTGATCCAACTCAATGGGTTTTACTGGTGAATCAGTGTTGTAGAAGATGATGATGATGTTTCCACGGTAACTACGGAGCCTCTGAACAACCAAATGGGTCATATCTGATGACCATGAAAAAATGACGCTGTATTTTACACCAATTATTTACATGTATTGATAGGATTAGTGGATCATTAGGTATTAAATATTTTAGATCAGGAGATGGTTTTGGTCACCAGTGGATGTTTGGATCTAATGAGGAGAACAGTCCTGACAGGTTTGTGAAGGTCTTTAAACACTAAGGGCAGTTGTTTGTGCGATGAGATTGCAAATCTTGCATTGGATTTCTTTTTTCTTTTGTAACTGTTGTTTAGATTGTGAAAACTTTCATGTAAAAAAAAACAATATTCAACAGTGGGAAAGAATAAGGTTGATTTTTCTCAGGTTTCACACATGGCAACAACAAAGAATCTGTTTGAATGTGTTTTTTTTTACGTCAAATATGACAAAAATATTGAACCACATCCAATTGCATGATTTTTTTTTTTTTTTTACCCAGGCATAGACACAAAGGAACAGAGGACATGAGGCTCCAGGTGATGTTACATCCATTATTCTTATTTTTAATTGAACAAGTGAACAACAAACCTCTGTTGCCGTTGGACTGAATACTTTTGGTTTAGTTGTGGATTTTGCACATTTGTGTCATTTCATTTGTAACGCCCCAAGTGTACAGACCTTGAGGCTGTACTTACTGCATCCACAATGACGCTTTAAGCCAGAGGCCTCACACCAGCTGAGTTCTGCTAGGGCACAAATAACACACAGGGTGTGATAGTGAAATTTTACATTACAGAACTGTTGACAAGAACTTTAAACTATCACTAAATCCATTTTTGCAGTTCAAGAACCTCACAGTTTGTGTTTGTTATACTGATGATATGTGTAGGTTGAATAAATACATAAAATAAAATGCATTTGAGGAAACCATTAGCATATAGAAGAGGTGTGACTTTTTGAGGTATGACTGATGACATACTTACATCAAAAAATAACACAAAATAATTAGAATTTACAAAAAGAAAAATAAAAAAAAAACTAAATAAAAATGCAGTTTTAAATGGAGTTAAATCCTTCAGCGAGTACATTTAAGCATTGCTTGATAACATTCATTTAATAAAATGCAGTTTGTGGAAGGGGATTGTCACTAGTTGCTTTTCCATTGTGCCTCAAATTGCGCAAATATAACTTGCGCATAAAAATTTGCCCAATGGAAAACATGACAATTTCGCCAAATCTTGTTTTTCGATTAAACATTTTTGTGCTAGCAAGAGGTGGTTTCTCGGGCGTAGCAAAACTGGTATATCATGCAAAACTGCAATGGAAAGACTTTCTCTGCAACTAGAGACACATGAATAAAAAAAACAAAAAAAACAGATGTTGACAGATGTTACAACAAGCCAAGAAACCCGTGTGGACACACCAGGAAACCAAATTATTTTTAAATTTAGTACGGGATAGAGGAGTAATATATAATAATAATGAATACATCTGTAAATCAACACAATATTTATGTTCATTTGTCATTTATGAAAAAATATAAGGCTTTGTCTCATTAAATTTGTATTTCTATTGTGTTTACTTTAGATTATTATTTCAATTATACCGTATTTTTAACTCTTTTTTTTTTTTTTCCTATATATTGTTCATTTCCAGGGAGATATTTGTATAAGCCTGTTTTTGGCTTCCATCCTCTCCTGCACAGTGGTGTTACTTGCATGAAAATTGTTTTTTAAATTTTTGTCTTGCTGTTTGTGATGTGCAAATTAAAAAAAAAACAAAAAACATTGCATTTGTGATTTAATGGAAAAACCAACGTTACACACTTCTGTTTTTTTGACATTTAATAAATATTCATAAAGTTTTGCACAGATGTCCAATGGAAAAGCCACTATTGTCTCTGTTGAGGGTTAAGTCTTCTTATCATAAGGTTTATGGGAATTTGGCAAAAACAGTATCAGGTCAAATTACATGCTAATGCAAATTGCTACAGTCTATGTAAAACTGAATTCTCCAAAAATGGCAGCACTGTCCCTAATGTCCCACCATTCTAATTCCTATTCCTATATGTGAGACAGTTATCAAACTTGTTAGAGAATATACTTTTGTGATCATTGATGTGAGTCATAAATTTCTATGTTTTATCTCCATAAATGTGTGTTATGTTTCATTATGACCTTGTTTAAAGATCTTCAAGTTTATTAGTCAGGGGCATACATTAAATTTTCTTTATATGGATATTGATGATTTTTTGATGCATGATTTCTGTTCATTGCACCACCAAAATGGTACTTTATTATTACTACTTTTTTTTTTAAATAAACAAAAAATGAAACCTGCACAAGAAGCATGCCCAGACAGAACAGGCTCTATTTGTGTTATTGAGTGAACTCTCTAATTGATGATAATGGCAGAACTGCAGAGGCAGTCGAGCTGAAAATGAAGAATCTATTAATCTGAATTGTAATTTCAAAGTTTTAAGGGTACTATTAATTGGATCTTTTTTTTTTCCAAAGCAGACTAATAGAGGCGTTTTATTGCAGCCAAGATTTAAGAGAAAGATTTGCGAGAGAGAGAGACGTTGGGCATTTTAATGAAACAGGTTCTACCTTGAAATGCTGAAATGTTCACACTGATATCAGTCGACAGATAAAACCAGCTGCTGTCTCTTGCCCTCAGCATACGACACCGACGAGAAGCCACACAAATACTGAAAGACTGAAGGATGTGAATGCCACAGTGTTACATTTTTATACTGAAAAGTGTCTGCAGTTTTAGTCTGTGCCATTGGTGCTAATATTAAAACATGATGGACAAGGTTAGTCACACTTTGCAGACATCAAGAACTATAAATTTGATGAATTGAGTTAATAATTATTGTACACAAATCTTACATGAACACTTGTATGTTGTAGTTAATATAAGAACATGTGGTTGTAGTTAAAGATTTATTTATGTATTTATGAGTAAAAATCTGAATTAGAATACTTTGTGAAAAATTTGTGCAAAGCTAAAATAAATAAATAAATAATAATAATAATAATAATAGGTTGATACGGTGGTGCAGTGGAAAGTGCAAAGTCATTTTAAATCAATGGGAAAGGGAAAAATGTGGGTGTAGATGTTTTTCTAACTCACTGACTAAAGCTTTCAACGTGAAATGAGGAACAAATTTCTTTTTTACTACATTTAGCTGTTTTAGTTAAATTTATTTCTAGTGGTACTTATGTTTTTAATCAGTCTTAGTATAGTTACAAATCGTCACTGTCGAGCAGAAACCTCTTAAAAGGAGTGATATTTAGCTTTTTTAAATAGAATTATGCATTTTAAACCATTTCCCTGTGGTCTACATAAACTGTAAATGCTATGCTTGGGTCTGAATTCTTCATTAATTCAACTCCACAGGTCCATTTTCAACCCAGTTTCTCAGTAATGACACCAGAAAGGTTGTTTTGAGCACTAGCTCTTTAAATGCAAATGAGCCACTTTATGCCCCGCCCCCTCCAAAATTTGTGCAAAGCTAAAAAAAAAAAAATTATTAATAATAATAATAATAATAATAATAATAATAATAATAATAATAATAGGTTGACACGATGGTGCAGTGGAAAGTGCAAAGTCATTTTAAATCAATGAGAAAGGGACAAATGTGGGTGTAGATGTTTTTCTAACTGACTGAAATAGCTTTGAGATGCTTTTAAAGGTGGGGTCTGAGATCTTAGAAAAATGGTTCCAGCAGCTGCATTTTGAAAATACTCAATTCAAAAGTCCAAACCCCTTTCTTCAGACGTCGCTCCAAAGCCACGCCTCCAGAGTAGTGGCACGCGTAATGGTTGTTCCTGAGGGTTCACGAGCGCTGCACAGCAACAATTCGCTGGCTCTGCTCTGCTCCGTACCCAGGTTGGGCACCGACGCCGTCTACAGTCCGGTCCGGTCAAATCGTCTCCGACACCGGCTGAGGCTCCGTCCCGTACGCCTCAGGCTTCTACCCCAACGACGGCCCTGGGTGAGGCTCCGTCTGGCATATCCATGCATACCTCATTCAGTCTCCTCTAACACCCTCGCTCTTCCAGAACAGCCCCAGTTCAGACCTAAGTGACTAATATTACATTTCCTAGTGGTTTATGTTAGTGACAAAACAGTTTGCAGGTGAACTTTCCATCCTAATAGAACTAATATAGCCAGGTTCTGGCTTCGCTTCCTGTACAAGCGCTCCAGCCTCTGGGAACGCGAAGAGGGGTACGCGCAGAGGGGGGAAGGGGGGAGGGGCGAATGGCAGTTGGGTTTGACAGACATATCACCGTTCAATCTTTTCGAGTGGGCGCTCAAAATGATTGGATGGTGTTTTTTCAGTCCTGTCTGTTCCACAGGTGACTGATTTTTTAAATTTTTGTGTTAGAGCATTTAATTAATTAGTTGTAATCGGGGTGTGAAGGGGATTTTAAGGAACATAATAAAAAATGCTCCAGGAAAACATCTCAGACCCCAACTTTAATGAACTTTGTTGTTATACTTTTAGTACCTTTTGAAGTAATGGTGATTTTATGATTTTATTTAACCTTTATTTAACCAGGAAGTCCCTTGAGATGAAATCTGTTTTTCGAAGGAGACCTGACCAAGAGGTACATCAGTACAATACAACTGAACTAACAGAGTATAAAACTTGCATACAATTAAGACAACATAAAATGGCTAAAAACATAAAAAGCTGAAAACCAGTTTAAGAATAGCAGTTACACACTTTTGTTACAGTCTGACAGAACAGATTTGAATTCATAATAATGGATTAGATTTATATAGTGCTTTTCTATGAACGCATACTCAAAGTGCGTACAGAGGATCCATTATTCATTCACTCTCACATTCTCCCTCTGGTGGTGGTAAACTACATCTGCATCCACAGCTGCCCTGGGGCAGACTGACAGAGGCGTGGCTGCAAGTCTGCGTTTACGGCCCATCCGACCACCACCGAACATTCACACGCATTCATACACCAGTGTGAGTGGCAGCACTGGAGGCAGGGAGGGTGAAATGTCCTGCCCAAGGACACAACAGCACATGGACAGAGCGGGATTCGAACTGCCAACCCGTCGGTTAATGGACGACTCGCTCGCTCTACCATCTGAGCCATGGCCACCCCCAATTCACCCAAGGTAATGAAATGCTGAAGCTGAAGTGACTTTTGAAGTGATGTTTTACATGTATGTTCTTATAAGTTTTAAGTTTGTTTTTAGGACTCACTTTCATTGTGTTTTTGTATATTAGTGTAGATGTATGGCTGCGATTTCCATTTTGTGTAACTTCTGCTGCTGCTGTCTTGGCCAGGACACTCTGGAAAAAGACATTTTTAATCTCAATGAGCTTTTTTTCCTGGTTAAATAAAGGTTATAACTAGAAGCACTCGGAGAGCGCAGACCTCCGCCAAGGCTGATCAGTGGCCCCCCCCCCGTGGGCCCCCCCACCCCCGATCACCACCAAAATTTAATCATTTCTTCCTTATCCCATTTCCAACAAACCCTGAAAACTTCATCCAAATCTGTCCATAACTTTTTGAGTTATGTTGCACACTAACGGACAGACAAACAAACAAACAAACAAACAAACAAACAAACCCTGGCAAAAACATAACCTCCTTGGCGGAGGTAATAATAATAATAATAATAATAATAATAATAATAATAATAATAATAATAATAGCACTCGGGCCTCACAGCAAGAAGGTCCTGGGTTCCATTCCAACACCAGTCGATGGTGGGACCGTTCTGTGTGGAGATTACATGTTCCACCTGCTCTACCTCCCAGTACTTTCAATTCAAATGTGCAATAACTTGTTTTTACCTTTCAGTACTCTTATTACTCTTATTTTTTTTTTTTTCTGATCAGTACTCTATTTTACATTTATTTATTTATTAGGGACAGTGCATATTAATGAACATCTGCAACAATTGCAGCTGTAAATACGCCAGACTGTAGCAGCCGTGCTAATTTCCATCTGTATGTATTTTACACGTGTATTTGTGTTTGTCTGTGCAATAACTGTTTTTATATGTTTTAGCTGTTTTCTTTTTTATTCATGTCTTTTTCTAATTCCATGACTCAGGGAAACACACAAGAATTCCAATCTACCTATACTGCGATGCATCTGTGCAAACGGCAAATAAAGTCTATTCTATTTTCCCTGTGTTTGCATGGGTTATCTCCGTCTTCTTCCCACCATCCATAGACATGCACTGATAGGCTAATGGGTTAATCTAAATCGTCCATAGGTGTGAATGTGAGAGTGATTGTCTCTATATGTCAGCCCTGCGATGAACTGGTGACATGTCCAGGGTGTACTCCGCCTTCGCCCATAAGTAGCTGGGATAGGCTCCAAGCGACCCCCGTGACTCTAGTGAGGATAAAGCGAGTTCAGAAAATGAATGAATGAATAATTTGTTCTGGATCCTACAGTTCGCATGATCCCAATAATGTGTGTATGTCCACCATTTGCTGCCTGTATCCTTGGTGGTATGGAGGTCACCACATTGTCAATCTGCCTCTAACAGATCCCACTCAGCCAGGAATGCATCTCGCAGCTCACGATGAGTAGTTGGTGGGTGATCCCGCTAGTGTACTCGCCGATCCAGAAAGTCCCAGAGAAGCTCTACGGGATTGTATGGGGCGGGTAAGGAGGCCGGCCTAACACCCTGATGGTGTTAACATTCAGACAGTTCTGGGTGGATCAACACGCCTATTGTTTGTGGCATTGTGACTTCTTTTTCGTTTTGAAGCCAGGATTTTTATAGGCAGTGGAGTAACAGGACAGTGAACATTTTTATGACTCACTTTTCTTTATGTGGATTAATGTGTGAGTGGGTAAAATGTATGAGACTAATGATGAACTCACTGACTAAAGCTTTCAACGTGAAATGAGGAACAAATTCCTTTTTTACTACATTTAGTTGTTTTTGTTAAATTTATTTCTAGGGGTACTTATGTTTTTAATCAATCTTAGTATAGTTACAAATCGTCGCTGTCAAGCAGAAACCTCTTAAAAGGAGTGATATTTTGCTTTTTTAAACAGAATTATGCATTTTAAACCATTTCCCTGTGGTCTACATAAACTGTAAATGCTATGCTTGGGTCTGAATTCTTCATTAATTCAACTCCACAGGTCCATCTTCAACCCAGTTTCTTAGTAATGACACCAGAAAGGTCGTTTTGAGCGCTGGCCCTTTAAATGCAAATGAGCCACTTCATGCCCCGCCCCCTCCAAAATTTGTGAAAAGCTAAAATAAATAAATAAATAATAGGGATGTCCAATAATATCGGGCGCACCTCTATTATCGGCCCGATATTGGCATAAAAATGTAATATCGGTGAATATCGTTATCGTTTTTTTTGTCTATCATTAAAACCGATAAAATAATGCCTTGATTTCACCGGCATTTACCAACGCGTAAATGAAGCATTGTTTGTAGCTGAAAGAAATGTGCAGTTTTCAAAATTGTACAGTAGAGTTGCCACACTGTAATAGACTCATGGAGGGAGGGAGAGAAAATAAATAAATATGGCATTTTTTCCACAACTTAAGTTGAAGTATGTATTCTTTGCACAGACAGTGTTTACATTTTGAAAGCCTTGTTGCATTTGAGAATGCATCCAATGGGGCATCACAATAAAATTAGGCATGATGTGTTAATTCCATGACAGGAGATATGTGATGTTACCTAAAATTAGTTTAATATCCCACATATATCGGCAGCGGTATCGGTAGATATCGGAATCGGAAATTAAGCGTTGGACAATATCGGCATATCGGTTTTTGGCAAAAAAGCCAATATCGGACATCCCTAATAAATAATAATAATAGGTTGACACAGTGGTGCAGTGAACAGTGCAAAGTCATTTTAAATCAATGGGAAAGGGACAAATGTGGGTGTAGATGTTTTTCTAACTGATTGAAATGAGTTTGGCTTTGAGATGCTTGTTCTACATAAACTGTAAATGCTCTGCTTGGGTCTGAATTCTTCATTAATTCAACTCCACAGGTCCATCTTCAACCCAGTTTCTTAGTAATGATGCCACAAAGGTCGTTTTGAGCACTGGCCCTTTAAATGCAAATGAGCCACTTCATGCCCCACCCCCCTCCAGGTTGTTGACTGTGCTGCTCTGTCCCGTTCAGCCTCTTATGTTCGTTATTACAACCAACAATTGAACATTTTAGGTAACCAGCTTGAAGTTTGGACATATTTTCAGTATGGACTATAACCGCTGTTGCTGATAAACAATTATGTCATACTCGGAGAAATGTTCGCCGGAAGTCTTGACCCTATATGTGCAAATGTCGTCATGTAACTAGTTATAAAACGTAACAAATTAAGAAGGAGTTTTGGGGCTTTTTTTTTTTTTTTTTAAATCAGTCCAACTGCTTTTGGAACTCCAGTTACACGGTCAAAAATTGGTAAAAACACAGAAACAAAAAATAGAGTAAAGTCACAACACTAAAAATAACAGTAAAAACAAAAAATGACATGGAAAACTGTTAAAAAAAAAAAAAAAAAAAAGTCCAAATCATCTATTTTATAGCGAGTCGGTCTCACTCACCGCTCTGTGTTTTAGGTAGGTAAAATTCCAGACCTGACTCTTCATTTACATTTTCTTCTTCCCAACATCTGTTCAGTAGGCTTGACTCCTTCAGTTCTTCCTGGTTTTGTTCCATTAAATTACCTTCAGTTCAGTTCATGTGAAGTTAAAATTGCATGTTTTGCCTTTAAGTGTACATCTTACCCACACACAGGGAACTGAAAAGACATGCTTTCACATTACAAATACTGGCTGTGTCTAGTTGATTTCTTCAGTTGAGGCCTGGAACACACAGCTTATACATATACATTATATAGCATAGGAGATCTGGACTTGAAAGCACATTGGATTCATGTCATGATCCAACCACTCCTGGCTCCGACTCTGCATCCACAAACATATCTGTACAGAAGCAGCAGCAGCCCCGACTCCACAAAGTAATTAATAACGTGGTTCTCACTCTGCAATCTGATTTTAGCCACATTTATAATGCAATGTGGACAACCCAAGAAAAAAAGGAGATTAGAGAAATACGTAACAAAGTGAGCACATCCATACTGATACATTTACATCCTAAAATGATCCAAAAATGATAGAATAATGTTAAGAATAACTGGGTGAAGTTAGCCAAAGTTTGCCATTATAGTACTAATACAGCTCTGGAAAGAATTCAGAGACCACTGCAATTGTTTGTGAAATACTCAGGTCTGCATATATGACAGTCAGTCCATTCCATTCCTGTTGAATTTCAACGCAAGCACACCTTATTCTACTTAATAAACACCTGATCCATGCCTTATTTAAAGCTGCATATGATTTTGTCTAGGGATGCACCGATACCGATACAAGTATCGGCATCAGCTCCGATACTCAGTGTGTGTACTCATACTCGTAAAAGTAATCCGATACAAATGCACCGATACCACTTACGGCCGTTTGACGTTCACAGTTCAGTGCAGCAGGTACGAGGAGGAGGAATAATGTGTGGGGAGTGTGAAGAGTGTGGAGATTTTTCAAAATAAATGACGGTGATAAAAGTAACGCTGACTGCAAGTAACGTTACAGACACAGACAGATACGGACGCAGCGTTCTGTCCGTCCTCTGCGTACATTTCATCCATCTGTTTACCAGGTGCTGGCGGATGCGTAAACAGAATGAGAATACCAGTGGGAGTATGAAGCAGTGCGGACCACTGCCAACAGAAGTGAAAACGAAACTTGTGGGCCCTTTCTAAAATTTAGTATGTTGGTGATTTATCGGAGTGGGGGGGGATGTACGTGGGGTAGGCAGCAGTTTTATACATGGGGGTGTGGTCCGTAACTAATGCTGGCGTGAAGCAAAAGTGAAACTCAACATGCTTTCAACGTCTGACTCCTGGCTTCTATTCACAAAACTGTCACAACTTCTGACCTGTATCCACTGGACCCCCTCCACTGCTCAGTGGGACCCCCAGAAATTCTAAGCCCCATGTATTTGTCATATTTACCCCCCCCCTTTATGGCACCCCAGCTATTATTACTTTATCATTGTTATGACAGCTGTTACTAGGGATGCTCCGATACCGATACCAGTATCGGGCATCGGCTCCGATACTGGTACTCGTACTTGTACTCTTAAAAGTAATTCGATACAAATGCACCGATACCACTTACAGCCGAGTGACATTCACAGTTCAGTGCAGCAGGTACGCGGCAGTGAAATAATGTGTGTGGAGTGTGAAGAGTGTGGAGATTTTTCAAAATAAGCGACGGTGATAAAAGTAACGCTGACTGCAAGTAACGTTAAAGACACAGACAGATACGGACGCAGCGTTCTGTCCGTCCTCTGCGTACATTCCATCCATTTTCCAGGTGCTGGTGGAGACAGAGAATACCATTGGGAGTACGGAGCGGTGCGGACCGCCACCAGCCGAAGTGAAAACGAAACTTATCACTCATTTGTCTTTTCTCTTCCTGCTGAAGCTTCGCTTTTAAACCTTACCAGTGAAAACGCAGCAATATTAGTATCACATTAGTGTTACCTCTGTCGTCTCCATGTTTGTTATTACTGACTTCCTTCTTCTTCTTCTCAAAAAACTTTCCTCTTCTTCATGGTATTTGTCCAGTATGGTTAATTCAGAGCGGTGCCCCCTGGTGGATTAATTGAGAAACGCTCATTCCAACACATTAAATGTCAGTAGCAGCACTTTGTTCCAGTCAGACTAATGACAACGACAATAAAGCACATTTACAAAAGGAACTAAGAACTGGAATGGGATTATTAAGTACTGATATCGGTACTCGGTATCGGCAAGTACTCAAATGTAAGTACTTGTACTCGGTCTGGAAAAAAGTGGTATCGGTGCATCCCTAATTTCGTCACCAATTTTTCATCAAATCTATAAAACCCAAGTTGTAGCCTAAGTATCCGTAAGTATTTCCGTGATTACGCACCTGAATCTCTTCCCTCACAGTGAACAATTTTGAAGTATACTCCACCATAAACAATCCATTTCTTTACAAACAGAGCAGGTAGGTCACTCGAGCATTTCTGGAAATTTGTTACGACATGAATCGTGGGAAGCAGAGTTCCAAACAGTCGCAGTAGCAGCAACAAACATGTCGACCAAGCGAAAATGTCAAAAGTCAACGTGATATCATGAATTGCATACAGATAACATGGCACTTTTAATTGGCGTGTTATCTGTACACATTATAAGCTTTAAGTGTATATATTTATGCCACGTAAAAAAACATGCCAATAGCGTGATTAGCGGCTAGCACAATTAGCAGTTAGGGTTAGGTTTAGGGTTAGCAATTAGATGATTAGCAGCTAACGCATTGACAGGCCATCAAATGGCATTAACCCTTTCATGCATAGTGGTCACTACAGTGGACAGCTATTCTACAGCTGTTCTATTGTATATTCATGGATTTTGTTGTTTTAGTTCTGTATCAGCCAACACAGTGGACACTTATGCATCATCTCATACACTGCACTTCATACCATTACTGTAACTTTGCTGTTCTTGATAAACTTGATCTAGAGTAACATGTTTAAGTGTAAATCAAGTGCTTGCTATTGTTATAAGTCTGTAATTAACTTTTTTCTTTTTTTTTTTAAGTTGTCGGGGTTTTTTTTGGTCTTTTTTTGGTCTTTGGTTTTTTGGTCACTCCAGTGGACAGCTCTTCTACAGCTGTTCTCTTGTATATTCATGGGTTTTGTTGTTCTTTTCTTCTTTTTTTTTTTGTTTTGTTTTTTTTACACATATCTTTATTAAAGTTTTAAGACACTACATATCTTTTCTGACATGAATTGGTAACATTATGTAGATCTCTCCTGAGCATAAACCCCCAGAATCACAAGCCCTCCCCATAGTTTTCACACAATTTATCAGTAAATACATGTTTCTGTGCATCAAAAATTAAACGTGTGGTGTCCAGCTGAGTGGACATTTCTGCAACTTCATGAAAAATAGGTTCATAAGATTTTTTTTTTTTTTCATGATTTTTTTTATGTATTTTTTTTTTTTTTTTAATTAAATCATTTTTATTCATTTATTTATTATTTATTTTTCATAAGAAAATTTTCAATCACGTTTTTTCATGCCTAAAGAGGAATAAAAACACTCAGGAAAAAAATTTGATTGAGGTTCTCATAATTTGTGCATGAAAGGGTTAAAAATGTCTGTTAAAGGTTCATACTGTCTTCCACATATAATTATTGTAGGTAATTCATTTATCAGACAAACAAGTAAAGCAAGTAAACAAACAACTACCCCTGTCTGAGAAATGACTTACCTATAATAAGCATTAAAAATGTTTTTATTTCATAGTTTTCACACAGTATATCAGTAAATGCATGTTTTTTTGCTTCAAAAATGAAATGCATGGTGTCCAGCTGAGTGGACATTTTTGCAGCTCCTTGAAAAATAGGTTAAGAAAATTCTCTTTAGGCATGTTTTTTTTCATGCCTAAAGGGGAATTAAAACACTCAGGAAAAAAAAATCTTGATTAAGTGTCTCATAATTCATGCATGAAAGGGTTAAATAGCCTGCGAAAGGATGAAAATGTGTATATATAGCACGCCAAATGCAATAAACTGGCGTCACATACAACATAATTTCATGAGATCAGTCTGCAAAAGTATGAGTAAAAACTGACTGAGAATCACAACATAAGAACCAATATGCAATTTATTTAAGAAGGGGCAACATCTAATACTTACTTCTCTATGTATAAATATAAATATTTATACAAATACCAAATTTCTCATTTTCCTTTTTATTTCATTCTCCCTTGTGTTTTTTTTTTTTTCCTACCTGTCTGTCTCTTATACTGGTGTGTTGTATGTTGCTGCTGTCAACTGTGAATTGTCCACATGGTGGGATCAATAAAGTCTTATCTTATCTTATCTTATCTTATCTTATCTTTCAAACCTTTTGAATATTGGCTGAGTTAGAGCTAGTTTTCTGTTTCTCTATTTTGCTCATTTTATAATTATAATAAAATGTATTAGCCTATATATAAAAATGTATACAACAGCCAACATCGTAACTGAACCATACCATACCATACCAGCTTTATTTATAAAGCACCTTAAGAACTTTAGAGCTGGTCAAAGTGCTGTACACGAATCATAAAACAAGGAAATAAATAAGTAAAAACAGTGATAACACAGAGTGCAAAGTGGGCTAAGAACAACAAAATACAATCATCATAAAAACAAAGACAAATTAAAATTGAATAAAACCAGCATAGGAAATATTTTTTTTTAAAAACCCCACCAACAACAAAACATCTCACTCACTGATTAAAAGCCAACTAGAAAAAGTGCTTTTTTAGACGTGATTTAAATACAGGCAGAGACTGAGCCTGTCTAACATCTAAGGGCTACTGGTTCCACAGCTTTGGGGCAAGAACAGAAAAGGAACGGTCCCCACGAAGCTTCACAGCGAGTACAGATGAAAAAACAGCATCTATAATACAGTTGCAGAAAAAATTAATAGACCATCAAAAGTCATCAAAAACAATAGTTATACAATCAAATACTAATTCCTGTGTGTATCATGTGACTAAAACAGACAGAAAGGAAAACATGGAATGCCTAAAAGCACTGTTTTTGTCAGTACAATGCCATAGATATTGAGGTAAGAACTGAAGTGATTTTGGTTATTATTAAGAAAACCATGGAAAATGGATAGATATCAGCTCTGAAATTAAACTATTATGAGCTATTTTTGTTGTTATCATTATATTTATCCAAACAAATGTACCTTTAGTTGTACCAGGCATTAAAATGAACAAGAAATTGAAGAAAACAAGAGTGGTCTAATAATTATTTCCGCAAATGTAGACTTAAATGACACAGGGAATGTCTGTAAATGAATACTGTTATTGAGCAAACGTCATACATCAAAATTGCTGGTAGAAGTAATTTGTTAAAATTATGCGTAAATAGATAAGGCATACACCCTCTGACTGTGGTACTGAATTCCAGTGATAGTTTACAACAGGGTCGCATCATTTTCATACTCATCAGACCATCCAGTGACCCCTGTTGTCCTATGGGTGGGGGGCGTTTTCATGCTTGAATAGACCACCCCATCAGTTCTTTCATTTGTCACCCTTCTGTATTGTAGAGTAATATTCCCTACCGACCTTATCCATCGTAATTTAAGTTCAGTTCATTTATTTTCTTAGCATTTGTGTATTGTGATGTTTTTCTTTCCGGTGTAATTTTCAATCCAGTCGTCATTACTGTCAGTTACATTTCTCCCTGTAGTTAAGGCTGGAAGAACATGTTGTATTCTGCCCTAAAAGCATCCCTTAAGAGCAACACATTTCACACCAACAAAAGCATTCATTCACATTGGCACAGACTCCTACTTTTATATGTTGGAACCATAATTTGCAAGAAAAAATATATTCTGATGCTACTGGATTTCTTGCCACGGGATCTGCCGATAGCTTTTTTCATGTCATACATTGCGATGACAACTCGTGGCCCCTGTTTCAGTGTCACATGGTTTCTCCGTCCTCCTTGTGTTTTGGTGGATACATTTCATTTCAATGAGAGAAGTGAACGTTACTTATAGATCTCATCCGACCCTTTTATCCCAAAGTTATGCAAATAAAGGTTGGCCTGTGGTTCTTTGAAAGTGCTTTATAAATAAAGTTGGATTGGATTGCTTTATTAACCCTGTAAAGCCTGAACCATTAAATCATTGACAGAAAATTACAATTCTTTGAAACTGGAGCCTTTATTTGTCCTTCTGAACAACCCCATTCTTTTTTTGTTTTTTTGAAATATCAATTTCCATGTATGAGTTTCGATTTTGTATCATATTTGATACGTCAGGTTTCAATGCTCAAAAATTATTTTTGAACAAGCAAAAGCATAATAAAACACAAATATGTCGAACAAATTGGTAATTCCTTTTCAAAATTAGCAAAGTTCTTACAAATTATGTGGCCTCCCTTCATGTGATATGTTGTAAGTTCTGGGATGGGGGGGTGGGGGGGGTGGATGAGGGCTGTTAAATTGTGTGTTATGTTTGCTTCCTTTGCTGTACTTTTGGTCTGTTCACTCTGTTTATTTCTCAAAATGTGGACAAATGGTAATAATAGATGTTTATGTAGCTAATTTCTGAAAAAAAAAAAGATTGACAACAAAAATTTAAAAAAAATTAGCAAACTTCTTCCTCCTTCCTCATTAATGACAGTCTTTGTAGTGTCATTGGAAAGGCCTCTGGTGAATGAATTCCACTCCCCTTGTGGATTATCTGTGTATTGCATGTATCCAATTGTATACATCAGGGCCCGTATTCCTAAATATTCTGAGAATCCTCTCACAGAGCTCCTCACTTCACCTAAAAATTCCTAGCAAGTAGTCTTAGCTTAGGAGTGATTCCAGAATATTCTCAGAGAACTCTGAGCAAGGAATGGACAGAAATTCCTATCTTAGTGAGGAGGTGTGGTTGACCCCGTTGTTAGGTATGAGTCATCATTTCAAAAACTGTGATTGGTTGATCCTAAAAGCCAGAAAAAATATATACTTTTGGTGATAATGGGCAAGGGATGGACCCTCAAATCAATAAATTTAATCACAGAATCTAACCTTATGAAGACTGTAATTGTAAATAATATTTCACATAAAAGAAAATATCTGTTCAATGAATAGTAAGCTATACTTTAAAATTATCCTACAAAATGTGTGAAAAAAGTCAGGCCCACTTGCACAGTATTCACATAGTGATAGTTATATTTATTTACTCATATTAATTGTCACACTGTTAAAAAAATCTGTAATTTTACAGAATTTTTACTGCTTATTTTACAGATTTTTCCTGTGTTTTTAAGATACAGAAAAGTATCAATGAAATGACAAAAATAGACTGATTTTACACATCAAATGTAAAACAACACAAAAAAACTGTAACTGTGAATAACCATAAAATTTCCATTTTTTAGAAGATTTTTTTTTCCACAGAAAAATACAGTTAAAATACATTTGCAAATGTATCGTAATTTCACAAATATTTCTTTTCTATTCATGAGATTAAACTGTTAATTTAAAGTTTAATACTGTAAAAAAATAATAATAATAAAATGAGATAAAATTACTGATAATTAACCGTAAAAGAAGTATTTGTTCTGTCAGTTTAACAAGACTTGTTTGTTAATTGACAAATATCTTGTGTAATTACGGGAGGTTTTACAACAAAAATGTTGAATAAATGTATTTTTGTGAATGTATAACGTGTACAGTATAAGTGCTGATAAACTGTCCAAATACAGTTTTTATCAGTGGATCGTACAACTTAGTGTCATCGAAAATTATTTACATATATATTTATAGGTAATTTGATTGTTTTAATACATGTAAATATTCTTTATTAAACATTAAAAAGTCAAAAAAATATGCAAAATCCTATGTAAAGTTAGGGCAAAAAACTGTATTTTAATTGTGGAAAATTACTGTATTTTTATGAGATGGTTATTTTCCGTTATTTAACAGTATTCTTTTTGGCACCCCTGCTGCCGGAATAATACTATTTTTTTAGGTTTTTGTTTTTTTGTTATTTTTTTTACAGTGCAATCTGTAGCATTTAATTAATTCACTGTCATCCAGTGTTTGGAGAATGTCCCCCCTGCCTCTTCCGTCGTCCATTTTATTCTCTGTTCAGGGAACTCCTAAGCCCCTAAAAAGTCCTCTTCTCTGCTCTTAACAGATCTCACCTTAGGAGCTCTCTTAAGGGCTAAGATTCTTTAGGAATAGCTTTTCTCTTTACTAGGATCTACTCTTAATTTTTAGGGGAAATTCTAAGAAAACATCATGATTCTAAGAATTTTCTTAGAATTTGGACACTAGGAGCGACTCTTTGCACTAAGAACCTTTAGGAATACGGGCCCAGGTTTTTCAAGAAAAAAAAAAAATGACACTGATCATGTAGAGGGCTTTAAAACTCATGTATCAAATATGCTACGTTTGGTGTAATAGGGTTAACCCTGTAGAAAAATGTAGTCCGCATTTTACCCACCCTAATACACTCTCAGCACCTAGTATTAGCAATTAGCACAGAGTATATAACAGGGGCAGTGATTTACCATTGAAGGTGTTGTCTATCAGCGCTGTGGTCAGGAGCACCGACAGGAGAATTAACCTATATGTACTGGTTTTTAAATCACATTAATCATGATGATGGATTAATCTGTGTTGATGTGTTAATTTTGACAGCCTTACAATTTAACAAAGTAACATAAGAATAGAACTTAGGATAAAAAAATATAAATGAAACCAGATAAAATGTGAATAGGTGCAAATAACAGTATGTATTTACTATAAAAACAGGATGCATACCTATGAACCAGGTCTACATAAAAATAGTGCATTTATTTTCTATAAATATTGAATCAATATTGCAGGACGTTATTGCAGGACAGAAGATTATTGCACGGTTATATTTATTGCACATAATTCACATTTGAGGGATTTTTGCACATTTATGGGAAGTGATTCTGAGGATGCATTGAGGGAAACAGTAGAACAGGATGAAACCAGAGTTATTACTTTACCCCGGTGTTATTACAGATATACAGTACGTACAGGCTTTTAACGATGATGGAAACTGGAGCACCCAGAGGATACATTTTGCTGAAAAAGACACGTTTTCCTCAGTTTTCCCTGTTTCTATATAGTCACCATTATATTTACACTGAGCTTTTCATGAACATGTACACAATCAGAGAATTAAATACAGGAAAATAGCTGATTTTCACTTAAAAAATACAAAATGCCGATTAATAGTGTGATAAATGATAATAAATCACGTAGCAAAGGTTAAATGTGGAAAACCATTAACCCTTACAGACTCAAACAGCCACCAATGACTAAAACTGTTTAATACCTGTTGATCCATTAATTCTGTCAATACATGTAAATAATTGGTGTAAAATACAGTTTGTCGTCTTTTCATGGTCATCAGATATGACCCATTTGGATGGTCAGAGGCTCCGTAGTTACCGTGGAAACACCGTCATCGTCTACAACATTGATTTACCAGCATGGGGTTTGATCGATGACAGTAGATGGAGACAGTTTATGTTCAGTTAATGATAGATTTAGCGGAAAAGTCACTTTTTCTTCAGTTTTCTCCGATTTTGATATAAAAACCTTCAACTTTAATCTGAGCTTTTATGAAAATGATCAGTAAATTAAATATAGGAAAATACCAGATTTAGACTCAAAAAAATGCAAAATATTGAGCACAATATTTGAATAAATGGTGATAAATCACTGAAGAGGCTCAATGTTATTCTTATGATTGTTATTTATTTTATTATTCTTATTATTTTTATTAGTTTGTCTTTCCTGCTACTTTTTATACTTGAATGTAACAACTTAACAAAAACACACAAATTTCCCCCCTTGGATTAATAAATTATTCGGATTCCAAAATACTTGCCTTTATCTCAAAAATGCAAAATATTGAGAATAATATTTGAATAAAAGGTGATAAATTACTGAAGACGTTAAAAATAGAGAAAAAAATAATAATTTGGAAACTGCCACAAAGCTGTAAATAGATAGATAGATAGATAGATAGATAGATAGATAGATAGATAGATAGATAGATAGATAGATAGATAGATAGATAGATAGATAGATAGATAGATAGATAGATAGATAGATAGATAGATAGATAGATAGATAGATAGATAGATAGATAGATACTGGTGATCAAAAGTATCTACCCATCTAAAATAATTAAGTTTCAAACCATTAATTCTATCAATAGAAATAATTCAGGTGAATGCAGTTTATTATCTTTTCATGGTCATCAAATATGATCCATTTGGACGTTCAGAGACTCTGTAGTTACCGTGGAAACACCGTCACCTTCTACAATGTTGATTCACCAGTAAAATCCATGGAGTTGGATCAATGACAGTGGATGGAGACACTGGGTTTATATTCAGTTAATGATACATTTTACTGAAAAAGTCCATTTTTCTTCAGTTTTCTCTGTTTCTGATATAATAACCCTCAACTTTAATCTAAGCTTTTATGAACATCTATGTGATCAGTAAATTAAATATAGGAAAATACTTGATTTTGTCTCAAAAATGCAAAATATTGAGCATAATATTAGAACATATTAGAATGGTGACAAATTACTTCAGAGGTTAAAAATAGAGAAAAATTTATTTGGGAACTGTCACAAAAGACGTAAAGATAGATAGAAAAACACTCCATCACCCAAGGTGTGTTGGCGTGTTATCTGTACGCATTATAAGGTTTTCGTATTAATGTTCACGCCACGTAAAATACCATGTGATTAGCGGTTAAAGACAGTTTAAATGTTTCACTCAAATCCTGAAATCCTGCAGTTACAGATATATAAAATGGAGATCTTGGCGTACAGTGACATGTGATCAAATGCTGTTAAATAACACACGAAAGGATGAAAATGCGTACGTATAGCACGGCAAATGCCATAAGAACTGGAGTGATATATAATGCGATTTCATGAGATCAGTCTGGAAGAGGTTAAAAATGGAGAACAATTTATTTGAGAACTGCCACAAAAGCTGGAAGGAAGGAAGGAAGGAAGGAAGGAAGGAAGGAAGGAAGGAAGGAAGGAAGGAAGGAAGGAAGGAAGGAAGGAAGGAAGGAAGGATGGATGGATGGATGGATGGATGGATGGATGGATGGATGGATGGATGGATGGATGGATGGATGGATTTAATGATCAGTTAATGATAATGCAAAATACAGATGGTAAAGTTACAATAAATGGCGACAAATCACTTAAGAAAAGTGAAATATAGAGGAAAAAAAAAAATACTTTGGAGCTGCCACACAAGTAGCACTGGGTCTTTGAGGGTTAATTTGGAAGAACTACCAAAATAGTTATAGGTCTTTAAGGGTTCATTTCTGTTGAGCTCATCTCCTTTTGTAATTTCTACATTCATCCCTCAAGCCTAAATCCTAAAAATGTTTCACTGACTCCAATCGTCTTTTTGCAGGACATGAAGACACACCTCCGTTTTTTTTCAGTTGAACTCTCTCAGAAAGCATCCACACAGTAGATGTCAGATGGTTTCAGCGTCTCCTGTGTAATGGTGCCACCGGGACGTTTCCCTCGCTCAGCTTATATTCATCTCTGGCGTTGCTGTGACTGCTGGCAGAGGCAGACTCCCACCGGCTGGACTTAATCACTATTGACAAATGCCTGGGTTCTTATCAAGTCAAAGCAATTTGGATGTGAGACATCAAACACTAAAAGACAAAAATAAAAGCTGTTGGATGCTTGTTATCCCAGGGAATTATTCCTTAATAAGCTGCTGACAATTTTGACATGCTGGCAGTGTTCTCAAAAAAGGTCTTTCTGGAAACATAACAGAACATGCTCTACATTTCTCTGCCGTCTTTGCTGTTTTGGAGAAGACTGAAGAATTGCTGCAGTAAGTTAATCTGTATAGTAACAGGTTTCTATTTTCAGCTTTCATACCTGTATAAGGAAGTGAAAAACACACAAACCCAGTACAGCGTTTTGTTTCTGCATGCTTGTGGAAACCGTATCTGAGCCTTTCAGCTGCGACATTAACAGGAATGTATTTATAACACATGTTGTACATGGTAAGGTGCAATAAAAAAAAAAAAAAAAAAAAAAGGCTTATGTATGACACATTTGACACAACAATTTTTGCACACTTATTTATGTAAATTTCTGTAACCCATAACGACCCAGTACTACTTTTGTGACAGTTCCCAAAAGAACTTTGCAATTTTTAACCTTTTTCAACTGATTTATCATCCTTTATTCCAATATTGTATTTTGCATTTTCAAGTATAAATTAAGTATTTTCTTATATTTAATTTACTGACCATGAAGATGTTCATAAAAACTCAGATTAAAGTTGAGGGTTATTTTATCAAAAACAGAGAAAATTAAAGAAAATATGACATGTTTAGTACACTATATCATTAACTGAAGATAAAACAAGTGTCTCCATCCACTGATCAATCTCCAAGATGATTTTGGTCGTCAGTGGATGTTTGGGTCTTTATGGGTTAAACACAGAGCGGTAATTTGTACAATATGTACTTGACAATATATTATCAGTATGATACTTAACCCGTAAAGACCCAAACATCCATCAACGACCACAACCATCTACTGATCTAAACTGTTTAATACCTGTTGATCCATTAATTGAACAAATACATGTAAATAATTGGTGTAAAATACAGTTCGTCATCTTTTCATGATCATCAAAGAGTCAGAGTCAGAGCACTGACTGAGAGCAGCCCGTGATGGCGAAGAGAAAGAGAAGCTTCCAAGTAAAAAGCATTAGTAAAGGTGTTGGCGATAGTAACCCTGTATTTACTTGGTATTGGATCGATACCAAAATTCCCAGTATCACCTGCACTTACTGTAAAGCCTGGACTATTAAATCATTGACAGAAAATTCCAGGTCTTTGAAACTGGAGCCTTTTTTGGTCCTTCTGAACAACCAAAAACCTGATTTTTTTTTCAAATATCAATTTCCATGTACAAGTTTCAATTTTGTGTCATATTTGATACAGCGGGTCTCAATGCTCAAATATTGTTTTTGAACAAACAAAAACATAATATAACACAAACATGTCTAACAAATTGATAATTCCTTTTCAAAATTGTCAAAGTTCTGCCTCCTTCCTCATTAATGACAGTCTTGTAGTGTCACTGGAGAGGCCTCTGGTGAATGAATTCCTCCCCCTGGTGGATTATCCATGAATTGCATGTATCTAATTGTATACATCAGGTTTTTCAAGAAAGAAAATATCACACTGATCATGTAGAGGCCTTCGAAACTCATGTATCAAATATGATATGTTTGCCGTTATAGGGTTAAATGTTCATTTTCTTCAACACAAACTTCACAAAAAAAACACCAGCATGAAGCTTACATATTGTATCTTTAACATGACAGAATGAAATGCTCATTATAGTGAACATGAACATTGCAGCATTCGAACAAGTGACCAAAACATGGAAAAAAAATTACCCTATAACATTTCATTGTATTTGCACTATTGATTATGTTCCTTTTCAATGCAGTGTAACCTGTGGACGTCTGCATTGTGTTAATGTGAATTAAATCAACCAGGACATGGGGATTTTCTGGAAAGTGGCTTCTGTTCATTTCCCTAATGCACATAAAATTACCGTAACATGTAAGGTTTTAAACATGTATTGAGCACATTGACAATAAGGGAACAAAAAGGAGAATCAGCCTCTGCTGTAAGTTTAACCCCCGATGACCCAAACAGGCACTGGTGACCAAAACCATCTACCCATCTAAAATAATTAAGTTTTAAACCATTAATTCTATCAATAGAAATAATTCAGGTAAATGCAGTTTATCATCTTTTCACGGTCATCAAATATGACCCATTTGGACGTTCAGAGGCTCTGTAGTTACCGTGGAAACGCTGTCATCTTCTACAATGTTGATTCACCAGTAAAATCCATGGAGTTGGATCAATGACAGTGGATGGAGACACTGGGTTTATGTTCAGTTAATGATATATTTTACTGAAAAAGTCAATTTTTCTTCAATTTTCTCTGTTTCTGATATAATAACCCTCAACTTTAATCTGAGCTGTTATGAACATCTACATGATCAGTAAATTAAATATAGGAAAATACTTGATTTTGTCTCAAAAAATGCAAAATATTGAGCAGAATATTAGAATATATTAGGATGGTGACAAATTACTTTAGAGGTTAAAAATAAAGAAAGATTTATTTGGGAAATGTCACAAAAGATAGATAGATAGATAGATAGATAGATAGATAGATAGATAGATAGATAGATAGATAGATAGATAGATAGATAGATAGATAGATAGATAGATAGATAGATAGATAGATAGATAGATAGATAGATAGATAGATAGATAGATAGATAGATAGATAGATAGATAGATAGATTCTCTGCTCTGGTGTAATAACCTTTGAATTTGCATGAAGCTTTTAATCAAAATTTAGGAAAATACCAAATTCTCAATGAAAACTGTAAAATGTAGAGTATTGTAATAAATAGTGATAAATCACTTATGACAGATTAAATGTCGAGGAAAATTCATTTGGAAGTTGCCACAAAAATAGGTCTAAATGTTTTAGACATTTAATCAAATTGGGGAAAGGGGTGCAAGAAATTATGTATAAATGAAGAACCAATAAAGAAAAACTGAACAGGGCAGAATTCCTGGGAATAAAACTAAAACAAAGAATAACCTGGACTCCTGACAGACAGGAAAGAAATATACAGGTTTGGATGTGACTGATTATGTGTAATTATAAAAGTAAACTACATGAATGTTCTGGTTATAGATGCAATGCTTTATTGAGATGTATTTTTTATTTTATTTATTTTTTTTATTTTTAATATTCTATATATTGGTGAAGCAGTGCTCACATTACTCACTATGAGAGCAGGATAAATTTTGTCCACACCAGGCAGGAATATATCGACCACAGAGGGTGAAATCGTCCCCATCCCCCTCAGGCTATATATCATTTTCACAGTGGGGTGGAATGGGGGGTGGGGTGAGGTGGGGGCTTCTTCCACATGTTCATCGCTGAACATGGTACACAGAAGACACAAACAAATCACACAATACACCGTCTGTCACTTGTAAATAACCTTCATGTAATATATACAAACGTATACATTTAGTTTGTATACTTTCAGCTGGTTTGTGCACAAAGTCAAACACATGAAACGGATGCAAGCACCAGCATCAAATCAGCACTAAATATGGTGAAATACTCCCATAAAAACATTAAGATGTTAAATCCTGTTTTATGAATATTATTACTTTTATTTGATCATGACAGCACATGCAGGAAAGCCTCCATTGCCTTGGGTGATAGAGTGTTTTTGTAACAGTATCATCACAATGTCACATTAATACTGAAGGGCAACTTTAGAAAAGTACAATAAATGCTATTTGTAATTTCAGTTTAAAGTATTAGAAAATATTTGGGAATGAATCTTGGTTCTCCTTGACCCATTTGTCAGTGGTACAATAAGAAACTGAGGCATTTATATGGAGAAAGAAAGAAAGAAAGAAAGAAAGACAGAAAGACAGAAAGACAGAAAGACAGAAAGAAAGAAAGAAAGAAAGAATTATCTATCTATCTATCTATCTATCTATCTATCTATCTATCTATCTATCTATCCATCCATCCTTCTCCATTTTTAACCTCTTCCAGACTGATCTCATGAAATCGCGTTACATGTCACTCCAGTTCTTATGGCATTTGCCGTGCTATACGTACGCATTTTCATCCTTTCGCGTGTTATTTAACGCCATTTGATCACGTGTCAATGTACGCCAAGATCTCCGGTTTATATATCTGTAACTGCAGGATTTCAGGATTTGAGTGAAACATTTAAACTGTCTTTAACTGCTAATCACATGGTATTTTACACGGCGTGAACATTAA
The DNA here is from genome assembly GCF_902148855.1 of Sphaeramia orbicularis. Classification (NCBI taxonomy): domain Eukaryota; kingdom Metazoa; phylum Chordata; class Actinopteri; order Kurtiformes; family Apogonidae; genus Sphaeramia; species Sphaeramia orbicularis. The sequence continues at coordinate 28,045,217 of NC_043959.1, read as the reverse complement.
TACGGAAACCTTATAATGCGTACAGATAACATGCCAACATGCCTTGGGTGATGGAGTGTTTTTGTAACAGTATCCTCACCATGTCACATTAATACTGAAGGGCAACTTTAGAAAAATGCAATAAATGCTATTTGTAATTTCAGTTTAAGTATTAGAAAATATTTGGGAATGAATCCTGTTCTCCTTGACCCATTTGTCAGTGGCACATCAAGAAACTGAGGTGTTAAAAAAAGGAAAGAAAGAAATTATCCATCCATCTATCCATCCATCCAGACTGATCTCATGAAATTGCATTGTACGTGACGCCAGTACATTGCATTTGACGTGCGATACGTACACATTTTCATCCTTTCACGTGTTATTTAATGGCATTTGATGGCATGTCGATGCACAAGCCACTAATTGCTAAACCTAACCGTTAATTGCGCTAGCTGATAATTGCTAACCCTAAACCTAATCCTAACCATTAATCGCGCTAGTCACTAATTGCGCTAATGGCGTGCTATTTTACACGGCGTAAATATATACACTGAAAGCTTATAATGTGTACAGATAAAACGCCAATTAAAAGTGGCGTGTTATCTGTACGCAATTCATGATATCACGTAGTATCTATCTATCTATCTATCTATCTATCTACAGTATGTTTGTGTGTATGGTATAAAAAATACCTAAATAATTGATTTACTGTTGTTTATAAAATGGCATCTTTCATGTAATTTTATTTATTTATTCATTTATTTTTGTCCTCGTGTCCTCATAAAATGTACAAACCTTGTTCCAAATAAAAGCTTATAACACACACAATTTTCTCCTTCGTTTCTTCCTATAAAGGTTTTCATGACTCATCCTCTAAAATCAGTAAGATGCATCATTTTCCCCTGAGTAGTGACTCCACATTGTCCATATTCTATATCATTATCGATATTATTTTCCCATTTACTGGTTGATGGTGGATATTTACTTTGCCCTTGAACTCGTAACAGATTCATTTTGATGTATTTTACTGAAAAAGTCACGTTTTCTTTGTCTTCATATAATAACATGTCATGGTGTATCTTGTGTTGCCACAGACCCCTCCCTCAAACTGATTGTTTTAACCTGCCAGCACCGCTCCTGATCTCCGTTAGGGGTTTATTTAAGTGTCTCGTCTGCTCAGGTGTGGTGCTGGAACATTCTGCTCTGCTGTCATGATACTTCCCACACACCTTCACACCTCTCCATACCCTCATCTGGACTCTGGCTCCAGACTTCACCTCTTCACCATTACCTGGACTTTTACCATCCTAATTCTGTCACTGTGGACACTTCATCCCTCATTTTTTTTTTTTTTTGCTAATTCCCAGTTCATGTTTTGTTTTATGTTAATTAAACTCATCTACTCCCTTCAGTGCTGTACGTTTGTGCCCGTTAATTCACTCCGTCATGACAAAACATTTTAATTTACTGTGAACATTTACATGACAGGTAAATATCCATCACCAAACTAAATAATGCACTAAAAACATAAGGGCCTGTGCAATAATCTGGAACTATTTTATGCATTAATGGCTTATTTTATGATCATTGCATATTTTCAGGCACTACCTGTTTATTTTGCATGAATGTATTAGTGTGGGTGTGGAGTATGAATGGAATAATTTATTCTTTAGTATTGATTGTTCTTATACTTTTTTATGCGTCCTATTTTCATCTTGTGCTTTAAAATTTGGTTGTATTTATTTGCAATGACAATAAAAGGAATCTAATGTACTCTAATATAGGAAAATACTAATGCTTTCTTGGCTTTAAAAAAAACCAAATAGACAATTATATTATAATAAATGGCAATAAATCACTTAAAGGTTGACTGTAGAGAAAAAAAAATCATTTCAAAATTATTATAAAAATAGTTCTAGCTCTGTAAGGGTTAATTACAGAGTGGATACAGAAGAGTTATGACAGAAGGTGAACAGGAGCTTCAGATCTGATCTATTATGTTTTATTTCATTGGATTATAACACAAAAATCACAGACTGATTACTGAATGACTTATTTCTCCATCTTCACCAAAAGTGAATTACATCATCCCAGAGGCTTTATTTCTGACCCCTGTGAGCACACAAAATGGGAACATGTGTATAAATATTTGATTTCAGCATTTCCAGGAATGCAGAGCTCCAGTATGTGACATTTGAGGTCAGTTATGCAGCACACTCTATCACAGTCCCCTACAGGGGTTGAAATATTCAGAAGACGCCAGGATGTAGGAGGAGGTGACGTCAGGACTGACAAGAGTCTGATGTACCTTCGCCTGATATTAACTGTGAACAGTGTTGGGAGTAATGCACTACAAAAGCAATGCATTACAGTAATGGATTACTTTTGGCTGTAACACAGTAGTGTGTAAGCCATTACTAATCAATTTTCACTAATATATTACTCGGTACATATTCAATAGCGCTTGCGTTAAAACACCCTTTTCGCCCATAATTTAATTGCTCAGATGAAAAAAAAGAAAGAAAAAAAAAAAAACAAAAAAAAAAAAACAAAACAAGTGGTGCTAGGCACAACAAACTCCACCCCTCGCATGTATAGAGGGTATGCACGTGACATCACCGCTAGGGGAAGTCACCGTGGTTATGCCCACTGAGTGGCAGAAAGAGGGAGATGAGTAGCGGCTTTGGCTTGAATACTGTGAAAACTTTAGAACAATCTAAAAAATGGGGAAGAGCTGTTGTGCCATTGATCACACAAATAGTTTTAAAAAGCACTCGGAGCTATCGTTTTAGCGGCTACCTAAAACCAAAGATAGAAGAAGCAGATGGATCGCTGCAATTCGTAGAAATCCCTGGAATCCAGGCAACGAAATCTGGATTTGTGTCAGGTAACGTTAATTTATCCTGTATTCTTGCGTAAAATCATACCTTAAATTACATATGGTTTTGGCTAACGTTACTTCTTAGTAAAGCTCTTAATGTTAGCATCTGTCATTTAGTTCTATATTTGATAACTGAAACGTTTTTGTCTTCAGTTGTGTGATTATAAACCTTGTGTTCTACATAATTTGTAAACTAGCTTAAACTGAGGCTAACCTAGTTTTCCAAATAAGGGGGTACTCTAGCACAAAGCTGTTGTAGCTGTGTTGTATCAAGTATTTGATGTTAACTCTACTTAAATCTCCACAGTACCAGTAGATCATCCACTCACTTGGGTCAATACTAAGGGTTCAACTCCAGTAAATCAGTAGTGAACTGTGAGCACTACTGCTGGGCCTTTACCTTGGAAATCACTGCCAAGAAAATACGTCTGCACTGACAGAAAACCTCAAAAACAATAGTATGTTGAATTAAAGCACTCACCAGCTGTAATCCTCTAATTAACAATGATGGGGATGTCAACAACTCTTTGGCTTTTGGATGTTTTCAGCCTTTGCATTGTGGATTTTCCCGGCATTGAAATCAGGTTCATATAAATGTCAGGATAGGTGATTTCTGTCCTCATATCAGTGTTCGTAGACCACTTGTTGTTTGGTAGCTTGTATGGATCCATGTCCAGTCCAATTGTCTTTAATTTCATGTTATATTCCACATTTTTCCCGGTTTCGCTGTAGTTACTGCTATGCTCCACCATGTTAAGCCGGTATGTTTTTGCCACTCAGTCTGACTTAGAGGGGCGTGGCCCAGGGGGGAAGTGACGTATGTACATTCCCTCTATTGTAGCTTATTTTGGCATCGATCCAGTTGATGTCATCATGTCCATGCGTGTGCTGATGTCAGCATATCAGTTGTCTCTACAAATGTGCCAAGTTTGAAGTAAATTGAAACAAAATTGATGTTTTGATGAACATTTGAAATTCTGCCCAGTATAAGTAAATGGGAGATGGAAAAAGATTTTAAAAATTCATAAAAAATGTGAACTTTGATGAACTTTTCCCAAAATGTTATGACATCTGTTCTGGGTCACTGGCAATCCATAAACCCAATTTGGTATGAATTCCATGAGAAGTCTTGCTGCTACAGACATTTGAATTTTTGCCCATTATAAGTAAATGGGGAAAAAAAAAGATTTTAAAAAGTCATAAAAATTTAAACTTTGACCAACTTTTCCCAAAATGTAATCATATCTATTCTGGGTCACTGGCAATCTATAAACCCAATTTGGTATGAATTCAACCAATAGTTTTGCTGCTAGAGTGTTAACAAACAAAGAAACAAACACACCGAACCAAAAACAATACCCCTTGCCTCCCCTTGAGGGGCGGGATAAAAAAAAAAAACACACAAAAAAACCTCCGCAAGACTGAGACCTTAAGGAATCAAAAATGCGTCTGTAAAGTTCTGTTTCCTGTTGGTGTTCAGCCAATGGGTGAAGAAGACAGAAGACAGTCCATTGTCCACATGGACGTATGCTCAGTAGCCTTAACCCTGCATTACAGACGCTAGTTAGCATTAGCATGATCCCTGTGATCAGCAATGACAAGGTAAGCTAATGTTTTTACGACTAGTTAGGATTCTTTGTCGATTGTGGATTTATCTACCAGTGTCCTTGGGACCACATCCCCCGTTTGAACATGTAAAATGTTGAAAAAAATCCAAGCGTTCCTGCTGGGATTGGAACATCGTAGACTATAGCGTTACTTACTGAGCTATCCATCCACATGTACTTCAGGGCACAAATGTATGCGTCCCAAGGCTCTCCTATCTCTAGTATTTGGGGGGAGGCATACACCAGAGTCTGTATGTAACTCAAAGTAATACAGGAGTCATGTAACGCATTACAATTCTGAGACAGTAATATTGTAAGGTTAGGAATTACTTTTGAATAACAGTAACAAGTAATCTGTAATGGATTACAGTTTGGAAGTAAGAACACTGACCATGAATATAAAGAATGAGTGTTTTTTTCATGTCAACTACATCAACCAGACTGACTAATGAAATCATCCTCAGCTGCAGAAATAGAACAAAAGGTTCAAATACCATTAGAGAATTGCAGAACACAGTTGGACGACTACCTTACAGTTGCACAGACTGGATATGAAAGTGGACACACTTCCCAAAAGTGAAGCCAAAACATCTTGAACTCCCTCCGGACGAAGCTGCACTGCAGATCATAACTCTGTTCTTTGATAGCCGGTGGGACTGGGGCCAAACTAAAAACTCAAAGTACATCCAATAAACTTTTCCTAAAGGTCATCACAGATTATCCCTTTCCTGAACATACCACCACAGCAGGTTATGATCGCTAACAAAAACTAATGAAATGACAAAAACTGGAATTGAGAAAACATTTTTGGTAACTTAAGTAAATAAAAACTATATTTAAATGAAAAAACGATAACTAACTGAAACTGTATTGTGTGCTTACAAAACTAACTAAAACGTACAAAAATTATGGTTAAATTAGTTTCATTTTCATCTTTGTCAATATCGGATTGATCTGAAATCGATTTATCTTGCTTGAACACTATGACACTTCACTATACTTCGATGACTTCGTGTTACTTGTTGTTTAGAGTCATCTTCTTGTCCCCACTCTACCTGGTAACATGGAGACTAAAGTTGGGAGAAAGCATCAGAGTCCTGTATGGGATTAGTTTGAAGACGACGGTGAGGAAGATAAAGGACATGAAAAAAAAAAAAACTAAGATTGAACTAAGACTAGGCATTTAGAAAAAAATTAAAGTGATAAAAAAAAAAAATAGCAAACCTGCTCTAAAAAGTAATTAAAACTAGCTGAATTAGAGAAAAAAAAAAGTCAAAATTGGATAAAAACTAAACTATAATGAAAAATCCAAAACTATTATAACCTTGCACAACAGAAAAATGTTTTCAAGTATACACCTGATTGACCTTCAAAAAACTGTTACAGTCAAAACTTGGTAAAAACACATAAAAAAAAGGAAAATCATAACAACACTGGAAATAACAGTAAAAACAAAAAAATGACAAGGAAAACGGTGTAAAAAAACCCCCCAAAAAACCCAAACCGTCTATTTTTTATAGCGAGTCAGTCTCACTCACTGCTCTGTGTTTTACCCCCCATTAGAAAGGCAGCAGGAGGTGCACTGAGCATGCTCAGACGTCTATGGAAGGAGCAAGGTCTATTCTATCAGCACGTTTTGAAATGTTTCCTATTGAATTTGTATGAATATTTAAAATAATCCTACATTCAGAACTTTCACCACAGACACGTCAGGGGTTAAAGGGTTAACATCAAGAGGCATCATCTTTACATAAATCTCTGGCCCAGACCTATCAGCACGTCTTACTGTGGTAACACTGTAGGCGTAACCATGTGATCTGTTAATGATACGGTTTTGTGGATTTGAATTTTTTTTTTTTTTTTTTACAGCTTTGACTGTACAGATGCCTCCCCCAACAGATCCGGCTATGGGTGTCAAACGTACAACCTGGGGTGCCATAAAGGGGGGGTAAACATGACAGATTCATGGGGCCCAGAATTTCTGGGAGGGCCATAGAGCAGTGGAGGGGGTCCAGTGGATACAGGTTAGAAGTTGTGAAAATTTCATATAAGGTCCGCTGAAAAAGAGAGGAACAGAAGCCAGAAATTGGACGTTGTAAGAATGTTAGGTTTCACTTACAGGGTGGGGAAGCAAAATTTACAATATTTTGAGGCAGGGATTGAAAGACAGTGTATGACCAATTAGTTTATTGAAAGTCATGAGAATTTATTTGCCACAAGAAAATTGACATAATAGAAAATGTTTTTATTCTATGTGTCCTCCTTCTTTCTCAGTAACTGCCTTCACACGCTTCCTGAAACTTGCGCAAGTGTTCCTCAAATATTCGGGTGACAACTCTTCCAATTCTTCTTTAATAGTATCTTTAAGAAAGTCGACATTGCTGTGTGATGTTCTATTGGTAGCATGTTCTAAAACGCCCCAAATAGCATAATCCAGAGGGTTTAGATCTGGGCTAGAAGGCGGCCATAAACATGATTCCCAAAAATTGCTAAAGTTGGATTTGTTGCTGTTGTCAACAAGTGTTTTGGTGTTCTTGTGTAAGATATAAACTTCAAATCATATTTTACTGCATTTCTAACGGTCTTGTTGTCTACCTCAAGTTCAATTGCCATTTTTCTCATGGATTTGGTTGGATCCTTTAGGATTTTGGATTTGAGAGCTTTAATAAAAGCTTTGGTACGTTTTTTGTTGCTTCCTCCACTTCCAGACTTTCTCATAATAGTTTTGCTCATAGTCATTCTCTTCTTTCCATTATAAACAGTCTTTATGGACACTCCAACTATTTTTGAAATCTCTTTTGGTGTGACGAGTGCATTCAGCAAATCACACACTCTGACGTTTGCTTTCCTGATTACTCATATGGGCAAAAGTTTCTGAAAAGGTATGGATAATAATGTTAGGTATGATTATGACATCAATATGTTTGGTTTCAAAACAATTGACGTAGTGCCTGCTGAGAAAAAACAACTAAATGTTCATTGTAAATTTTGCTTCCCCACCCTGTACATTTCATGGACCGTACCCCCACGTATATAAAACTGCTGCCCCTACCCCACATACACAGGGTGTGATTTGTTGGAGGGAATTGGGGGGGAAATCAACACCCCTTCTGGTTTTTACATCCCTACTTCTGCTTAATGAATCTCATCCTCGGGGTGGGGACAACCAACCAATTGAAATAACAGGCAGGTTGTGACTGAGTTTTATCCGATTAGGTTCATACTGTCTACTAGAACATGTAAAGATCTGTTTTTCTTTTGGTCAGACAGATGAAAAAAAAAAAAAAAAAAAAAGCTGAGGCTGAAGCTCCAAGTTGTAGCCGAAACATGTCAAGGTAAAAGAATCAACTTTTTTTTCCATCTGTCTGACCAAAAAAAAGAAAAAAAGAAATCTTTAAAAAAATACTGTAAACATTGTACCGTCACTAAAAAACACAGAACAAGAAATGAAGGAACTATCAGAAAAATTGCTGTTTCTAAGCAACATCCAAACCGTCATGAACTCACATGCTCCACACACACTTCAAGGTGACGTCAGTTCAATGTATGGGCAAACCCACACTCTCAAACACACCAACCAATGCAGGATAATTGTAGGGTTTGGAACCTGGGAACCAAACACATCTGCTTCACAGTATTTGCGTTGGCTGATCCTTCTGACACTACACCCTTTCAAGATGATTTCCACTTAGTGTAGATCTGGCTGAAGCAATCACAGTTGTGTCGCCATTAGGGGCTAATACAGTTTTTTTTTTTTTTTTTTATATATATATATATATAATTACAGGCTGCCACCACACATTGGCTTTTTCCGAGGAAGTAAAGCCCACCAGGACCACCTTAAGTGGAATCCTTAAGTGCCAAATTAGCTACTCTTTCTGAAGCATGTGACAGTGGTTTAATGTTGGATGAGGTTTTTGTTCCTGTAGTTGAATAACAGTAATTTGTTGTGTGTGATGTGGGATTTATGTAATTTATGGCCCGTATGTCCTGAATGGACTTCTCACTTATTTCCCTCTGATTATTTCAGATAACACAAGCCTTTTTATGCCCTCACTGCATAAATTATGTAAGGTTATTGTTAGTTAACTGACTGTGTAGAGCTGCCTTTAGTCAACAGTAGACGTTGGCATGACCAGCTGTCTACACCATATACAGCAGAGGTGTCAAACATACGGCTCATGGGCCAAAACTACCCCCCCAGAGGGCCCATGGGATGAATTTGTCCACTTGAGATCCTAACAAAGGTGTCAAAATCATTTTAGTTCAGGGATCATATGCAGACCAATTCAACTCCGAAATTGTCCTTTGTTTTAATGTAAAAAAAAAAAAAAAAAAAAAGTTACATTAGAGGAGAACGTTTGCATTTACAATCTATTCTTTCACAAAAAATGCGACTAACCTCAACAAATATGAACATGAAACAAAAACTTAAAATATACTTTGTAGATGTAAATATTTTCATGATGTAATTTTAAATTTTTCACCTATTATTTGACTGGTCCAGCCCACTTCAGATCATATATGGCTGTTTTTGGCCCCTGAATTAAAATGACTTTGACACCCATGATATACAGCAATGTTAGAATCTTTAACCCATAAAGATCCAAACAGCCACCGTCGACTGAAAACATCTACTGAACTAAAATGTTTAATACCTGTTGATCCATTAATCCTATCAATCCATGTAAATAATTGGTGTAAAATACAGTTTGTCATATTTTCATGGTCCTTAGATATGACCCATTTGGACATTCAGAAGCTCTGTAGTTACCGTGGAAACAGCGTCATCTTCTACAACATTGATTCACCAGTAAAATTCATGTAGTTTGATAAATGACAGTGGATGGAGACACTTGTTTAATGTTCAGTTACTGATATGTTTGTTTAAAAAGTCACTTTTTCTTCAGGTTTCTCTGTTTCTGATATAATAACCCTCAATTTTGAACTGAGGTTTTTTTTTTTTTTTATGACTTGAACTTTATTAACTTTTTCTTTAAAAAAAACAACAAACAAATAAAAAAGAAACAAAAACAAAACAGGCTACACAAGATATACATTTCCACACCTTAAACCAGTTATCAATGTAAGTACACTGAAGATGTGGACAATCTCAAACAAGACAAAACATAAAATAATAAAGACATTATTTATTACTAAATCCAGTTCAAATTCTTGAGCTGGATACGTCATTGACCTGTGAAGGAAAAGTAGTGGGCCTATTTGTCGTTGTAATCATTTATTCTATTTAACAGTCTATACGATAATCTTTCAAATGCTGCCAGTTGACCTGAGGTTTTATGAACATCTACATGATCAGTAAATGAAATATAGGAAAATGCATGATTTTCTTTGAAAAAAAACACAACTTACAGAGGATAATGTCAAAATAAATGGAGATAAGTCACTTAAGATTGGCTAAACAGAGAGAAGAATTAATTTGGGAACTATCACAAATGGTACCACTGGGTCTTTATGTGTTAAATACGTAAAAAATGTATTTGCTCTGTTGTATTTAATACAGTTGAGATCATCACTGAATCTCATCAGTAAATGAAATATAGGAAAATGCATGGTTTTCTCTGAAAAAAACACAACTTGGAGGATAATGGTATAATAAATGGAGATAAGTCACTTAAGAAAGGCTCAACAGAGAGAAGAATTCATTTGGGAACTATCACAAATGGTACCACTGGGTCTTTATGCGTTAAATATGTTAAAAATATATTTGCTCTGTTGTATTTAATGCAGTTGAGATCATCACTGAATGTCATGCCAGTGTGTTTTTTTGTTTTTTATTAACAGAGGAGAAAAAACATAGCATCAAGAATTGTATGATTTGACTGACAACGTTATTAGTCTGGTTTGAACTTATCCTTTCATTGCTCTGGTTGCAGGTCGACATACATTGTTGCACATAAATTTGAAATAACTTTGTTTTCAGACACATTCCTCTTTTTGTGCAGATTGGTAATCAGTTTTGACCTTGTGCAATGATTACATACTGAGTCCCAGTTAGACTTTATCTATCAAGAATCACATTGTCGCAATCATTTCATGAGAAGAGGTAAAAGTATTTTCTTTTCTTACAACTTCATGGCCAACAATGTTCTTACATCTAGAGCCACTTAGGTCTGCACTACTGCCATTATTCCATCATAAAACTTGGTGATGCCAGACTAGGGTTTGTGGGTTCTTGCAGGAGTTTGTGACCCTCTTCACAACAAGGTTATAGCTCCTGTTACAGTTGTGTTCAAAATAATAGCAGTGTTCTTCAAAATGTGAGTAAAGCTCAAAATCCTTATAATATTTTTTATTTCCATTCAATTGGTAACACTGCACATTATATTTTACATCAAAACATGAAGAAAAATATATCAGTATTTTAATTACTTTACAGAAAATGAAGGAAAAAAGGATATTGGGCTGTTCAAAAAAATAGAAGGATGTGCATTTTTCACTACAAACTCAAATATTTACTCAATAAACTGAAAAAAATGTTAAGATTTAGCATTCCTGTGAATCACTAAACTAATATTTAGTTGTATAACCTCTGTTTTTGAGAACTGCTTCACATCTGTGCTGCATGGAGTCGACCAACTTCTGGCACCTGTAAACAGGTATTCCAGCCCAGGATGATTTGACAACCTTCCACAATTCCTCTGCATTTCTTGGTTTTGCCTCAGAAACAGCATTTTTGATGTCACACCACAAGTTTTCTATTGGATTAAGGTCCAGGGATTGGGCCGGCCACTCCATAACCTTAATTTTGTTAGTCTGGAACCAAGATGCTGGTTGCTTACTGGTGTGTTTAGGTTTGTTGTCTTGTTGAAACACCCATTTCTTCAGCATAAGGCAGCATGACCTCTTCAAGTATTTTGATATAAGCAAATTGATCCATGATCCCTGGTATGCGATAAACAGGCCCGACACCATAGTAAGAGAAACAGCCCCATATCATGATGCTTGCACCACCATGCTTCACAGTCTTCAGAGTGTACTGTGGCTTGAATTCAATGTTTGGGGGTCATCTGACAAACTGTCTCTGGCTCCCAAACACTGAATTCGGTGATTAAAATATTGATACATTTTTCTTCATGTTTTGATGTAAAATACAATGACAATATTATAAGGATTTTAATAATAATAATAATGGATTGGATTTTATATAGCGCTTTTCTAGACACCCAAAGCGCTTTAAGTAAGTAAGTAAGTAAGTAAATTTTATTTATAGAGCACTTTTCACAGACAGGGTCACAAAGTGCTTTATCAAATCAAATCAAGTTTACAGAAACCCAACAGAATCTTCCAGGAGCAAACACTTGTGACAGTGGCGAGGAAAAACTTCCCTTTAACAGCAGAAACCTCGAGCAGACCCAGACTCCTGAAGGATGGCCGTCTGCCTTGACTAGTTGGGGTTAAAGAGCAAGAATAAAGGAGGAGAAAAGAGAGAGTGATAGAGATACAGAGAGACTGGGGGAGAGGGGGGAGGTAGGGCGAGACACATGGAGTACATGTAACACTGTGAAGTAGCAACTTTACATTGCGAAAAACGAATAAAACAGTGCAAGTAGAATACAATAAGAATACCCGTAAAACCCAATAAAGTACCATTAAAACTGTTTAAAATATGATGAATACATAAAGTGTAATCAGTTTGTGGTGGCCCTGAGTCAGGTGGGAAATGAAAAAGCCTGTTTGAACAGGAGTGTTTTGAGGTGTTTTTTTAAAACTCTCTACAGAGTCCATGGACCGTAAGTGTAGAGGCAGGTCATTCCAGAGACGTGGTGCCACAGCTTTAAAGGACCTGTCACCGCATGTGCTAAAACAGGTGTGGAACCATCAGCAGGTGCTGTTCTGAAGACCTCAGGCTACAAGTCGAGCTGTAGGGCTGAATCAGGGAAGCAATATATGCAAGGGCCTGGCCATGTAGAGCCCGCAAAGTTAGCACCATAATTTTGAAATGAAAACTGTTTGGACTTTTCAAAATTTTAGCCCTCCGAAAAGGCTGGACAGGCAGCACATACTGTTATGACTTGTGTTTATCTTGTTTAATTTATTTTTGTTTACTATAGGATTTTATCACAGGTCATAAACCTTTAAATAGAAACAGACACATAGAAATTCATGATTACAATATACTCTTCACACATAAAACACAGCAACAAGCAAACAAAGTCATCTCTCACATAACAAAACAGACTTAAAAGACAAAACACATTAGACTAACTACAGTGACTATATTAACCTGGAAACTACATTTCCCAGGAGGCTTAGTGTCCTTGGAGCATGCGTAAAGCGCATCCCAGCGCCACCGTAGCCTTTTTGTGAATGGGAGTCTGTGGGCTAATAACTACACATGACGACCACAATGTAAACAAACCCAAAATGCGCTGCAGCGCGACATTATTACAGATTAAGAATTAAACGTTGCCGCTTACTACGGCGTTTACTATGGCAGTTGCCAGCATCATTATCTTAAAGAATATTTAAGGCAACGTAAGATACGGTTAGCATTGATAATTAGCACTCACGCCACAGCCGAACTTCCGCATTCCCGCAACTCATAGTCAAACAAACATAAGCATCCTTCTACTGTAAAGTAACGCTAACTTAGTATGACAAATGATAACATACACAAGCATCTATTAATGATTAAACACTGTTAGCAGTCTGCATTAGCTGATGGCGTTTGTTACATACCAATGGGCTGTGTGCTCCTGCTGATGGTGAACAGATCAATGAACAGAGTGATTAGGATGGGCCACAGCCGCCATATATAACCTCAGGCACCCCGCCAGCTCATAAATATAAATTGCCAAACTTGTTTAACCATAGTATAAACATTACTGTCATTAATAAAATTAGACAAAAATATGTAAACATATAAAGAAATTTAAAGAAACCAAACAATTACCATTTCCAGCAGTGAAGTTATTTAAACCCATTTACTCAGTCTTAACAGCTTTGTCATGTCACCCAGAAGTCTTAACAAAAACGATATAAAACTTGATCCATTACTCATGCGTGCTCACATTCTCCCTCTGGTGGTGGTAAACTACATCTGTAGCCACAGCTGCCCTGGGGCAGACTGACAGAAGCGTGGCTGCCAGTTCGCGACTACGGCCCCTCTGACCACCACCAAACATTCATACACCAGTGTGAGTGGCACTGGAGGTAAGGAGGGTGAAGTGTCTTGCCCAAGGACACAACAGCACATGGACAGAGCGGGATTTGAACCGCCAACCCTTCAGTTATTGGACGACCCGCTCTACCACCTGAGCCATGGCCTTTTGAGCTTTTGAAGAACACTGCTATTATTTTGAACACAACTGTACATCCAATGGTGACAATCTGCACAATGTCATACTCGCATCTGAAGGCTACTGTTTACAGAGGTTTACAAAGGACTGTGCAGGATGATTAAGACGAAAAAAATCATTATGTCGGACTCAAAAAGATCTGAAAAAAGATGGAATTGAGTTTGAGTGTGTGGGAAGTTGTCATTACCCTGAAGCATATTTCTTTCGCCATCATTGGTTAGTACATGTTTTGAAAAGAAATGACAAGACACTAATACTTGAAGATGACAAAAAGTAGTTGTGCATCCTCCTTGCCTCTGACAGCTGACTGGATTACGTCGCGTCTGTGGAGTACGGTGCTGCTTTTATTGGTTCAGGGACAACCCGACAATAACGCGGTGTGTACTCGACAGGGCGCACTTCAGTCTGAGTGATTAAATAAAAAGGGAGGAGAGATTTTCAATTAGTAACTAACTGTGTAGTTCATTAGCATCACAGAGGTTTTTGTATGCGCAGAAGCAGCACATTAAAGGCCACGTCCACAAAGGAGGGAGAAGAAAGTGTGTCAGGCCAAATAAAAGCAGAACATTTGACTTCATAACAGGGTCAACACTGCTTCTCAGTACAGTAGAAATCTTCCTCTTCATCAGCGTACTCCCCACATGCAGCTCTGCCTGCACACCTGTGGTTCCTCCCCTCCATCTCCCCAGCCACCCACCCACCTCACCAGCTGCTCCTCGCCATCTCATTAGTCTCAGTGTGAATATCTGCCATGTCGCCGTTCAAAGGCCACCTCCAGAAGTCCACACGTCAAGACGCAAAACTGAGTCATCCAAGCCATTTGAAGCGACCATCGACTGTATAAAAGTAACAGATGTGCCACCGTGACAGTGGATGATGGTGAGCAAACGTGTTTAATGACATGGCAATATGGTGTACTTCATTAAACATTAGTGTAACAAAGTCTTTTGACAGTCTTTTTAAGTATAATTTATTAACTACAACTACAGTAGAGCTGAATGAAAAATGTTTCATTTAATAAACAGCGGCTCAGATAGTCTGACTCAGCAGGTAAGCTGTCCAAGAGATCAAAATATGGCAAATGAGAACATAATGACTCCTGGGAAAAACGTATTGACTTAATATTTCTTGGCAGCCACTTTCAGGGGTCTCTGAACAGAGACCCTGAAATCAGCTCTGATTCAAAGATGCATTTGTTCGGTTCCATCACTGGTTCCAGCACACTGCAGTACTTTTACCTCCCACTGTGTAACAATGAAGCTGGAATCCTGAAATTGCTAGAGCTGCTAGGTTGCAGAAGTGATGTAATATGGAGCCAGAGGCAGTTGGCAGGGTTCCAACAGGTTTGTCCGAGTTAAATTTAAGACTTTTTAAGACCTTTTTAAGACTACTTAGAACAAAACTTAATGCCCATTTCACAGCCT
Source organism: Sphaeramia orbicularis (assembly GCF_902148855.1). Lineage (NCBI taxonomy): Eukaryota > Metazoa > Chordata > Actinopteri > Kurtiformes > Apogonidae > Sphaeramia > Sphaeramia orbicularis. Next base: position 28,030,003 of record NC_043959.1, on the reverse strand, counting down.
ATTTCGCAGCCATACTGGACAAAACTAACTCCTTGAATTTAGGAAAATTTATTCATTTACTCCAACACCTCAATTCCCATTGTTCTGAGTCATTTCTAACCAGGAGCTGCAAAGTTAAGGATAATTGGTTCGTAATGTCAATATAAATGGTCAGGCTGGAACAAGTGGTACTGAATAGACTAATATTACTTTCTTTGCAGCTTGGACACATTTAAACACGTTTATAGCAACATAACTCAAGACTTACCATATCAAATGTGATACCTTTTAAAGTCTTTTTTAATCAGTCCCTCCAGGATTTCGCCGGATTTTTTTTTTTATTGTTGCGGCCTAAAATGCCTGATTTTGTGGCAGCTTTTCCAAGAAATTGCGGTGAAAGTTGCGATGATTTGAGGCTTCTTTTTTTAAAGTCACAGGAACATGGGCATTTGCAAATTACCTAGAACAGTCTTTTTTGAGTTTTTAGCCTTAAAAAGCACCAGGAAGCCATGATTTTAAACAAAACAGGCATTTTTTCATTCGTTCATTTATTTGTTTTGAGCAGAAGAAAAATTGTAACATTTTTTTGTGTACAAGGAACTAATATCAACTAATATCAAAGCAAATACATTAATAAAGATGATCAAGACAAAATAACAATTGCCATGTACACTAGTAATAACAAAATAAATTCAATATGTACTGCTCAAAAAGGAGTGGGAAGAAGAAAACTGATTAAATCCCACCTCCATCTCACATTTATACAACACAACACATGACTTTTGCTTCCTTAATGATATAGTAGTATATTTAGGGTTAGGGTTAGATGGGTTACATGCACACACGCACGCATGCACGCACGCACGCACGTACACACACACACACACACACACACACACAGGGCAGCCAAACTTGGGTTGCTTTCTATCTAACACATAAGAGTAAACATTAATATTTACACCAAGTTTAATGACTATTTTCATTTGTGAGCTCGTTTTTTAACTCCACAGACTTGCGCTCACACTCCCTCACGCACACACATGCACGCACACACACACACACACACACACACGCACGCGTGCGCGCGCACACACACACTACACAGAAAGGAAAGCATGCCTCCACAGGTTCTTTCTTCTTCTCTTCTATTGCCTTATAGAGTAGATCTGCACTAACCTTGACCCTTTCAGCTCCTGCTGTTGTTCTGGATCCAACAGCCTCTGTCATTGGGACTTGTCTGGTCTTTCCTCTTCCAGTTTCAGCCGTTCTCCTGCATGTTTTGCAGTTGAAAAGTGTCTGTGGAGCGGCCACTTTCGTTCGTGTTCCACCACAATATTGCAGGCAGTGCGGAACAGTATACTTCCGCTTTTGTGTAACACATCTGGAAACTGACTTGCACGAACTTTGGCAGCAATATTTGTCGGTAAATGTGAGTGTTTTGAATCGCACATGTCATCATCTTCTCAACCGTCAACAAGGAAGTGAACGTGATGATGTACATGTCACGTAGACAGGGGTGGGCAAAAGGGGGCTAAGGTGATTAGTCAAATTTGTGGAAAATTCGCAGTGATTGGACGAAATTGCAGCGCCGCGCAGAATTCGCAGTGATTGGTTGAATAATAATAATAGTGATAATAGTTGCGATCGCAACATTGTAAATTCCTGGAGGGACTGTTTAAGGTATAAAATGCAGATTTGTAAATTCAAGACTTTTAAGACTTTTTAAGACCTTTTTAAGACAACTTAAAACAGAATTTAATGCCTATTTCACAGCCAATTTCGAAGAAAAACTGGACAAAATTCGTGACTCCGAGAATTTAGGAAAATGTATTTATTTATTTCCAATGCCTCGATTCCCATCATTCCAAATCATTTCCCACCAGGGGCTGCAAAGTTAAGGATAATTGGTTCCTAATGTCAGTATAAATTTTCAGGTTGGAACAGGTGGAACTGAGCAGACTAATGTTACTTTCTTTGCAGCTTGGACACATTTAAACACGTTTATAGCAACGTAACTCAAGACCTACCATATCAAATGTGATACCTTTTAAAGTCTTTTTTTAAGGTATTAAATGCAGATTTGTAAATTCAAGACTTTTAAGACTGTTTACGACATTTTTAAGTCTACTTTAAACAGAACTCAATGCCCGTTTCACAGCCTATTTCGCAGCCACACTGGCCAAACATGTGACTCCTAGAATTTAGGAAAATATATTTATTCTTTATTTCCAGTGCCTCGATTCCCATCATTCCAAATCATTTCTCTCCGGGGGCTGCATAGTTGACGATAATTGGTTCCTAATGTCAATATAAATTGTTCGGTTGGAACGGGTGGAACTGAGTAGAGTAATGTTACTTTCTTTGCAGCTTGGACATTTAACAGACATTTAAACAAAATACAAAGAACAAGATTATGGCACACAACTTAAGACCTACCATATCAAATGTGATACCTTTTAAATACCTATTTAAAGGTATTAAATGCAGATTTGTAAATTCAAGATTTTTAAGACTTTTTAAGACCTTACAGGAGTCCATCATCTGTTTGACCCCTGCCAGTGCATTTATTCAGTGTCAATCACTTATTTTTCTAATGCCAAATAATGTATTAAAGTTGCGTATGACTTTTGTCACCAATTTTTTTTAATCAAATCTGTAAAACCCGAGTCGTAGCCTAAGCATCACAAATCCATTAGTCTTTCTGTGATTACGCACCTGAATCACTTCCCTCACAGTGATTAACTTCGAAGTACACTCCATCACAAGCAGTCTGTGTGTATTGTGCGTGTGTATTTACGCAAGTCATGATATCACGTTGCACTCATACATTTTTTCTTATATGGAGTTTTTGTTGGAGTCTGTGTGATACTGGCAGCTGGTTATGTGTCAATGTACACCATGTAATTCCATTTCACATAATACTTAGTGTTGTGCACTACTGTTGCTGTAGAGACTCTGAAGAGAAACACTGATACTTTGGTAGTGGGCATAAATGTCACCTTTGGATTTCTGTGGAAAAATTCTGACTCCTTTTCATATACAGTGTGGGGAAGCAAAATTTACAATATTTTGAGGCAGGGATTGAAAGACAGTGTATGACCAATTAGTTTATTGAAAGTCATGACAATTTATTTGCCACAAGAAAATTTACATAATAGAAAATGTTTTTATTCTATGTGTCCTCCTTCTTTCTCAATAACTGCCTTCACACGCTTCCTGAAACTTGCACAAGTGTTCCTCAAATATTCGGGTGACAACTTCTCCCATTCTTCTTTAATAGTGTCTTCCAGACTTTCTCGTAATAGTTTTGCTCATAGTCATTCTCTTCTTTCCATTATAAACAGTCTTTTATGGACACTCCAACTATTTTGAATCTCCTTTGGTGTAACGAGTGCATTCAGCAAATCACACACTCTTTGACGTTTGCTTTCCTGATTACTCATATGGGCAAAAGTTTCTGAAAAGGTATGGATAATAGTGTTAGGTATGATTATGACATCAATATATGTTTGGTTTCAAAACAATTGACGCAGTGCCTGCTGAGAAAAAACAACTAAATGTTCATTGTCAATTTTGCTTCCCCACCCTGTAAATCAGGCTACTGTCACAGATGTAGGCAACCAAAGTGATGAAATGTGCTCGTCTTTTAAGGTACGTTGCAATCTGTTCAGAAATGAAAGCAGCTTTTAAATCTTTTTATGACATACAGTATATTCACATAGGGATGTTAAAACGCCGCACTTGTGGGACTTCAGAGAGAGAGAGAAAAAAAAAAAGTTGATTCCTCTGGATACATCACCATGTAATTAAACGGCTGTATGCTCAGATTTTTCTAGATCCTCTTTAAGCTGCTTGTTTCTCCTAATATGGTCACATTCCTTATCCTGGGTCTTACTTACAACCCACAGAGATGTCCATGTGGAGATGTTCTCTGATACCAAGTGTGGACTGACATACTTGTGGCTGCCCACTTTTGATCAGATCACAGAAAACACATGTTAAAGCCCGGTCTGAACAGGGCCTTTGATTTGTGACTCATGAGTTAACCTGGGGCTGTGGTAGCTGAAGTTCAGCCCACTACTGCTGCGACCAAATCCCTGACAGCTGGTGCGCTTTAATTCAATGCTCCACAGTTTCCTCCCCTCATCTCATGCTTCAGGTCTCCTCATACTATCATAATACTAATTCTACTGATCCCCCCTGTCCCCCGTCCTACCAACATACTCAATTACAACTTTCCACTAACTTTTATTTCTGACATTAGCAGTGACTTAATTGACTTTGTGTAAAATGTGTCAGAACGACCATTGCTTTGTATTGATTAGGTGAGAATCAACATCTCGTTCCATCTCATTGTTTTGATTCAACTCAATCTAGATGCATCGATTGTCTCAGCTATACCTATAATGACTCGCATATTATGTCCAACCAATATATGAAACAGAGGATCCAGCAACGGTTACAAGATACATTTCAATGAGCTTACACATTAGCAACAAATAGTGTCAATTCTGCAGTGTTGAACCTTTACACATGTTATCAGTGCCTAACCCAATGATGCCATTTGATTGCCTGCAGTCTAATCTAAATGCTTTATTATCATTTCCAATGATGAGTGACTAATGCAACCCAGTGCCCTGCAAAACAAAAACAAACAAGTGGGGCCAGGCACAACAAACCCCACCTCGCATGTCTTATAGCTTATTTTGGCATCGATCCAGCTGATGTCATCATGTCTATGTGTGTGCTGATGTCTGCATATCAATTGTCGCTATATACGTGGCAAGTTTGTAGTAAATTGAAAAAAAAAATTGCTGTTTTTATAGACATTTGAAATTTCACCCATTATAAGTAAATGGGAGGGAAAAAAAGATTTAATTTTTTTTTTTTTTTTTAAATTACAACTTTCACCTACTTTCCCAAAATGTAATCACATCTATATCTATTCTGGGTCACTGGCAATCTATAAACTGAATTTGGTATGAATTCAACCAGTAGTTTTGCTGCTACAGACATGTGAAAGTTCATCCATTATAAGTAAATAGGAAAAAAAATTTTTTAATTCATAACAAATAAGAACTTTCATCTGCTGTTCCCAAAATGTAATCACATCTATTCTGGTTCTCTGGCAATCTATAAACCCAGTTTGGTATGAAGTCAACCAATAGTCTTGCTGCTACATACATATGAAATTTCACCCATTTTAAGTAAATGGGAGAAAAAAAAAGATTTAAAAAATTCTTTAAAAATGTGAACTTTGACCTACTCTTCCCAGAAAGTAATAACATCTATTCTGGATCACTGGCAATCAATAAACCCAATTTGGTATGAATTCAACCAACAGTTTTGCTGCTACAGACATGTGAAATTTCACCCATTATAAGTTAATGGGGGGGTTTAATTAATAAAAAAAATTGAACTTTGACCTATTTTTCCCAAAATGTAATCACATCTATTCTGGGTCACTGGCAATCTATAAACTCAATTTGGTATGAAGTCAACCAACAGTTTTGCTGCTACAGACATGTGAAATTTCATCCACTATAAGTGAATAGGAAAAAAAAAAATTAAAATTCATAACAAGTAAGAACTTTCATCTGCTGTTCCCAAAATGTAATCAGATCTATTCTGGGTCTCTGGCAATCTATAAACCCAATTTGGTATGAATTCAACCAATAGTTTTGCTGCTAGAGTGTTAACAAACAAACAAACAAACAAAAACAATACCCCTTGCCTTTCCTTCAGGGGGCAGGGTAATTCTCATACTTGTGCATTTTAGTGCACTTGCAATTGCAGCAAAACCACCCACATATGGACTAGTGGACTATTGGAAATGCATGCAAATGAAGCGATGTTGGAGTACTGACAAGAACTGCTACAACACAAAGATGTTTCCAGACACAAATGAAACGCCATGTGGGGACCGTGTGTCTGAGTGTCATTTACAACCGAGTAAACCCACTTCCTTCAAAAAAGCTCAGCACTCCCAAATGCATTGAGTGTCACTGTCTGTGTTTGTGTGTGTACACTCTTTCAGAACCCCTGAGATAATTTGTCCTGGCATACTTCAAACTAAGCATTGTGGGAAATGAGCATGGTACACACATACATGTACAAAAAAAAATACAGACATTCAAGAAATAAGGTCATCTTCACATTGTTAACCATTTTTCCATGACACTGTGCTGCTTCAAGGTGATAGTCTTCTATAACCAGTTCTGTCTCTGTACCTTGTTAACCCCTTTTCCAGTGCTGGAGAAAGCGCTGCCACAATCATTCTGCAATCGGGGTGAAAGTTCTCTGTCAAACATGAAAACCTGTAATTTTCAGTGTGTGGTTGTAACTTTGAGGTTGTCATTCTTTCTCGTAGCGTGCAGACTTTCAAAACAGTAACACACAGATAGCAGAAATGAGGAGAATGACAATCGTGATGAATAGAAATGGACACACATTGTAATATTTATCTTAATTTGTAAAATTTATCTCACTTGACGGTTCAGTTTGTGATATTTAGCGGTAAACTGCAGATTGCATACTGCAGACTGAGTCTTCATGGTAACTTATTAGAGTTGATCTGCTGCAGGATCAGGCATTAACCCATAAAGACCCAAAACGGCTGCCGACAACCAAAACCATCTACTGATTTAAACTGTTTGATATCTGTTGATCCACTAATCCTATCAATACATGTAAATAATGGGGGTAAAATGTAGTTTTCATCTTTTCATGGTCATCAGATATGACCTATTTGGACGTTCAGAGGCTCCGTAGTAACAGTGGAAACACCGTCATCTTCTACAACATTGATTCACCAGTAAAACCCATGGAGTTGGATCGATGACAGTGGATGGAAACACTGGGTTGATGTAGTTAATGATAGATTTAGCTGAAAAAGTCACTTTTTCTTCAGTTTTCTCTGTTTTTGATTTGATAACCCACAACTTTAATTTGAATTTTTGTATGATCAGTACATTAAATATAATAAAACACCTGATTTTCACTGACTAAAGTAAAATACAGAGGATAATATTAGAATACATGGTGATAAATCGCTTCAGAAAGGTTAAAATAGAGAGGAAAATACATTTGGGAACTACCACAGAAGTAACACTGGGTTTTTATGGGTTAAAAAATTATTACCTTCGGACCAATAAGTTATAATTAAGTTAAAAGACAAAAAAGATAAAGAAAGAGGGGGAAAAACACCATGTGAGTAAATAATGCAGGTCAGTTTTATATTAATATCAACATTATAGCCTTAAGTTCAAATACAAATCTAAAAGCAAAATGTTAAATTATGTTTTATTTTAGTTGTTGCCGAACCTGAGGGTGTTTGGTTAAGTTTGTCAGCTGAGGTCATGTGATCATTAGGAGGAGAGTTGTTGTAGAGCTGAGTTCTGATAAATAAAAGGTCATTAAAGTTACTATTCATGAGTTAAAGGAGGAGTAACTTCTGTAATTTGGCGTTTGTAAGATCCGAACTGTTGAGCCGCATTATGTAATAAATTCCCATTATGTAATAAAAGTTCAAAATGTAATAAGAATGTCACATCATCTTGTAATAAAGCCGCATTATGTAATAAACTCACGCATTTTGTAATAAACTATGTCAACGCATTATGTAGTACATTTTTTCACATTATGTAGTAAGTTATTACAATTTGAGAAATTTATTACAAAATGCACTTGACACATTTTTATTTTTTTTAAAAATGTAATAACACGGTTCATTATGTAATAACAATCCAAATTACTATAATTTCAGAGCAATTTAGAAGAAATTAGTCACAGGAGCTACAGGTAATGTAATCAGAACTTTAACCGCACAGTTTAAAGATTAATTTAGCACATTGCATTTTCCTGAAAATAAAAATGTGTCAAGTGCATTGTGTAATAAACTTTGTAAATTGTAATAACTTACTACATAATGCGAAAAAATTTACTATATAATGCATTGAGGTAGTTTATTACAAAATGCATCAGTTTATTACATAATGTGGCTTTATTACAAGATGACGTGACATTCTTATTACATTTTGAACTTTTATTACATAATGGGAATTTATTACATAATGCGGCTCAACACCGACTCATCCTATAAGAATTCTGTTGAGTTTTGAGTTTGCTAAAATTGAGTTTTTAATCAGTTTAGCGCCTGTTTTAACGTTAGCATACTGTTAGCCGCTATGCTATCTGGTTAATATCGTATTGTGTGGGTTATCAGAGCGGAGCTAGGCAGACCCACAGTGCTCAAGTTAAACCACTGTTTTCTGCTTGTACCACAGTCCTATAATAGTAAAACTTAAAAATGGTATATTGTCTATCTCCTTACGAGTACAGTACAATTGCAGAATGAATGAACTTGTAAAATTAGCACTACTCACGTAAGTAGCCTATCCAAGCTAACACCAACCTCCCCCCTCAAAATTTAAGTTTTCAAAGTAATAAATGCACTCCCTTCAGTGGTCAACCCCACTACTCAAAAGCATAACTGACACAGCAATACATACAGTAGTGCAACAACGATTGTGTACGGTTTATTTTTAGATTTACTATGTTCATTGCGCTCGGTTCATTTGGAACTGTTCAGGCTTACATGAACCACGTGATTGACGGAGCGGCGACATCAAAGCATGTCATAACTCTCTTTATAGGGCTCTGTAACTAAATGAGTTTGACACCCCTGGGTTAGCGCTTCCACTTCATAGCTAGAGGGTTCTATGTTCAACTTGCCTGTTCTCTCCCACGATACACAAATTTCCTCCTTTTTTCTCCCCATCATCAAAAACAGGCTTGAGTTAATTCTGTTACTGCCCTTGACCAAGGTACTGATGAACATCTGAAGTTTGTCCCAGAGTGTCTTTAATAGCAGCTCACTGCTCCTAACGTGCTGAGTTCTGGTGCTAATGCTGTGTTTTCTGTGTACTAGGCCAGGTAAAGAGGCCAAATTTCCCTACAGGGATAATAAAAGTGAGTCAACCTTAACCTTAGCTGAGAAGCCCAGGTGCAGGTGATGGGAGATGTATTCATTGGTCACGATTTTAACTTCACCACTAGACTCTACAAAACATTATTCACTGAAAGTTTAACCCTTTATCGGGCAAGAGACTATTTTTTTCCACATGCATTACAAGACAGTGACAGCAACAGTTAAACTGAGGACAGTGAGTCAACAATCTCAGGTCTAATGTGGTCTACAGGGTCTGTAAGGTCCACCTCTGCATGAACAGTGAGTGGACCTTAGGGTGGTCCAACAGTCATTGTAAAAAATAAAGTTTCAGATAACCTCAATTAGAACCCTGCATTAGGTTTTGGCATTCAAAAGATGATTTAGGACACAATTTGGAAGAAAAAGGAGATGTTTTAGAGGTTGCACAAAGCCTCCACATCAGAGCCCCATCAACCGGCGAAAGCCCCTGCAAATGATTTGGCATTCCTTAAAAAGCTGTCACAGTATGAAAATTCAGTTGTCAAGAAAGCAGCCTTATAGCTTCAGCCGACATCTTTGGTACTTGAGTGAAGAATTGGTTGGCCTGGCATTCTTGGACTCCAGTGTGACACAAGAGCAGAAGCAGCTGATGGTTCACAACATGATGGAAAATGAAGGTTCAGAGGTTCCACTAAAGTGTTGGGATGCCCCTAATTAAACAGATTATGAAGGGAAGCATATCAGGGACTTTGTCACCACCAGCACCATGCGTTTCTTTGAAACGTTGGATCTGCCACAAACATTCTTCAGAATTCCTCCAGAAGACTGGGCTGATGATGAAGACTTCCAGAAGGCTGCTAAATTGTGCATTCCAGAAAAGTTTCTCAATGATGTTGCTGAAAGAGGGGTGGAGCTTATTCAAGACTTCAACTGTAGCCGAACTAAAATGAAGATCACAAACAGTATGGCTCCAAGTGTCAAGAACACAAGAACATTTTTTGTAATTTCAATAAACCAACAGTGGTTGCTTGGACTTTCTAAGTAACATTTTTATTTGATTTTATTTGATTTTGAGAATAAAATTACAAATTATTGTACTATGCCTATTCATTTGGCTAGTTAGTTATAGTATATAGAGCAATCTTCACATGTCTTGTGCAACCTCTAAATATTAATTAATTTGCATAAAATTTGGACCTAGTAATTTGGGCAGATTCATTCATTCATTCATTTCTGAACCCCGCTTTATCCTCACTAGGGTCACAGGGGTCACTTGGAGCCTATCCCCGCTACATAGGGGCAAAGGCGGGGTACACCCTGGACAAGTCGCCAGTTCATCGCAGGGCTGAACATATAGAGACAAACAATCACTCTCACATTCACACCTATGGGTAATTTAGATTAACCAATTAACCTATTAGTGTATGTCTTTGGATGGTGGGAGGAACCCGGAGTACCCGGAGAGAACCCATGCAGACATGGGGAGAACATGCAAACTCCACACAGAAAGGTCCCACCCCCTGTCGACTGGTGTTGGAATCGAACCCAGGACCTTCTTGCTGTGAGGCTCAAGTGCTAACCACCGCACCACCGTATCGCCCTAATTTGGCCAGATATGGAACCAAATGCAGGGTTCTAATCCAGAGAATCTTAAAAAAATGTTTTGGACCACCCTAGTGTACCTGCTTGTTAGGTACCATGAAGTAATGGTACTAATGTAAGGAATGATGTTCAAAGGGAGAATGTGGATGTGGACAGGTGTCTGGATCAGCACTGATGTTTTAAAAGTGATGTTCTAATGTTTCAAATACATGTTCCATCCATTTTTTACAATTTATAACCTGTATCCACTGGACCCCCTCCACTGCTCTATGGACCCCCCACAAATGCTGGGCCCCATGAATTTCTCATGTTTACCCCCCCTTTACAGGACCCCAGTGTGCAAATGTCATGACGTAACTAATTATAGGCGTAACAAATTAAGAAGGATTTGAAACGGGTTGTAGAAATCCACTCAATTTTTGCCAAAATGAATATAAAGATAGCTTTGCAGCACCTGGAGGGTTCAAATTCTAACTTTATGAACTGTTAGGGTCCAAATACACAAATAAATGAACCAAAGACTAATAAAAGTGGGTTTAGCAAAATATGGACCCCTTTAATCTTTTTTATTTTTATTTTTTTTGCAGTGTATATTGTATATTTCCTTTTTGTTTTACTCAAGCAGTATCATTTTTTACAAGTGCCACAGATTTTCTTTGTGTATGCTCAGTGTATACAACGACAATAAAGAAATCTCGATCTTGAATCTAAGAGAAATAAGACCAAAAACTCTGTCATGTATCAGAGAAAACTGTGAAAGGAAAAGAAAACATTTGAGGTTTTTATAATAACGAGACCCGACTCACAAAAGTGGACAAACATAATAAATGGAGCAAATAAAATGATGAGAATAAACAAAGAAAACATTGTTGGACTACATGTGACATGAGTCATCGGTGGCTGTTTGGTGACCACAATCTCAGAGCAGACAAAAGACAAGAAGGCAGACAGGGAGCATAAAGCCTCCATCTAAAATGAAAAGAGATCAGCAGATAGGTATACTCCCACTCTCACACACAGATAAGCACTTACATGAGTGAACAGGTAAACAGGACAAAAGGGAAAGCTTCTGAAAGGTAAGACTTATCGATGAAGGTCTCGCTTCAGCAAAGCATGTCTTGTTGCACCGAACAGCTCGGTTTAATGAAAACACAATGAGCCAGTTTCAAGTAATGATGGAGGGCATGCGCTGTCACAAGGTTTAGCCTCATCTACCTATTAACCAGGGTGAGCAGAGGAATGTCTGATTTAAATCTTTATAAAAAGGCCATGCAAACACCAGGCTCTCTACAGACCTTCAAATCCACATGAAAACAGGTGATTACAAAGAACTGAAGATGAAGCACACTTTAGAAAATGTCTGCCAGAAACTGCAGATTCCACCAATGAAGGAACAAAGTTAGTTATCTAATTGCACCAAATTTGCTGTTCAAATGTGTCATGACATGTGGATAAGTACAGGCAGTGGTTTACTCCAGGGTACTACTTCTTTTTCAGTCAGCATTGAGTATACCCACTTCTAAACTCCCTCTGAAGCGCACCATTCAGTTGTATCTACTAGGGGTGGGTGGATCGATCCAAAATATCGATAGTATCGATTAGAGCCCGACTGATTAATTGTCCGGCCGATTAATCGGGCTGAGTACAGCATATCACCGATTAACCAACATGGGCCAAATGTAGCAGATGTATGAACTGGTTTAGCTGAGCAGAGATTCTGTCACTGCTGCTCCTGTGTGTGTGTGTGTGTGTGTGTGTGTGTGTGTGTGTGTGTGTGTGTGCTGCCCGGAGAATAAGAGGAACTTTAAAGTGAGTTAGTTTCAGTTTCACTCCTGCTCGGACAATGATGCTATCACCCCCCACACACAATCACATATATCACGGAGCCCCCCCCCCCCCACTCGCGCGCTCTGACAAGGATGGATGCTTACCCTGCCCCCCCGGCTCTGACGTCCCACCCGGTGAAATCATGGACCGCTACCGCACGCTCTGGCAAGGATGGACCGCTAAAACCCCCCGTCTTATAAAGTATTCACACACACACACACCCATGTCCGTGCACTTCCTGTCTACCTCACAGTTTCATTTCTGCCAGCAGACCGGGTGTTAATAGTGTAGGGGAGACTGGGGACAACTGTAACACAGGTCAGTTGTAAACTCTTGCAGTTGCTCAATCAAGAACAACTTAGGACTCACCTAATTCACTCTTGCACATGCTCAGTTAGTCCTTAGTCCACATACGAAGTTAGTAGTGCCATGAGGCAGACATCAAAATTTGTGAGTGAAAACATAATTTTGTGGTAAGTCATATTTTTTGCTGTAATATTTTTGTGATTGCATAGTTTGCATTTGGAAAGTTTGTGTCAATTACATTTGTGAGATAAATACAGATTTATGCAACTGTTTATCCACCGGTCCACAATTATCTAATATAAGATTATTATATCCTGTGTAAGATCAGTGTTCCTATTTCATATATTGGCCAATATATTGGTTATCAGCCAGTATCGGATATCGGCCGATATATTGGATATCGGCTTTTTTTTAGCCCCAATATCGGGCATCGGCCCCCAAAAATCCCATACCGGTCGGGCTCTACTATCAATACCAAGTCGGTATCGGTATGAGATCGATAGTAGCGTGGTGAGATCGATACTTTAGTTTCAGTTTTTCTCCTGTGGTTTTGTCCAAGAGGCGACAGCCAGGTCACCGGACTGGCCACTTGTGTTTTAGTGTGGAGCGGGCAAAAACAAAACAACAGCCAGGGTTCTGTGTGTGAACCGTGGTGGGAACACAATTCCCCAGGGCTCTAGCCGACCTCGCTGCATCCGGCTGTGCACTGGACGCAGAGCCTGGGGTGAGCCAGGGTTCTGCCGACTTTGTGGCTCGGAGCCCCCGACCATTTCTACATACAATACTCTCCATTTAGCATGTTTTCAGTGAAAATCAGGTGCTTTCCTATAGTATTTTACTGATCATGGTGCTTTAATCATCATACTGCGATTCCATTTAAGGCTGGGGTGTCAAAGTCATTTTAGTTCAGGGGCCACATACAGCCTAATATTTTGTAAAGTGGGCCGGACCAGTAAAATAATATAAAGTAATGGGATAACAACTTATGAATAATGTCAACTCCAAAGTTCACGCTGTTTTTGAGTGAAAATAAAAGTCCAATTCCGTTATGAAAATGTTTACATCTACAAACAGTACTTGAACATAACATGATCAAATATGAACAACCTGAAAATTCTTTAAGAAAAATAAGTGCAATTTTAACAATATTACACTTTAGTTTCTAATTTATACATGTGCATTATATTATATATTACAGATCACAGTGGATCTACAAATACACCAAACATTTCGGAACAGGCAGAATGTTGGTAAAGTTAGAATACTGTTTAGACATTTCAGGTTGTTCACATTTTTTGTAAATGGCTAGTCTGTAAATGTAAACATTTTTGGGTAATTTTAACTTTTTTTAAAACTGAAACAAAGAGAAAAATTGCTGTTTTCATCATTTATAGGTTATTATGGTAGTATTTTACTGATCTGACTCACTTTAGATTGAATTGACCTGAAATTATTTTAACATCCTTGATTTTAATATCTTCAGCGTAATGTCAGTGTAATTTTTGCATTTCACAATTCATTCCAGGGGCCGGTTTTTGGCCCCTGGGCTGCATGTTTGACACCTGTGATTTAAGGATTATCATACCAAAAACAGAGAAAACTTGTGAAAAAAGTGAGCAGCGGGGCTCCGCTCTGAGGCGACATGCACTGGGCTTCGCCCTGCTCTGGTGCACAGTCGTGCAGAACCCACCTCATAGCCAGCACAACACACAGCCTGGGTGTGGTGAGGAGCCGGTTCCCCGTGGTTCGCACCATGTTCAAATGAGCTAGAGGACGAGGCACCAGCCACACCGTCAATCCAAGCAAGCTACCAATAGAAACCCACCCCTTCTGCTCGTGTAGATCCCGCCCATCATGTTCAGTTAAACTTACAAGCAAAAGTTTTTGCTTCGAAAAAGATTTTGACACAAAACTTTTCTACTCGCAAACGATTTTGACCCAGAAGTAAGTAGCACTTGAACTTGCAAGTAAAACTTTTTGATTTGCAAAAGATTTAGAGGTGCAAAACCTTTGTACTCACAAAGAAAACTTTTAAAATGACAAAACATTTTGGCCTACAAGCAGAAGTTTCAGATTTGAAATGAAAGAAAATGAGAACACAAGCAATTTTGTTAAGCCTAAAAATGTTGAAACCTTCATTTTTGTTTTCAAATCTTGATTTTTGTTTTTCAAAACTGTATTTTTTCTTTGCCTTTTTTCCCTTTGCTTGCATAATAAAGACACAAAATAATCTTCATATACTGCTAGGATAGTAAAACTTAAACTAACACAAAGTTTAGATAGATTAGACAATACAAATGTGAGTTAATGGTTAAAAGTGACTGGTAATCAGCTATTTGTTTTCCTGTGGGTCCCTTCATAAATTTAATAATAAATGAAATATAAAGGTCAGAGCATCATCTGTCATTCAGACTCAGGGAGGATTTAAAGAAATCTACCACACTGTCAAAACACTGGTGAAGAAAAGAAATGCTGCATTCAATTTTATTCCTAAAAATGAATGAAAGACTGTTTTCTGAGAGAATAAAAAAATATTTCTGTTCACAATTTGAACTCTAACCTAACCTAAAGAAGAACCGTTCAGAAAACTGTTAAAGTAGTGGTGTTGATAAAAATTGAGGCCACAGCCATCCCTATTAGAATAGAATAGAATAGAATAGAATAGAATAGAATAGAATAGGATAGAATAGAATAGAATAGAATAACCTTTATTGCCATTGTGTCTACAGGGATATTAGGAGTGCTACTCCAGTCTGTGCAACGGTATTAATAAAAAAACAATATACTTACAGAAAATAAGACTACAGTGAATATAAAATTATAAAAACTAAAATAAGATAAGAAAATATAACAAAAAATGTACAATTTAACAAAGTAACATAAAAATAGAGGATAGAAGAATAAAAAATAAAACTGGATAAAATATGAATAGGCACAATTAACAATATTAACAGTATATATTTCCTACAAAAACAGTATGTATATCTATTAACAGTATTAACAGTATGCATTACCATGAATAACAGTATAACAGTATTAACTGTATGTATTTCCTATAAAAGCAGTCTGTATATCTATGTAAAACAGTTTGTATACCTATGAACCAGGTCTATATAAAAACAGATAATTTATGTATTGATAAATACTGAATCAATATTGCATTGCATAAATATGTCATTGTTCAGGCTCCCACAGAGTTGGGTGTACCGTCTGTGGACGTTTGAGGTTTCATGGTCGTGCGTACAAATCCACTCATATCAGCTCAATGTCACATTTGAAACTGGTCCATGTGAAGACTTCCCACAAGCAGTCTATTGTGTGGCACCGTGTATGTGTACGTAGAGTCCACATAGTTGGAAAAATTGCGTTTTGTGCGGATGTGCCTAGCGAACATCTGCTTTGGGTCGGCATTAGGGGACTTTACGGCATAAATCCAAATCTGGTCCTCGAGGGCCGGTATCCTGCATGTTTTAGATATTCCTCTCTTCCATCACACCTGGAAGCCATTCCATCATTATCAGGCTTCTGCAGAGCCTGATGATGAGCTGATCATTAATTGACCCAGGGGCTCATTTCTGCACTAGTTCGTTAAATCGTTGAGCCCAGCACAACGCAAAATGCATCTATTTAACACATTTTGCGCTATCCCGTTTCTGGGCTTGCTCTTTGTTCGTTAACAACTAACACAACACAAATGCGTTCATGCGTTAGTTCGTTAATGCCAACGCAACGCAAAATGCGCTATCCCGTTTCTGGGCTAGTTGGTTAAAAGTGAGCGCTGGCCCAGTTCCTCGTTAAAGGGCTGATTTTAACGCAGACCTCAGAGGTCTGCGTAAGAAGGAGGATGTATTCTTGTAGCTTCATTTCACTTCACTTCTGTCATGTATTTCCTTTGAAATATTATTTACATTTGAAAAAGAAGATTTTTAACACAGGTTGACAATATCTTTAATGATATCAGATTTTTCCCATGGACATTTTGCACCGATAAAAACGAATTTACCGAATGAGGCCTGATCTGCTCACTGAATTTTATTCTCAATCGATTTATGGATAAATATAGATTAGTTCGGGACAAAGTTTGTGTGGCTTTGAGATGATGAATGAATGAATGAACAAGAGCCTTATGGGGGCAAAGGCAGTGAACTGATGACACACACCAGGGGGTGTGTGTGTGTGTGTCTGTGCACGCGTAATGAGATATGAGCATGTGGATGAGAGGAACGGAACACAGTTCAGTTTTTCTGTACAATCTGTTTGTCCTGTTGTTCGGCGTGGTTACAACCAACAGTTACCATTTAGAGTTCTGTAAATAAAGTCACCAGTGCAGAATAACTGGGGTCATCCTTAGACGTCCAGCCCGATGCACGATATATATGTGTAAATAATTCAGTTCAGTGTGTGTGTGTGTGTGTGTGGGCGGGGGGGCATGCAGACAGCTGAGGGGGTACTACATCTATAGTCAGATGAGGGTGAGGAGGTCCATCCAGACAGGTGTGGGTAAGAGAGGAGGTCACAGATCACCTATAATACTTCTTCATTCAAACCATAATGCTGTCAGATCAGATGACTGGAAACAGTGGGAGTGGAGGAGTTGTTCTGGGTTAAACAGTGAACGCACCTGTTTAGCGCACCCTTCAATGCAAATAGCGAGCGAACAATGGTTTTGTGAATGCAACGAGCGCAGAAACGGATTTTGGGTTCGTTAAGCCTCTGCGTTCGCTGACCCATCGTTCGCTCACTATTTGCGCTGAAGGGCGTGCAAACAGCTGCGTTCACTATTTAACCCAGAAACGAGCCCCAGGTGTGTTAGAGGATGGAAATATGTAAAACATGCAGGATACCGGCCGTCGAGGAGTGGATTTGGACAGCCCTCCTTATAGTATGAAGAATCTTTGTCATTGCTACAGTGCAGAGTTAAAACTAATAAATACCAGTTTGTCTTTGGTCCAGTGTCTGCTTCTTACAAAAATACCTGGATACTGATTGGTTGACTGATAATGACTGATGACCTATCCCAGAAGCCTCTGGTCCACAACGCTCCAGAACACAGTTTACGTAAGGATCAGCTTGAAGTGACATTTGTGGACGTGATCAAACATACGGTATTAATCACTGTTTCCATCCCTTAAATGATCATCTTCAAGATCAGAATCAGTTTGTTTGCTATTTGCAGAAAAAACTTGTTCTAACCTTTTCTTTTTGGCTCATGTTTATTGTTTGTATGAATGTGAAATGAACTGAAAAAAAAAAAAAAACCTCTCATTTTCCTTTAAAAACTATGAGTGAGTATTGTCACTGATTATGCTTAAATGGTATGTACCCAGTGACCGGAACATTTGATTTTTTTAATAAAACAAATATGAGACAGTAAATTTGGAGCCAGAATCAGCCCTGAGGATGTTTACTGCTCCTTTTTTTTTTTTTTTTTCCTAATGGTTTCGGCTTTGGGCCATACAACTTCATAATTAACACCCTTTGCTCGAGGCAGTTTGTCTCACTGGGCCCTGAACCTGGCAAAATGATGTCAGTTAGAAAATATTGACCTATTACAACATCATAACCAGCCGCAGTAGCATGAAATTTGGCAAGTGTGAAACAAAAGCAAAGCTGAATAAATATGATTCAGGGGCATTTCTGGCATTCATGTTAAAAATCCATTCTCCACAGATGGAAAATAGTGTGAATGTGACATGTGTGATAAATATATTTTTCTCCTATGTGTATTCACACTTAGTTAGACATCAAATAAAACAGGTGAACACTTTGGATGTGATTGAATGTAAGTGTACCAATAAGGATGGACCCCAGAACACAGTGTATTTATAATTCCTTCTGCATGTAAGAGCAGAGATGTGATGATAAATCATTCTCCTTCAGCCTGTAACATAACGTGTCTCATGCTTTGTAAACAGCTGAGCCTATCACAAAGATTAATGTCAAATGTGAAGGTCATGATTGTCGACTGGCCTCGCTCCGGGACCATTATAGCACATTATCGATGCCCTGAATGGCTGTAGTGATGGTGGAAAGCACACTGTAGCTTCTGGCCATCGGTGGCAGCATTGGACAAATACCGTTAAGCTACACCGAACAAAAACAACAACTGTATGATCTTTTATGGATCATGGTTGTTATTGTCTAAAACACAGGTGCCAAACATGCGGCCCGCAGGCCAAAACCGGCCCGCAAAGGGTCCAATCTGGCCCACGGGATGAATTTCGATCCGATCGAGCGAAAGTGAACATCAAAATGAAAAAGTAAATTGGCTCACTTCATTTATCAAGTGGGCTCATTTTTTTCCCCTTCTATTTTATGGAACTGTTATTGTTTTTAAAATACCACTTACACAGTACAGGAGAAGTTCTGAACCTTCTGCTCGGTTGCATTAAATTAACAAAAAGACATGCAAAAGACTGTCTATTACTTTGAAAAATAAAAAATTCTGAATGATGAAGTTTGTGAATTATACTGGTCACATTTAAAAGACTATCTGTGAACTCTTACAGGCAAATGACTCTTTATTTGTAATTTACCTATATCAGTATGGACCACAAGTCATAAATAACACTGTGTTAGCATTAAATACATTAAATAAAGCACTGTGATTAGCTATATCTAGCTTGTTGCTTTAACCCTTTCATGCATGAATTATGATATTCTTACCCAATATATTTTTCCTGAGTGTTTTTATTCCTTTTTAGGCATGAAAAAAACAATGCAATTGAGTTGTTTTTTTTTTTTAAGAACTTAGAAAAATGGCTCCTCCATGTATTTAATTTTTGAAGCAACGAAACCTGTATTTGAAACCTAATATCAGAAAGTGATATGGAAAACTATGCAATAAAAACATTTTTAATGCCGCTAATCTGATGTTTTCTCACAATTTAACACATTCTAATACTAGTTATTATTCATTTCATGGAGATAATACGCCAAAAAAAAAAACAAACAAAAAAAAAAAACTGTTACAATCTAATAACAATTAGCAATTGATTTACAGTAAAAAAAAAACAAAAAAAAACATGTCAATGCAGATCAGGTTTATCTAGAACAGAACAAAGTTACAGTAATGGTATAAATGTCAGTGTATGGGATGATGCATAAGCGTCCACTGTGTTGGCTGAAATGCAAATAAACCAACAAAACTCATGAATATACAAGAGAACAGCTGTAGAATAACTGTCCACTGTCGTGACCACTGTGCATGAAAGGGTTAAAAAATAAGTCAACATTTTGGATGATGCATACAATAGTCCACGTGTTAGTATGGCAACCTGTCCACGTGTTACCACATTTTCTGCATTGTTGAACATAATATCTAAAAGGTTGTGTCCTACTTGATATCAATTTCTGTTGAGAACCACATTTGTGTAAAGCTTAAAAAATGGATGTCCGTTACAAATCCACATGTTACCAAGCAGTAATTTGACATTTTTCACCGAAAAATTTGATCTCCCTAAACTTTGCTACATATAATGTTAACCTCCTAAGACCCACCTATGAGTTTTCTGTTCACATTTGTGGACAAGAGTTTCACAGCTTTATACAAAAAAAAAGAAAAGAAAAGAAAACTGTCCACCACAAAGGACATTCCATAAAAATGTTAAAAACTGCATCTGAAAAAACTGTTGCATCATGATGTTTCCAATACAGGCACTTACTCAATAAAAAAAAAAAAAAAAAGCTTGTACTTTGCTTACATTTCCTGGGTCTTAAGAGGTTAAAGTGCTTATAAATACCTACTCAAATATGTACAGTCCATGCATATAAGTTACTCCGCTCAGATGACAGAGCCTGTTGAACACCAAATGTATCCATGTGTTACCTCTTGATTGGACCCTATTGAAAAGTGTAAAAACTACAATGAAGATGTTAACAGTCAAGGATGTCGAACTCATTTTAGTTCATATTCCGCATATAGACCACTGTAATCTCAACTAAAATAATAGCATAATAACCTAAAATAATGACAACTCCAAATTTTTCTCTTTGTTTTTGTGTAAAAAAAATTATATTAAACCATGAAAATATTAACATGTACAAACTACCCTTTAACAATAAAATGTGAATAACCTGAGCAAATATGAACAACATGAAATGTCTAAAGAAAATGAAGTGAAATTTTAACATTATTCTGTCTGTTACTAAATGTTTTGTGCCTTTGTAGATCCAATCTGTAATGCACATGTATAAATTATAAGTTGAGGTATATTATTTTTAAAATTGCACTTAATTTTCTTAAGAAATTTCAGTTTTTTCAAGTCATTCACATTGTTTTTGTTTGGATAGTTTGTAAATATTTTCATAAGTTAATGTTATTTGCACTAAAACATAGACAAAAATTTGGAATTGTCATTATTTACAGGCTATTGTGCCATTATTTTACTGGTCCGGCCCACTTGAGATCAAATTGGGGTGAATGTGGCCCCTAAACTGAAATGAGTTTGACACCCCTGGTCCAAATCATGGCTGTCAAACATGTGGCCTGTGGGCCAAAACTGGCCCACCAAGGGGTCCAATGCAGCCTGTAGGATGAATTTATGAAATGTAAGAATTACACTGAAGATATTAACAATCATTTTATTTTAGTTCAGGTTCCATATTCAGCCCACTTCAAGTGGGTTGGACCAGTAACATATAATCATACTGACTATAAAAACGGACAACTCCAAATTCTCTTAGTTTTAGTGAAAAAGAAAAAAAAAAGTACAAACTATCTTTTCATAATGATGAAAAGGCAATGATAAAAAAGGCAAATAATCTGAAATGTCCTGAGAGAAGTGTAATTTTAATATATATTTGTAGAGCCACTAATAATCCCTTGTAAATCATAATCTACATGTGTATGTTATGAACTGAAAGATAATATTGTTAAAATTGCACTTATTTTTCTTAAGACATCCAGGTTGTTTATGTTATTCACATTTTGAGGACATTTTGTCAATGTAAAGACTTTTATACTGTAATTTTAGTTTTTTCACTGTTATTATTTTACCGGTCTGGCTCACTTCAGGTCATATTGGGCTGAATGTGGCCCCTGGAATAAAATGAGTTTGACACCCCTGCAGTAGACTATTACATACTATTGCCAATATAAATGGGTTACTGTTCAGTATTTACATGTGTAAATGACAAACTGAGGTGGAGTATAGGGATGCACCGATACCACTTTTTTCCAGACCAAGTACGAGTACGAGTACTTAAATTTGAGTACTTGCTGATACCGAGAACCAATACGAGTACTTAATAATCCCATTCCAGTTCTTAGTTCCTTGTGTAAATGTGCTTTATTGTCGTTGTCATTAGTCTGACTGGAACAAAGTGCTGCTACTGACATTTAATGTGTTGGAATGAGCGTTTCTCAATTATTCCACCTGGGGGCGCCACTCTGAATTAACCATACTGGAAAAATACCACGAAGAAGAGTAAAAGTTTTTTGAGAAGAAGAAGAAGAAAGTCAGTAATAACAAACATGGAGACGACAGAGGTAACACTAATGTGATACTAATATTACAGCGTTTTCGTTGGTAAGGTTTAACAGCTTAGCTTCAGCAGGAAGAGAAAAGAGAAATGAGCGATAAGTTTCGTTTTCACTTCTGTTGGCGGCGGTCTGCACTGCTCCGTACACCCACTGATATTCTCATTCTGTTCACGCATCCGTCAGCACCTGGCAAACGGATGGAATGTACGCAGAGGACGGGCAGAATGCTGCGTCCGTATCTGTCTGTGTCTGTAACGTTACTTACAATCAGCATTACTTTTATCACCGTCTTTTATTTTGAAAAATCTCCACACTCTTCACACTCCCCACACATTATTCCTCCTCCTCGTACCTGCTGCACTGAACTGTGAATGTCACATGGCCATAAGTGGTATCAGTGCATTTGTATCAGATTACTTTTACGAGTACGAGTACACACACTGAGTATCGGAGCTGATGCTGATACTCATATCGGTATCGGTGCATCACTAGTGGAGTATCATTGAAATTGCACTTATTTTATATAAATAATATAGAATCTTATAATAAATTGAATTTTTTTCATGGTTGTTCATGTTATTCACATTTTTTAAAGGATTGTTTGTAGATGGAAACGTTTTCATCATGTAATTTACCTTTTTTCACACTAAAACAAAGACAAAAGTTTGGAATTGACATTATTTATTCATTCTTATGTTATTTCATGTCAGATCATATTGGGAGGATCTAAAATGCGTTTTGACATGCCTGGTCTAAATCCAACTGAACACTTCGGTCACACATTACATATTGTAACTCACATTGACTCCCTATCATCAGCACAAATCTGTGGCACTGTAAGGTTTATTTGCCACAGAGTAAAAATTTAAGTGGCGGGGAAATAAAACAGACAGTAAAACTAAAACTACAAAAGATGATATCTGTTTCTCAGTGTAATAAGATGTTGAAAAATTGCTTATGCGGTCGAGTGCACAGCAGAGGGGGAGGGATGTGGGCCGTGTTAGGAGGAAACTTTAATTCAGAGTTAAAGGAGATTAACTGCCACCAAAACAAATATCTGTCAAGTATCTAATACTTCTAAGACGTCTTCCAGAGGGGAAACTATTTAAAGCCGTCAAGACCGGTTAACAATCTTGCTTTTTGGACTGTGTGCATTGTTGAAATGAATCAAAGCTTCTTAAGCCTCTTTTACGACCTACAAAAGCTACACAGAGGTAGTTATAAATGCAGGTCTCATGTTAGTATTTTAAGTAAACAGGCGAGTGGCAGTCACCAGCTGTTTTTCAAAGTCAAGGAGATTTCATTGGTAGTCGAGTCCTTTCAAGTCATGCCAAGCAAGAGTCTGTACTACTGATTAGAGACGACGGCCCAATCCCAATCCACCCCTTATCCCTACCCCTACATTTTGCGCGTTCACATGAAGGGGTAGGGCTGTTGCGATTCTCGATGAGTCGGAAGGGAAGGGCTGTTTGGTCCTCGAAACGAAGATTTTTTAGCACCACACTACAAACGGAGGGGTAATCTGCTGTAGTTCTGTTTGAATCGAATAGTCTACTGCAGGAGCGTCAAACTTATTTTATTCCAGGGGCCACATTCAACCCAATATGACCTGAAGTAGGCCGGACTGGTAAAATAATAACATTAAAAAAACTAAAATTACAGTATAAAAGTGTTTTCGTCTACAAAATTTTCTTAAAAATGTGAATAACACAAACAACCTGAAATGTCTTAAGAAAAATAAGTGTATTTTTTACAATATTAAAGCTATACCTACCGATGTGGCATTTCTCACAGCACTTCTCACAGTAAAAGTTTGAACATGAACCCGCCTCCCTCCAAAGCCCCTCATCCCAAGTCGTCAGAAATGGACGCATGGTCAGAGCCCCGTTCGGCACTATTTGACGCAGGGGGTACCCCTTCTGCGTCGGATTTCGACGCGGAGGGCAGCCTGATAGAACTGCGTGTAAATCCCTCAGTGTCATTGAGCTCTGATGCTCCCCTTCTCTTACCTGATGCGCGTGATGGGAGCGGAGGTGGAAGTGGAGGTTCAGTCCACTTCAGCGTGTCCGTGGACCCCTCCCTCAGTAATCAGATCCATCATCCACCTGCCGCGGCCCCTGTTCCATCAGTAGACCCTGAATTTAAGGGTCTGGTCTGTGCAGCGCTGGGTCAGTGTCTTCAGCTGATGAGGTGCCCAGCACGCGCACTGTGAACGCGCGGCCTCCGTGAATTTTCCGTGGACATTTGAGGTTTCATAGTCCATACATTTATCATCCTACATTGTGTGACACCGAGTACATGTACCTGAATCAGTACTGCGGTCATAAAAGCTGAGCTTCCTGCAGACCTATCTGTTCAGTCCAGTACACAAGACTTCCGAGCTTTTATCTCCATCCTTCATTCATCAGACTCCTGTTTGTTCCCCTTAGTTGTTGTTTATGTTCATAAATCCGTTTAATCCCTTCCACATGTGCATTTGAGTTTTATCCATACACATAGACAGTAGACTGTGGTCAGTGACAGGAGGAGCAGCGCGAGTGAAGCGTCAGATTGAGAGGGACACATATCGGATGTGAGACGGCCATAATGGATCGGATGCTGACGGCAGTAATGGATGATTGACAGGAGGCTCAGCCAGGTTCGGCCAATTATTTCATTCGGACCGACTAAAATGATTGGTCAGACTTTTATTAGAAATATATGAGAATTAAACATTTTGAGTTTCAATACCTGGTGGATTTCTTTTATTTTAGTTTGACACACATATTAGGAGCATTTTAAGATGACAAAGAAAAGTGTAAAAATGCACATCATACGGTATAGCTTTAAGTCAACGTTTATCCTTTACACATGTGCATTACAACGTACAGATCACAGTGGATCTATGAATACACAAAACAGAATATTGGTACAATTACACTGACTTAAGCTATTTCAGGTGTTCATATTTGTTTAGCTATATTTTGTGTGAAAGAATAGTTTATAATTGTCAACATTGTAGAATTTTACTGTTTACACTAAAACAAAGACAACTAGAAAAGCACTCAGTGACCGCAGACCTCCGCCAAGACAGATCCACCCCCCCACCCCGATTACCAGCAAAATTTAATCATTTGTTCCTTGTGCCAGTATCAACAGTTCCTGAAAATTTCATCCAAATCCATCCATAACTTTTGAGTTATCTTGCTAACAGACAAACAAACAAACAAACAAAAAACAGACAGACAGACAAACCCTGATGAAAACATAACCTCCGCCGTAAAAATTTTTAATTGTCATTATTATTTATAGGTTATTATGATAGCATTCTACTGGTCTGATCCACTTTAGATCATATTGGTCTGTATGTGGAACCTGAACTAAAAAGATTTTAACACTATTGATTGTTAACCCCGAAAGACCCGGGACTACTTTTTTATCAGTTCCCGAAGGAATTTTTCTCTCTATTTAACCTTTCTCAAGTGATTTATCACCATTTATTGTAAAATTATCCTCTGTATTTTGCATGTTTTACTGTACATTATGTATTATCCTATATTCAATTTCCTATGTTTGATTTGGAAGTTCATTAAAACTCAGATTAAAATGAAAACTGAATTAAAATAAGTGTCTTTTTCAGTGAAATCTATCACTAGTTTTAGATTTTTAACACTAGTTTTACTGGTGAATCAATGTTGTAGAAGATGACGGTGTTTCCACATTACCCACGGAGCCTCTGGTCATATCTGAAGACCGTGAAATGATGACAAACTGTATTTTACACCAATTATTTACATGGATTGATAAGATTAGTGGATCAACAGGTATTAAACAGTTGATATCAGTAGATGATTTTGTTCGCTAGTGACTGTTTGGGTCTTTATGGGTTAATACCAGCTTGTCACCTTTTTTCTCCGTTTCTGATATAATAACCTTTGAATTTACTGTGAGTTTTAACATCTACATGAGCAGTGAATTAAATATAAGAAAACACATGATTGACACAGAAAAAAATGCAAAATACTGATGATAATATTACATTAGATGGTGATAAATCACTTAAGAAAAGGTAAATATATATATATATAAAAAAAAAAAAAGTCATTAGGGACCTGACACAAACGAAGCACTGGGTCTTTATGGGTTAAACATTTTAGATCAGTGGATGTTTGGGTCTTTATGGGTTCATGTCTTCCAGATTTGGACCCTTTGGCGGCCCAGTTTTGGCAAGTGTGGTTTACTGATACATTTTTTAATAAAGATGAAGCAGCATTCAGATATTCTGCTACAATGTGGAACAAACCTCCACTACAACTTTGATTTACGTGGTTTTCTGCTCTTTGATATAATCACCTTTGAATTTACTCTGCACTTCTATAAAAATAACTGGTAATCCATCTATTCTGTCATGTACGGATGAGGACATGTTTGCACTTTGCCATTAGGCTCGAAGCTCGTGCAGCAGCATAGTTCAGAAAGGATGTGAAAGAAGCGTTATTTTGTTCCTAATGATTTGAGTCAGTATACTTCCTGAACGTGAATAATTAGGGGATGGTGCCGGCAAAATGAAAATATAAGGTGAGACATGTTAATTGGAAATAAGTTCAGCTTCTGGCAGTTTTATTGCACCTTTCATAACAGTCTCACGGTCTCTCTGGGGAGTCCATTATGGAGGCTGACATATTGTCTAAAGTGATTATAGGAAATGTTGAGAAGAAATTATGCTTCAAAATATAAAGTATAGTAGTCGTATACAGAAATATCAACGGCAGAAGGAAGTTGTATACTGGAACGCACCTGCAGCTACTTAAACGACCAATGGGTTAATGCTACATGTATCTGCACATAAATCTACGCTATGGGTAGGGATGGGAATCGAGAACCGGTTCTTTCTGAGAACCAGATCCCAGTAGCTCAATTCCTTGGAATCGTTTGTCTGCTTGCTTAACGATTCTGCTTACTGATTCCGCCTTCGTTGCGCATGTGCGATGATGCCACACGTACGCTGCATTGTTTTGGGCAGAACATAGCCAACATGGTGTTGAGGCAGAAATGGTCTAAAAAGACGACACCAGGTCCACTTGGAACACTGTCAAAGCTTCCATTTCTTCAAAAGGGTGGAATCCCTGCAATCTGCTCAAACATTTGTCTATACAGCGTGTGATTCATTTGATTCGCTACTTAGCGGCACTTGTAAATCTAGCGCGCAGAGTGAAACACCAGGCCATCATCCAGACCCAGTCCTGGTTCCAGTGCGGGCAACAAATGTCGTACCCCCTCAATACAAGCTTCCAAAGGTAGGGGAAAGGAAATGAGGTGCACAACAACGGGAGACGGTTAGAGTCGAACCGGTTCCACGTGGTGGAAATGCGGCAATAGAGGAATTAGTAAAGCATCTTTCACTGTACGACACCACCACCACCCCAAAACCAGGCCCGGCATCATCTGTTATTATTATTTGTACACACTATATGTTATTTTTCTGTGCAGAGATGGAAATATAAAAGACAGTTATCGAAAACACACCGTTTGTACATTTTTTATCCCTCACCCAATGAGAATGATAAGAGAATTGATAAGGAATCGAATCGATAAGCAAAACCGATAATGGAATCAGAATCGTTAAATTCTTATCGACTCCCATCCCTAGCTATGGGTGTCATCAAGTTTTCTATTTCTGATAAAAAAAAACAAAACAAAAAAAAAAATAACTCAGATAGCTGATCAAAATTAATACTGAGTCTAACAACACTCAAGTGGGAATCAGCTGATAGTTTACATCACATGTCAAACATACAGCCCGTGCATCAATCTGCCCCTGGGATTAATTTGTGAAAAACAAAAAATTACACTCAAAATATTATCAGTTCATTTTAGACCAGGTTCCACATTCAGCCCATTTTCATCTGAAGTGGGTCAGTCAGTAAAATACCAGCATAAGAACCGATAATACTGACAACTCCAAATTGTCTCTTGTTTTAGTGTAAAAAATAATAATACTACATGAAATTGTTTACATTTCCAAACTATTTACACATTTATATTGTATGTGTTGTGTAGATATGTGTGTTATACAAGGGCGCCGCTACCAATTATGGACCCCATGGAAGCAGAATCATTGTGGAGTTTACAGAAATTGACCTCTTCCCAATCTGTTGGACCGGGAGGAAGGGGTACGGGGGTGCGAGCCATAAATAACTTGACTTACGATATTGTAAAAAACGAAATTTAACATTCGTAGCTTTCAACGTTCGCCTCCTGACTTTTACACTTCTCTTAAAGCAGATCATATGCCAAAGTTTCACAATTTCTAATTCCACTGGGCCCCCCCCCACTGCTCTATGGGCCCCCCCACAACCACTGGGCCCCATGAATTTGTCATGTTTACCCCCCCTTATCAGCGCCCCAGTGTATATATACAGGGTGTGATTTGTTCAAAAACAGAGGGGGTGTGTGTTTTTTTTGTTTTTTTTTGTTGGAGCGGGTGAGGGGGCAGCAGTTATGTACATGGGGGTGCTGTCCATAACTAACATATTGTTTGTTTTTGATACGTTTGGACAGGGTGCAATTTTTAAAAAAAAACAGAGAGGGGGGGGGGGCAGTTATACGTGGGGTGCAGTCCATAACTAATGTAACTAACGCTGGCATGTAAACGAAAGTGAAACTTTACATACTTTCAATGTCCAACTCCCAGGTTCTAAAATTACAAAAATTAAATGGTTAATATGTTCGGTTGTGTTGACATTTCATTGACTACAAATGTGTTAGAACATGTTCATCTCACAGATGAGTTCGTTCAGAATCAGCTTTATCACAAATCACAGACTCGATGTTGTTCACTTCTCATACATTCCCGTTGCGCTGTTTTCTCATTCGATCTCTGCTCAGTGCATTTGCCGTCGACGCTCAGCGTCCATGCACTTCAGTGGGACTGAGTGGAACAGTTTTGTTCATTGCCTCAAAACTGGACGGTAATTGGATAAATGCCACGATGTGGTCCCGCCCCCAGATGCTCGGCGTCTCGGGGGTGAATGGAGCTGTGGGCGGAGCTTGGTCGGGCTGGATGCCAGGCTTCCACGTGCTGATTGGAGGATCAGTCGAAAGGCTGAATCCCATTTGATTGACAGCTATTTTGAGATCTACTTCTTCACTGACAGTTCAGTTTAATACCGTTGTGCATTCTGCTGTGAAATGGAGAGAGAAACCACTATGAAATTACTTGTTCATTTCTTGCACTGTAAATAAAACACACTCATTGTACTTCCTGTTTCAATTTAACATAATTTCAACATTTTCTTGTTTACATGGTACGATAAGGTCACTGACCATTTTCTGAAAAAGGAACGGAGGGCCGAATTTATGTTTAAATAACTTGACTTTTTTTTTTGATGTAAGCCGACAATGACTGTCTGAAAGACGAGCAGCCGCCACTGGTATCCACTGGACCTGTATGTATGTACTGTAATTATTTATATCTCTAATCATTTTGTTCTTCTTTTTTACCTGTCGATAGCGAGCTTTTGCATCGAAATTTCATACACTATGTGCACCAGTTAGTGTATGTTCTGTTTGACAGTAAAGTGTATTCTATTCTATTCTATTATATTCTATTCTTCTCTATATTCTATTCTATCATTAAAAATGTGAATAACCTGACATGTCTTGAGTAGAAATATTACATATAGCTCCTTTAAGTGAGCACGCTGACTGTGGGATCACACCTTCAGGTACCATTTGTGGTTGTAATTTACTACTTTATACCTGCCTAATATTACTTTTGTGTCATATAATAGATTCATGTTTGAGGTTGTTTTTTTTTTCCTCAATACTGACCTTCATCATCAATACACTATTCAGTGCACCAGCAGTGACTGTAACCGTGGCAACAAGTTTATTCAGCATATATAGCCATGATCTCATTCAGCACCTACTGTGTGAGAAGAGAATGCTCAGAGTCTTCTCAGAACCCAAATAACCACGAGTTACATCTCACACCTTGATGTCGGTACCTGCATGTCTATATTACAGAGGATGAGATGAGTTTACAGCATGAATGTACCTGTAGCTGAAGCTCAGACTCCATTTGTCTCTTCTTACCTGGTTGATATTTTCATTTTTGGCAGTGTATATAGGTTTACTCAGCTACCACTGAGCTCGTGAACAGCAAGTGTAAGTCCATGCAGCGCTCTATAACAACAAGAAACAGAGTTATGCTATGGTGTTTGTTCTTTATCCAAATAAAAATTCCAGACATTTTTCAAAACTGTTACTTTTTTCCCAGACCTTGACTTTATGTACTTTCACTTGTGTGCCTACTTTTTTGCTTGAGATTGTACCTGTTGTGTGTAGTAGAAAACTCATTTAATAAATGTACAAATGCATAATTCGCAGTAATGATGTTTAACGGACAGAAACATTTTCAAAACATATGAAAATCACAACAGTGCATGGAATACACACAAACAAGTTTCACTAGAATCATTCCAGACCGACCCATTAGTGAAATCATATCCGTCTTTTCCTCATGTTTACCTCCGCCAAGGAGGTTATTTTTTGCCAGGGTTTGTTTGTCTGTTTGTTTGTTTGTCTGTCCGTTAGTGTGCAACATAACTCAAAAAGTTATGGACAGATTTTGATGAAATTTTCAGGGTTTGTTGGAAATGGGATAAGGAAGAAATGATTAAATTTTGGTGGTGATCGGGGGGGGGGGGGGGGGGGGGGGGGGGGGGGGGGGGGGGGGGGGGGGGGGGGGGGGGGGGGGGGGGGGGGGGGGGGGGGGGGGGGGGGGGGGGGGGGGGGGAGGGGGCGCAGACCAGAAAATTTCATCCAAATCTGTCCATAACTTTTTTGAGTTATGTTGCACACTAACGGACAGACAAACAGACAGACAGACAAACAAACCCTGGCAAAACATAACCTCCTTGGCGTGGGGAGGCCCACGGGGGGGCCACTGATCAGCCTTGGCGGAGGTCTGCGCTCTCCGAGTGCTTCTAGTTTCTCATGCATTTCTTATCTTACATGATTATGTGCCTTTGCGCGTACTCAAAAATTCTACTATGAGAGAAACTTTTTTCCTACTTTATTAAGACTTTCACTCGAAATTCCAGATTTTTCAAAGTCTGCAAAACAGCATTTCAAAATGCAGACTTTTTAAGACTTTCAAGACCTGCACAAACACCCTGTACATTGGGCTATTTTGACATACCCAACAATTGTAAGTACAATTTCCCAGTTTGGGCTCCATCCATCCATCCATCCATCATGCTGATTTTGGGGCCTCCCTAATCCGAATGACAAATGGCATGGAATACGAATGACCTAACCCTACCCTTGTAGTCATTCGTTATTTCAGCCATTTTTCATTTGGATTAGGAAACCCTGAATTTTATTTCACAACAGGGTAAGATTTTCATATTGTATTCAAACATTCTCAGAGACATGAGACTTCTGAACCTTGCTTTGACTTTGTTTACAGGCTCATATTACAATTAATATGACCAAAAGATTTATTAACCCATAAGACCCAGTGCTACTTTTGTGGCGGGGCCCATTTGAATTTTTCCCTCTCTTTTAACCTTTCTTAAATGATTTATCACTATTTATTAAATATTATCCTTCACATTTGCATTTTCACTGTAAATCATAAATTTTTCGGTACTTAATTTCCTATATTCAATTTCGAGAAATTTCATTGAAAACTCAGACTTTATTCAATTATTATATCAAAACAGAGAAAACTTAAGAAAAGTGACTTTTTTAGTCAAATCTATCATTAACTGAACATAGAACAAGTATCTCCATCCACTGTCATTGATCCAACTCCATGGGTTTTACTGGTGAATCAATGTTGTAGAAGATGACAGTGTTTCCACGGTAACTACGCAGCCTCTGACATCCAAATGGGTCATATCTGATGACCATGAAAGACGACAAACTGTATTTACACCAATTATTACATGTATTGATAGGATTAGTGGATCAACAGGTATTAAATAGTTTATGTTAGTGTTGGGCGATACCACATTTTATGATTCGATACCAATAACTTTTTTGGCATATTATTCGATATTCAATACCCGATACCGATAATTTCAGTGATTCTTTAAAATTAAATGTTACACTTAAAGAGACTCTCACATGACAAATACTGTCCATTAACAGCTGTAATGTGCATAATGTTTAGTGGCCATTTGTTTCAGCAGAGAATAATTTAGAAAAACACATGATATAAGTAATTAAAATAAATAATAATTAAAATATCCAAATAAACACAAATGATAAATGTTATATATTGAGAGAGCTGCAGAAGGAAGTGGTATTTCTTCTAATTCTGTTGTTTTTTTTGTTTAGTTTATTCCCAGTGAAATCCGCCTCCTGTCGAACTAAGCATAAGCAATGGTGGACACATCAACAGTCCTTTGTGTGGTTTTATTCGTTCAGTTTATCGTTATACCTGTATCCCTGTGAGAAAAGGAATGTTCCGTCAAAACCACAGTACTGTCCTTCGGGGTCCCCTAAGATAAGAAGCACGACAGGAAATCATATGATGGAGGAAAAAATCGTAAGCAGAGAATTTTACCATGGATGATTCTCCTGGTGAGCCTGTCTCCTGAATACTTTTGAACCCCTGCTGAATGATGCTGAAGCAGCGTTAGTCTACCAACTCCTCCAAGCGACCACTGTTTTGTTGGTGTGATCTCCTGCTCTACACCAGTATTTGTCACCAAGAATTATACAATGACTGTATAAGAGTGACCGCTAAAGATATTTATGTATGTGTGCTTTACATTTATATACTTAAACCCTTTCACCCCTGAGACATTATTCCAGGTAAACGGCTGCTGTGAATTTGCATCTGTTTCAGTAGTCGCTTTTCCATTGACCCTCAAATTGCGCAAATATAACTTGCGCATAAAATTTACCAAATGGAAAAACGACAATTTCGCCAAAAGTCTCATTTTTCGATTAAAAGTTTTTTGCGCTGGCAAGAGGTGGTTTTTCGGGCGTAGCGCAAATGGTATATCATGCAAAACTGCAATGGAAAGACCTTTTTTTCGCAACTACACTGTACCGGATAAGTTGAGTTTGCTTAAAAAATTTGAGTAAACCGGTTACCTTAAAAAATTTAAGTAATGAGTAATGAAAACTTGAGTGTATTAAACTTAAATGCTTGATTTGAATGTAAATGCTATTTTAAGTACAACACACTAAATGCCAAGTTAATTTAACTTAAAATTTTAGCAACGTCAATTGCGTTGGATAATCACTAGCTTAATATCATCAGTGCGTTGTACTCATTCCGAGTAGATTTAAATTAAGATCTTTTGCAGTATAAACTGCTTTATGAAATTATTCAACTTAATACATTGCAGCATGGATGGAAGTTAAGCAGGAAGATAGTTCAGTGTACTTTACCAGACCAGGATATGATTTTACTTTGGTAAGGCATAAAGATTTTCATTGAACAAGATCTAACCTAGATGAACAGGAAAGCCATTGTTGGGTCTATGGCTCTCACTCATGGTGCAGCTCTACAAAAATACAAAAAACAAACACAAAAAGGCCAATAAACACTGACATACACACATTAAGTCCAAATTAATACTAACACTACAACCCTGCTGAACCCCTGCACAGAAAAAAGAACACATTTTCAACAACATGCCCAATACCCACAATGCAATGCAGAGATAAAAAGGTGTTGTCATGACTAAACTTAGTGATTTAATCCATTCAACTTAAACTTTTTCGTACTTCCGACTATGTCTACAAATGTAGATATACTTAGCATTTTATAGTACTGGAATAAAACTTAAATCATTTAAGTACATTGTAATTAAAGCATTTTAGTAAATACAAAGCCCGGGCTTACAGTGTAGAGTCAGGTAAATTAAAAAAGCAGATGTTGACGTACGTTACAACAAGCGAAGAAGAAGAGAACATGTCGTGGTATGTGTGGACACACCAGGAAACCCAATCATTTTTTAATTTAGCACAGATAGAGGGGTAATATGTAATAATAATGAATATATCTGTAAATCAACACCATATTTCGTTTGTTGCCATGTTTATTGAATGACTTCTCGTTTCATCTCACGATAATAAACAAATCATTGCATTTATGATTTAATGGAAAAACCGACCTCACGCACTTCTGTTTTTCGACATTTAGTAAATATGGGTAAAGTTTTGCGCAGATGTCCAATGGAAAAGCGACTACTGTTAAAAAGCTGTTTGAGTAGTTTTGTGTTCCTTTTTCTTCAGTGGTTTTACTTTACTGTGTGTTTTAGGGTCAAAACAGGGTGAATAACAGAAAAACACAAAAAGAGAATTGATATAAATGCACTCAGAATGTACATCAATAACAGATTTAGGATGTTGAACATGAACTGTGAACTGGAACACACTGAACAATAACAAGTATTTGAATGTTGGTGCAGTAGTTTTGGTTTTTAGCTCTTTTTTTTTTTTTTTCTAAATCAGTCCAGCAGTGTTACAGCTTTTGAGGTGCATAAACCAACGCACCTTTCCAGCAGTCCCTCATTAGGTTTCAGTGAATAAATTACCTGCTGGGGGTGGTTACCTTACAAATGTTTGTTCATTGATGTTTTTTGTCTTTATGTGTAAAATGTAGTAAAGACTAAAAATGCACTCGGAGAGCACAGACCTCATCAGATCATCAAAATATGTCCACCCCCCTGCTCCCCCCCGATCACCACCAAAATTTCATTTGTTCCTTGTGCCAGTATCAACATTTCCTGAAAATTTCATCAAATTCTGCCTGTAATAATAGAAACAGAACTCAACTCTTTGCCTTCCTTGAAAACAAATAATGTCGTGCAAAAAGCTGCTTTTTGACACCTGGTTTAACTCTTAAAAACACGGTCAAAACTTGGTAAAAGCACAGTTAAAAAAAAAAAAAAAAAAAAAAAAAAAAAGAAGGAAAATCACCAAAATGCTGCAAACAGTGAAAACAAAACAAAACAAAACAAAAAAACACAAGGAAAATGGTGTTAAAAAAAAAAAAAAAGCCCAAATCGTCTATTTTTATAGTTAGTCGGTCTCACTCACTGCTCTGTGTTTGACCCCCATTACCCAGGTGGCGGGGGGGGGGGGGGGGGGGGGGGGGGGCACTGAGCATGCTCAGATGTCTATGGAAAGAACAAGTTCTATTCTATCAGCACATTTTGAAATTTTCACTATTGAGTAAATGGTTAAATTTATAAGAATATTCAGAACGTTCACCACAGACACGTCAGGGGTTAAAGGGTTAATCATGTACTACATTTACAAAATAATTGTTGTACTTTATTTATGTGCTGACAGAATGTTCTGAAGATTACCATTTGTTATCCAAAAGGGTTGTGTACGTTAAGGGAGAAACCAAAGCTCCAGATTAATTTAATAGTATTCTCTATCTTCTCGTGCCAGAGAATAGTCAGGGAATAAAAGAATCCCAAATAGATTTATGCGGTGTGTGTCTTTCAGAGTTTACACTAAACACACTCATATAAATACAATGAAATGCACCTGGGTTTGCCAAGTCTCCATCCTTAAAACTACATATTGTTTGTTTTGTTTTTATTTCGGTCTGAAGAACACAGTCCACAGATCCATCCAATCTATAGATCCAACAATCACTCCATGAAATGAAATTTATAAAACAAACATCCCTAAATAAATAATGGTTTTATACAAATTAAATAATTAATTTAAACAGACTGAAAGGAGTAGGCTGACGCTTTCTGCTCATTTTTCCTACCCTTTATACATTATTCATTATTCATTCAGAGGAAGCAGCATTTAAAAAAAAAAAGCTAAGGCAAGAACAAATAAAAAAGTAGATGTATTTCTGTTAGAGGTTAATCTTTGGAATGGCCTGGAAGAACGATTCAAACAGTCTAAAACAATTAAAACTTTTAAAAAGATGTGCAAATTAACTAATATTCAAAATATAGAGCTCAGGAACTGACTAAAAAAAAAAAATACTTGTTTAAAAGACTAGGATCATATTGGTAGTTGAGATAAGGACATGATTTACCTGAATTAAATGTATTTTCATCTGTTGTATATTTAGCAATGATTACACTGACATTTTTCTATTTGTCTGTTTTCATATGGAAACATTGTGTTAATTGTAAATAGGGTTAGGCAAATAAATCACTTAACTTCAGCCTAAACCCTTTCAGTGGCATTGTATATGGAACAATGGATATGTTGTTTTTTTTGTTGTTTAATTAACGACTGAATAAACTACTACTGCTTTATCTTACGGCACGTCCTCAACTTCAACCATATATTCAGACTGAAAATGACAACAATATGAATGCTGAAATAAATATTAAATGTCGCATACAAATTTAAGACTGATAATGGAGTGACTTTGTGGAACAATCTAGAGCAGGAGATAAAGGATAGTACAAAGATAAATAATCAAAAGAGGTATAAAAATTGTTTCGAAATAGGTATATTGGAGATGAGGATACAAATAGTACTGTCTCAAATACCATCCGTGGTTTCTTGGAATTAAGAGAGAGTAATTATTATTTCAGAGATTTTCATGTTTGTGAGTGGACTGAAGTGAGGATAAATGTGAAGTCTAGATGGACGGGGTTGTGGGGTGAAATTATGGAATGGACTTTTGATGCATTTAAGTTATTCACTCCTTTGGCGAAGTTTAAAAAACAAAAACGACAAAAAAGTGCCTTAAGTTTAAATTTTTTCAAAATAGTGAACTGAGATGGTAGTTATGTTTTTGTTTTGATTTTTGAAAAAAAAAATTATATTATTATCATCATCATCATTATTATTATTTTATCATTTTATCATTATATTATTATTATATTATTATTATTATTATTATTATTGTGTGAATGCCGTTGCTGTACACATTTAAGTTGATATAAGCAGTGTATTTGGTGAAATGGACAGGCAAAAAAATAAGCTTTTGCAGTCATATTTATAGATGTTTTTTAAGGTGAGAGATATAAATAGAATAACAACAAAACAGTGCATCTAAATGCCATCGATAAGTAAACCTCAGACTGATGTGAAGTACATTCTGTTGAGGAATGCAACCACCTAACGGTTAAAATTGTGGCTGGTCTGAGCTCTGATGTAGGCGTTTTCCTGAGGGAGGATCAGGAACAGACCATACACTGGACCACTGAAGTCCTCTGTCTCAGTCAGGACCATCCTTTTTCTGCCGAGCTGTCATTGTCCACAATCTGTGGCAGTGTTATTTCTGTGATTTTCAAAGCCATTTGATTGTCCTCAGTTGTTTGTTTTCTTGTTTGCCCAGTTTCCCTCCAGTTGGGATGTACATTATGCTACGGTAGCTCCACAGAAACTGACAAGTGTTCAGTGTTTTTAAGGCAAGAAAAGTGTAGTTTCTGTTGAGATTTACTAATGACTCAACAGGACTCATAGATCTAAATTCCCTAAAGGGGCTACATGAAGTAATTCTACTGTAATATAGGGATGCACCGATACCGATACCAGTATTGGGTATTAAGGTCAAGGTAAACTTTATTATCCGCGAGGGGCAATTTGTTCGACAGCCAGCAGTATCACATAGACAACAAACCAACAATAAATACAATAAATGGTCCATTAACCCTTTCATGCATAGTGGTCACTACAGTGGACAGTTATTCTACAGCTGTTCTATTGTTTATTTATGGATTTTGTTGTTTTAATTCCATATCAGCTAACACAGTGGACGCTCATGCATCATCTCAACACTGCAATTCATACCATTACTGTAACTTTCCTGTTCTTGATAAACCTGATCTGCAGTAGCATGTTTAGTGTAAATCAATTGCTAATTGTTATTAGACTGTAATGAACAGTTTTCTGAAACAAAAAGGTTTTTTTTTTTTTTTTTTTTTTTTTTTTTTTTTTTTTGCATATCCTCCTGGGACCTAGCAATCCATGTTGTCCTCTATAGGGGACAAAAGTTGACAGTTTAACTTAAATGCTGCCCATTGCAAAGGACATTCCATTAAACAAAATCAATCACAATAAAAATGATTTTAAAAATGTATCTGAAAAAACTGTTGCATTATGCAGTTTCCAAACAAGATAATTTTTATTGTAAAAAAATAAAATTCAATTTCCTGGGTCTCAGGAGGATATTATCTTCATGAAATGAGTAATAACTAGTATTTGAATGTGAGAAATGTGAGAAAACATTAGATTCGGCACTAAAAATGTTTTTATTTCATAGGTTTCACACAGTATATCACTTTCTGATGATGAGTTTTAAATACATGTTTCTTTCCTTCAAAAATTAAATGCATGTTCTCCAGCTGAATGGACATTTTTGTAACTCCATGAAAAATAGGTTCATAAAAAAAAAAAAAAAAAATTCGATTGCATTGCTTTTTCATGCCTAAAGGGAATAAAAACACTCAAGAAAAAAACATTGACAAAAGTTCTCATAATTCATGCATGAAAGGGTTAAAGACAATAGCACCAACGTTACAAAGAGTTATTCAGAAACAACGGCTGCCGGAACCTAAGAATTCCTCATCCTATTGGTCCTACATTTAGAACACTGTATCTGCGACCTGATGGAAGCAACTGGAACTCATACAGGGGATGACTGGGACCATCAAGGACTGACTGAGCCTTCTTCAGAGTCCGCCTCCGGTACAACACAGTCAGGTCATTGAGTGTGTGCCAGCCATTCTGCAGCACATTTTAGTGATGCCCTGCAACCTAACCTATCGGATCCGATACTCAGCGTGTGTACTTGTACTCGTAAAAGTACTCCAATACACCACACCGATACCACTTATTACTACTGAGTTTCTTCTTCTCAAAAAACTTTACTTTTCTTTGTGGAATTTGTCTGGTATGGTTAACTAAGAGTGGCGCCCCCTGGTGGATTCATGAGAAACACTCATTCCAATGCATTAAATGTCAGTAGCAGCACTTTGTTACAGTCAGACTAATGACAATGACAATAAAGCACATATTCAAAAGTAACTAAGAACTGTAACGGTATTATTAAGTATCGGTACTCGGTATCAGCAAGTTATCAAATGTAAATACTTGTACTTGTAGTTGGTCTGGAAAAAAGTGGTATCGGTGCATCCCTAGTATATATTAAAAACTAGGGCTGTCAAATTAACACATTAACACAGATTAATCATCCTCATCATTAATCTGATTAAAACTTAAACATAATTAACCCATCTGCAGCAGAATGACTCTGAACGTTTCTGCCAACACATTTCTGTCAGTTTGTTTGAGTAGAGTTAGCGTCATGCATGAACAAATGGGCAGTTGATCTGGTAGTGACAGGCAGCAGAACCAACCCATAAAGATGGAAGACACTAAACAGCACGTTGACCCTCTGGATGGAAATATGAGGACAAAAAAAAAAGAGACAGAACAGTTGTTTACAGTTGTTTTGAACTGTTGAAGGTGTTTCATAAACACATTAAGTGCACATATTTTCCCTTCTTTCTTGAGTTTGCTCATGCAAAACAGAACATTATTAATATAGATTAAAAATGAACAATATTAAATCTTGATTAATCAAAATTTATCCACAGCAACCCTGTGATTAATGTGATTAAAATTGTAATCATTTGACAGCACTGTTAAACCTGATGTGAAATTGAAATCATCTGAACAGTTACGAAATTCATTTATTTACGTTGATGAACAAGTTTTTTTAAATTTTTTTTAAGTGATGCAGTAGGTAACACATGTGAAAGATGACAAATAAGACAAAACAAAAAGACACAAACTACATATTCATCTGTATATTGGTGTGAGTGAGTGAGTGAGTGAGTGAAAGTGAGAGAAAGAAATGAAAGGAAAGACAAAGGAATTGGTAACAACAACAAATGATAGCAAGTGGTGCCAGGTACAATAACCCCGCCCTTCGCACATATTGTAACTTATTTTGGCATCGATCCAACTGATGTTTTCATGTCTATGCATGTGCAGATGTCAGCATATCAGTTGCCTTTATATATGTGGCAAGTTTGAAGTAAATTGAAACAAAATTGATGTTTTATATACATTTAAAATTTCACCTATTATAAGTAAATGGGAGAAAAAAGAGATTTAAAAATTCATAAAAATTTTTTAACTTGACCTACTTTTCCCAAAATGTACCGTAGTTTCCGGACTATAAGCCGCAAGTTTTTTCTCGTTTTGAGCCCCGTGGCTTATACAGTGATGTAACTCGAGTATAGATTTATACAGGCTAACGGCCTCCAGGGGGCGCTCTAGAAGGAATGCAAAAGTGAAACAGACAGGTGGAAGAGG
Source organism: Sphaeramia orbicularis (assembly GCF_902148855.1). NCBI lineage: Eukaryota > Metazoa > Chordata > Actinopteri > Kurtiformes > Apogonidae > Sphaeramia > Sphaeramia orbicularis. The sequence continues at coordinate 27,989,609 of NC_043959.1, read as the reverse complement.
AGAAGTTTTAATCTTAACTTTTAACAATCATTTTGCGTGTCATGCACAAACCCTCATCATGGAAAACACACGAAGAAATGCATATTGCAGCTTTTAAGTTAAAAGCAATCGATGTGTCTGTCTAAGAAGGAAATAGAGCTGCAGCACGGAAGTGCCATTGAGCAACAACGGAGGAGAGACTGAGAAGGTGTGACGGGGAATTAGAGGCTGTTTAACTCCAACACTGAAGAAGACGACTGCAGTGGTTTAATGCGCAGAGGAAGATGAAGATAGAGATCAATGACTTTTCGGGGTTTTGAACCAGTCGTGTTCCTGCCGTTTTACTGCCGTGTTACAGACACTGTTTGGAAAAAAGCAGTTAAGGTATGGGAATAAATACTTAAATAATCTTTCTGTTTACCATCTTTCTGTGTAAATACTCATGTCACAACGTGGACACCTGCGGCTTATAGTCAGGTGCGACTTATATTTTGGTGCGCCTTATAGCCCGGAAAGTACGGTAATCAGATCTATTCCAGGTCACTGACAATCTATAAACCCAATCTGGTATGAATTCAACCTATAGTTTTGCTGCTACAGACATTTAAAATTTCACCCATTATAAGAAAATGGGAAACAAAAAAGATTTTAAAAATTCCTAAAAATTTGAACTTTGACCTACTGTTCCCAAAATGTAATCCCACCTATTTTGGGTCACTGGCAATCTATAAACCTAATTTGGTATGAATTCAACCAACAGTTTTACTGCTAAAGTGGTAACAAACAAACAAACCAAAGCAAAAACAATACCCCTTGCCTTTCCTTCGGGGAGGGGGGGGTAATTAAACTGTGTTTTCTATTGTACTTCATTGCTTGTTTTACAACGTTGCAGTTTTCTTGCTCTATGCACAAAAAACAGAGGAGTATTGGACACAGAACCAGACTAGGGACAACCACAATCTACATTTTACATTTTCCAAGGTTACAAAAGTACATAAATAAAACAAAATGAAATGATCTTAAAAATCCTCCCCTTCAACTTCAACCAAACTGTTCCCATTGTCACTGCTATTGTGTAGAACACCCTTTTGATTGGCTCGCCCCTCTTTGTTCCCGCCTCCTTCCACTGATCCTGGATTCATCACAGTAAAGAGAACAGAACAATTACAGAGGATGATAATAATTAAGGATATAAATAAGTCACAGAAGTGGAAAAATCATGCCTACAGTATCACACGCTGTATATGCAAATGCAGCAGCCAAATGCAGACTCTGCTTGTTTTTGCGACTATGATCCATCACTGTATTTATTATGAGGTGAACAACAGCCAGGTGATGCTCCAAACAGGTCAGAATTTGAAGAATCAACTTTCTAGAAAAGTGGAAGGAGAAAAAAAATGGTGGGAGTCTATAGTCATCATCAGGTAATGATTAGTGGATGGCAATGATGCATTCGATGACACTAAGCAACTCTATGACTACTGTGTGGTGGGCAAAAAAAAAAAAAAAAGTGAGTGTGGCTCATCTTCATCCACCGCTGCTGCTGCTCATTGTTTCCCCTTGTAAAAGATAAGGATGCAGGGAGGGATGATGAGTGGGATGGAGGTGATGGTGAAGGCGGTGGCGCTGAGGGAGGCGGCCATGATCCTGATGCATGATGTCTGCATGAGCTGATACAATGAGGAGGAGGAAGAGAAACATTAGAGAAGGAAGAGGAGTCGAATGGCAGATAGTAGCTGAAGACCCGGCAAAGAAAAAGAGGAGGAAGGAAGAAGGGGGGGGGGGGGCAGCAGGGATAAGGTGGAAAATAATACCAAGGAGGGGAGAGCAGATTATGCACAAAAAAAAAAAATAATCCACTATAGATGTCAGATATACTTAAAAATAATATAATAAAATAAATAAAATATAATTAGAATGCACTTTAAAATATAAGTTTGGTGACATTACTAGAAAATATTAAGTACAGTCAAGTCATTTGTAGATATAGTTGAATATGTGAATAAATTTAGGTTAAATGGATTTAAATTAATACGTTTTAGTTAAGTTAAATCTTCTGGCAATACTTACAATACTAAGCAGAAATTAGTACCAGTTTGTAGTTATGTTAAATTCTACGATGTTGAGGATAAATGTGTTTAACCCATAAAGACCCAGTGCAACTTTTATAGCAGTTCTCAAATGCAGTTCTCTTTATTTAACCTTTCTGGAGTAATATTTTGCATTTTTAAACATTTCCCTGTGGTCTACATAAACTGTAAATGCTCTGCTTGGGTCTGAATTCTTCATTAATTCAACTCCACAGGTCCATCTTCAACCCTATTTCTGAGTAATGGCACCAGAAAGGTCGTTTTGAGTGCCGGCCCTTTAAATGCAAATGAGCCACTTTCAGGCCCCGCCCCTTCCAGGTTGTTGGCTGTGCTGCTCTGTCCTGTTCAACCAACAACTGAACATTTTAGGTAATCGACTTGAAGTTTGGACATATTTTCAGTTTTTACTACAACCGCTGCTGCTGATAAACAATTATGGCGTACTTGGAGAAATGTTCATCTGAAGTCTTGACCTTATATGTGCAAATGTTGTGACGTAACTAGTTATATAACGTAACAAATTAAGAAGGAATTACAGTGGGTTGTAGAAATCCACTTGATTTTTGCCAAAATGAATATAAAGATAGCTTTGCAGCACCTGGAGGGTTCAAATTCAAACTTTATGAACTATTAGGGTCCAAATACACAAATAAATGAACCAAAGACTAATAAAAGTGAATTTAGCAAAATATGATCCCTTTAAACTGTTTATAATTTATTACAATATTATCGTCTGTATTTTGCATTTTTTAGTGTAAATCATGAATTTTGCTGTTTTTCATTTCATATACTGATTTAGATGTCCATGAAAACAGAGTAAATTCAAAGGATATTAAATTGAAACAGAGAAAACTGATGAAAAAGTAACTTTTTCAGCAAAGATATCAATAACTGAATGCAAAAACCTTGAAGTAATTTCCCTATAAGATTCAGACGTGACACAGGTGCTTTTATTTCACATTTATTAATTAATATCCATACTTTATTAGCATAATCAATCCTCAAATGAGTAACGTGTGAGTATCGATATATTCCTACAGAAATGATACGCCCAACACTAGTTTACATCAGTAAAGGGTTTTGGTTGCCAGTGGATGTTTGACGCCATTCTCAAAATGCGTTCTTGTCTGTTCTTCCGTTCTTGTGATTTTGTGAAATGTCATCAGTCGCAGTCCAAGTACCATTCCGATTGAAAGTTCGCACAAACCTAGAACACATGGAATTCATGGATGTTGTTCTGGCCAGCTAGCTTAAACCAAGGATGTACTGGTTGGTGACTCGTGTAGACTTGGGTGGCAAATATCCCAAGATGCACTTCGTGTTACTCTCGAATGCTACCCTAGCTTCTGTGATAACTTAAGACATGTTTAATTGACTACATGACCGTCACTAGATGATGCAATATAATGTTAGAACACGAGCAAGAGGCAGAAAAGCAAAAAATACGTCTGTAATATCATGATTAAATGAAATGTATTACAGTTTTGAAAAATATACAAAATGTATAAATGACATGTAAATAGTGGTATAAATGTATTGAAATCAAATCGAGTGACATTGTGGTGATTTGAGGGAAATACGTTATGGAGCCGATGACAGAAATACACAGAGCGATCTCAAGAAATCGTGTTGTATGTGACGCCAGTTTATTGCATTTGGTGTGCTACATGTACGCACTTTCATCATTTTGCATGCTATTTAACGCCATTTGATGGTGTGTCAATGCGCTAGCCACTAATCACTAACCCCTAAACCTTACCCTAACCGCTAACCCTATCCGGTAATTGCGCTAGCAGCTAGTCACGCTAATTGCATTAATGGCGTGGTATTTTATGCAGCGTAAACATACATGCTGAAAGCTTCTAATGGATACAGATAACATGCCAATTAAAAGTGGCATGTTATCTGTACACAATTCATGATATCACGTTGAAATACAGCAGAGACAAGGAGGAAACTTCACAAGTACCAGCTGTTCAATTATGTTACAAGATACAAAAACATAGAGCTAGAAGTTCATCAAAAGATTTTAGTTTAAAAATTTGTTATGAAAAAGATATTCATATTGATGTTAAAATGACTTGTGACTAAGGTGCCTTATAAGTGAAAATGTTTCATTTCATTATATATTTTTGATAAGGTTATTATTTTTTTATTTGATCCGCTTTGATAACTTTTGATCTGTGAGACCGAGAGTGATGGCGTTAGTCTCCGCCCACTAACTCAGGGGAGATCGTGCATTTTCCTCATTCAAGTAAAATCCCTTGAAGAGGAAACGCTGTTGAATCACTTTGTGATTATTTCTCCCTGTTTCAGGTAAATACTGTGCATTTTTACCACTACCAGTTATCAATAGCTTGTACCAAGTGTAACGGTTAAGTCTGTGTTGTAGATCACTTTGTATGTAACTTATGAGCATGTTTTGCGATCTACCTTGTGTTCGAGTGAAAACGTTAGAAACATTACGTTCAGCTGCGCAGCTTAGTTCATGCGGCTATGGCTATTTTGTGAGTGCTTATGTGTCTAAATTAGTTTCTGCAGCGGTCCGGTCTAACACTGTTGCTGAATTGTTATATTTATTGTATCAGCGAGTGTAAATGATAAGTAAATGTTGTGTTCATGTGTCCTATTTAAGTCGGTAACCAAGCTTTTATGCTTGCCCTAGCATAGCCGTTTCAGAACTGACTTCATGTATGCTAATTCAGTGTGTTGACTGTTTAAAGGCGGCCTTACACTGTGCGAGTTTAGAGACGATTTCTCACTCGTGCGACTATTTCTGGGATTGGGCCCGATGTGCCTCTAATTGTGTGTCGTGCTTCGTGCAGTGTACATGGGGTAAGGAGGAGCGATTAACACCTCACAACCAGCAATCGTGTGTTCGCAAGGAAAACAGAGCTGTTTGAAATCCTGCTCGCTCCTCGTGAGGATATCGCACTGTCAAAGCAGTGCCACAAACCGATGTGCCTCAAATTCTCACACTGTGCATGCGCAAGTACAATAATAGCCAGCTACTGTAAACTAATTCTAAGCTAACAGTAGCTGGCCATTGGCTTAGTGCAGTTTAGCTGTTGCAGCTTACCTCTAGGTCCCGCTGTAGGATTGACAGCCCATACTGTCCACGTCTGGCAAACCAATTCCTGCACCAAACACGTCACCGTCTTTTCTTCTTTTTTGATTCCCCCCAGATAATGGCACATATTGCCAAAACAGCTCGCTGTTTTTTGTTTAGCACTACCATTTCGTGACTCACGCCAATACACAATCGTCTATGCACTGTCGGATTCCTTGGTATTTTAACGTTGTATTTCCGGATACAACACTCGAACGTGTTGAGCATCCTCTAGTGTATGGTCCTACAGTGTGAGCAGTCAGGTCGCATACGAGCATCGGTCCATACAGTGTGAGAACATGAGTTGTGAGTCTGACCTTACGAATGATTCACACAGTTTGAGATGAAGCTGCGTGCAACGATCGAAATAATCGCACAGTGTATGCCTGCCTTAATAAGAGGTAAAAACAACTTTTGAGGTAAATGTGATGATTGAAATATATTCCAATCAGTTCATTCAAACTTTTACACTTGTCCTAGCATAGCCATTTTACAACTAACTTCATATTTGTTAATGGAGTGCGTTAACTGAATGTTCAATATTCTGTGAAAATGAGTTTGAGGTTAATGTGATGTTTGAAGTGAAACATGTACTGAGTGTGCACTTGGATTCAAGAAAAATCCCTTGAAGAGGAAACGCTGTTGAATCACTTTGTGATTATTTCTCCCCTGTTTCAGGGGTATAACAATTACAGATAGATTTGTGTTCTTAGGAAGTCTGTTCTCTGGGACTGTTCTTACCCAGACTGTACTCGCCAAGTTCACAAGACCGTACTCTGCGAACTTGGTTTTGAGAAACAGCCTGGGCCTTTATGGGCTAAGTTAGCATGCTATCCAGCTAGCCCTGCCCTGTCTTCTCTCATTACACAGTGCAGTGCAGTGTCCAGGCTGCCTCCAGGCTGTTATGAAGAAGCAGTGCTGCCCAGCTGCACACTCTAACCTCTTGTCAATCATGTAAAAGGACAGGCAGTCTTTGAGTCACTACCAAGAGACACTGCAGTCCCGTCCCTTAAAACCACCTGCTGAGGTGCTCTGACACGGATCTGTCCACGTGTCTTATGTAGTGTTAATGTCCTGATGCATCCCCAACATGAGTGGAACAGGAGAATAAAGCGTCAATACAGGATGTCAGGTTGTTTTAGTGACAGTCAGAGCACTGGTGCATGAGCTGACCACCCACACAGTGTCATAATATCCTGGACTTTTCATCTTTGTGTATTTTTTTTCCATTTTTCTCATTTACTCCATATTTGTCTTATTGCATCTTTAACTTCAATTTTGCCTGTTTGTTCTTTTCATCTTGTGCCTCTCTTCCATATTTCAAAGGCAAACACTACTTGCTTTTTCTTATTCTTTTGACCTGCAATACTTTTTACATACTGTATTTATTATTTTTGTACATATGAATTTTTGCACATTTTGTAGATCTTATTTAGTGTATCGTCTTCTGCTCACCTCCTCGCCCCATCATTTAAAACCAAGCACCGAACCTGGGGGGACAGAGCTTTTTCTATTGCTGCTCCTACCCTCTGGAACTCCCTCCCACCTTCCATCCGACACTGCCCTGACCTCAACACCTTTAAATCCCTTTTCAAAACTCATTTATTTAAGATTGCTTTTAATATTTAATTTTAATGTTTGTTTTATATTCATACTTGCCTTTTGCACCTGTTTTTTTTTTTTTTTAATCTATTTTAATGTGTTTGGTTTCTGTTTTGATCTGCTGTATGTAAAGTGTCTGAGTTCTATGAAAAGCGTTATACAAATAAAATTTATTATTATTATTATTATTATTATTATTATTATTATTATATTTGGTTCTGTTCTTGTAGTGCGTTTTTGCTGTTGCGTGCTTTCTCTATTGCACTGTATGGGGTAGGGCTCCAATTTTGTCATATTGTGTACATAGTGTGTTGGTGCAATAACAATAAAAAAAGACTACTACTACGACACTAAAGTAGTAGTAGTTTGTTGTTGTCTTTGCTGCTTTGAGCGAGTACAAGGTGTGCAATTACTGTTTTTGGGTTGTGTTATGTCATATGTTTGATGATTGATGTGCGGTTTTCTCGCAGCTGTACGGCAGGGCTGCACGATATTGGAAAAAAATGGACATTGCGATTTTTTTTTACCCTACGATATATATTGTGATATGAAAAAATACTCAGGAGGATATAGCTGTGTGGACGTAAATGGTCAGACAAATTAGCTGTGTTTCCTCTCGTTGTGGCAACAGGTGCAAGACACTGTCGACACAGAACATGTGTTTCTTGTAGCCGAAATAATTGCAGACAACTGACATTGCTTTTTTTTGGCACCAAGTCTTCATTTACAGTGATTTTCTCTTGTTTGTTGCTCATTTTTCAATATTGTTACCAACGACTCACTCCAAACTGTTTAAGAACAATTGTGATTGGTGGATCGCTGAGTGCATGTGTCATGTGTGTCAAGTACCCAGATAGAAATGAGATGAAAACATGTTGAGTTCATTTACCTCCTACATTGCAAGACCTGCGATGTGACTATTGCGCACACGTACATCGCAATGACAATGCTCAATGATATATTGTGCAGCTTACTGTACGGTTTGTGAAAACACTTTTCCTATGAAGGACAAATAAATCTATCTATCTATCTATCTATCTCTATCTATCTAGTTGTTGTAGTAGTAGTAATAATAGTAGTCGTAGCAGTAGTAGTTAATAGTATGACTACTGTGGTTTCCTCTAGTTAGACTTTAATTGCATCTTTTACAACCAAGGCCTCTCACAAGTTTTCCACATGACTTGAATGAGGTCGACCTTAACAAAAACATTCCCCTTTTGACACTACTTTCGTCAAAAACAGCTATATATCATGCAGTACTTAAAGGTGGGTCTGAGATGTTTTCCGGAGCATTTTTTATTGTGTTCCTTAAAATCCCCTTCACACCCCAATTACAACTAATTAATTAAATGCTCTAACACAAAAAATTGTTTAAAAATCAGTCACCTGTGGAATGGGTAGGACTGAAAAAACACCATCCAATCATTTTGAGCGCCCACTCTAAATGATTGAATGGTGATATGTCTATCAAACTCAACTGCCATTCACCCCTCCCCCTTCCCCCCTCTGCGCGTATCCCTCTTCGCATTCCCAGAGGCTGGAGCACTGGTACAGGAAGCATAGCCAACCTGGCTATATTAGTTATATTAGTGGAAAGTTCACTGGCAAACTGTTTTGTCACTAACATAAACCACTAGGAAATGTAACATTAGTCACATAGGTCTGAACTGGGGCTGTTCTGGAAGAGTGGGAGGGTTGGAGGAGACTGAATGAGGTATGCATGGATACGTGAGCCGGAGAGGCTCAGCCAGGGCCGTAGTCGGGGTAGAAGCCCGAGTGTACGGGAGCGAAGTAGGAGACGGAGCCTCAGCCAGTGTTGGAGACCGGACTGTAGCGGCGTCGGAGCCCAACCCGGGTACGGAGCAGAGCTGGCAAATTGTTTGCCGTGCAGCGCTCGTGAACCCTCGGGAAAAGCATTACACATTCCACTACTCTGGAGGCGTGGCTTCGGAGCAACATCTGAAGAAAGGGGTTTGGACTTTTGAATTGAGTATTTTCAAAATGTAGCTGCTGGAACCGTTTTTCTAAGATCTCATACCCCACCTTTAAGTTAACAGTGTTATCCCTTTTGACTGCTCCCTTTAGGGGTCACTACAGCAATCATCTGTTTCCGTCTGACCCTGTCTCCTGCATTGTCTTCTTCCACCACATCCATAAATCTCCTCTTTGTTCTTCCTCTTTGCCTCCTGCCTGGTAACTCCCTCCATCATCCTTCTACCCAAGTATCCCTTATCTCTAATCTTCACGTCACAACCATCATCATCTGGACCACTGATGTAGTCCAGGGTATACCACTTATTTTTTAGTCATCATTGCGTATACCCACTTCTAAATCCCCCTGATGCCACCCATTCAGTACAGTACAGTAATATCTGAGCCAAATTGCCCATTTTTTCCCCTATGATGGTGAAGCCATGACCCCCCACTCTGCCTCTAATTGGCTAGTACTCGCTGCTGTCACTGATTAGACTGGTTAACTTTAGGCATGAACACTGATGAGCCAATCAGAGGCAGAGTAGGGCGGGTCATGTTGAGGAAAATATTGCTAACTAGTGCTGGCCACCTCTGGAACCTGACTGGACACCTCAGGTGCCAGTGCCACCCCAGCTGATTGACAGGTTACAGCACGTCTTGTTGAAAGATGCGCGATTATTGGAAATATGAATGAGAAAGGCAGAATAACGTCTTTCAAAGGAATGATACATATCGAGAGAACCTACCTTCATGGAATAGATAATTCTGAGGTAAGTTTAAGGTGGTTTCAGAATGAGTCACTGTTTTAAACTACTGGTCATATATTGCACAGTTAGAGGAGAAGAGATGGTGTCACCAATAGTTCGACTATGCGAGTACACCAATATTATGAAAGGCTAATGTTATGAAAGGCTAATGTTATGAAAGGTAAACGTTATAAAAGGCTAATGTTATGAAGGCAATTTTGAAATGCTACGTTATGAAATGCTAACGTTATGAAAGGCGAATGTTATGAAAGGCGAATGTTATGAAAGGTTTTGTTATAAAAGGCTAATGTTATGTAAGGCTAACGTTATCCTATGTTTGCCTCATGTTGAATCCATTTCCATTCATGCAGCTGCTTGTGACCAGTAAAACCTACAAACTGCTCCTGATCAAGTCATGATAATTTTATAACAGTAAGCAAATACTACTGGCAGATTTTTGGGTAAACTAAATAGAGTAGTCTGACATGTCACTGTTTCTAAAAGGGTGTTTTTCTGGACAACTTAAAGGAATAAAAAATAAAAAAATTCAGAGTATACCCACTTCTCCAGGGACCCCTACACCACTGATCTGGACTCTCTCATTTTGTCCCCAAATGTCCAACCTGAGCTGTCCCTCTGGTGTGCTCGATCCTGATCCTGTCCATCCTTGTCACTCTTAAAGAACATCCCAATGTCTTGAGCTCTGCCTCCTGTCCTTTGGTCAGTGCAGCCGTCTCTAAACCATCCACATAAGTGAACTGTGAATAATACATTTTACATACATTGTAAAAACCTGTAACACTGGATGTGCTATCAGTTAACCCTTTAACTCCTGACATGTCTGTGATGAGCGTTCTCGATGTACAATTTATTTTAAATATTCATAAAAATTCAACCATTTGATCAATAAGAAAAATTTCAAAACATACTGATAGAACAGACCTTGTTCTTTCCTTAGACATTTTAGCATGCTCAGTGCACCCCCCACTGCCTGTGGAATGGGGGGCAAAACACAGTGCAGTGAGTGAGACCAACTCACTATAAAAATGGATGGGTTGGGCTTTTTTTCTTTTTACACTTTTATTTGTGGGCTTTTGTTTTTACTGTTGTGGTGATTTTCCTTTATTTTCTTTACTGTGTTTTTACTGAGTTTTGACCATGTAACTGCTTTCTGGAGTCCAACCAGGTGCCAAAAAAGCAGGGTGACCTGCAAAAACATGCGAGGACATGTAAGAAAAAAGAAGAAGAAGAAGAAGAAGAAGAAGAAGGAGAAGAAGAAGGAGAAGAAGAAGTACAGGGGTTGGACAAAATAATGGAAACACCTTAAAAAAATCAACAAAATATAATTTAATATGGTGTAGGTCTGCCTTTGGGGCAATTACAGCCTCAATTCTCCGAGGTATTGATTCATACAACTTCTGAATTGTTTCCAAAGGAAGTTTTAAGCCATTCTTCAGTTAGAATACCCTCCAACTCTTTTAGAGACGATGGCGGTGGAAATCGACGTCTTACTTGAATCTCTAAAACTGACCATAAATGCCCAATAATGTTGAGGTCTGGGGACTGTGCCGGCCATACGAGATGTTCAACTTCATTAGAATGTTCCTCATGCCATTCTTTAACAATTCTAGCTGTATGGATTGGGGCATTATCATCTTGAGGTGAAGGTGTTTCCATTATTGTGTCCAACCCCTGTAGAAGAAGGGCACGGATAAAATTAAACCAAATGCAGGTGAGGTAGTGGGCAAGGAAGTGAAAAATAAAAGAAGATTCATGGATAAAAATAATTTGTAGGACATTTAATGTTGATGATCATCTAATTTCGCTGTGGTTACACTGCAAAAATCTAAATCTTACCAAGTGTATTTTTCTCATTTCTAGTCAAAATATCTAATCACCCTTAAAATAAGACATAATCACCTAAAGAGTAACTTTTCAGTGAGATATAAGAACCTATTTTTAGACAATAGATCTTGAAAATCTTATTTCAAGAAATCTTACCAAGATAATTTTCACTTGTTCCATTGGCAGATTTTTTTTTTTGCTTGGATTAATCAAAAATAAATCTTGAATTATTTAAAAAAAAAAAAAAAAAAAAAATCTGCCAATGGAATAAGTGAAAATTATTTTGGTAAGATTTCTTGAAATAAGATTTTCAAGATCTGTTGTCTAAAAATAAGTTCTTATATCTCACTGAAAAGTTACTCTTTAGGTGATGATGTCTTATTTTAAGTGCGATTAGATATTTTGACTAGAAATGAGAAAAATACACTTGGTAAGATTTAGATTTTTGCGGTGTGATCCACAGCCAGTTTGTTTCATTTTGAGGTGAGCTTCACTTTTGTTTACATCCGGCCAAAGACGTCACTGAGCTGCACATATTACAGAATTACTGATGGCGTGTGTTTTAGTCAAAAATAAAGCCCTTAAAAGTGAATTACTGTGTAGACAATGTGTTTAATCACAGGTCAGGTTGCGGGTCTAATGTACGTGGGTACAGGCGGGTTCGGATTTGAAAAAGCGGACCTGTGCAGGACTCTTAGCTGGACTGACTTAGAAAAAAAGACCCCCAAAACAAAACTACCGGTCCAAAATTCAAATCCTTGTTATTACTAGTTCATGTTCAACATCCTAAATCTGTTATTGATGTACATTCAGAGTGCCTTATTTTGTAAAAACCTGTCAAACTTCAACTCCTCTCTTTGTCTTTTTTCTGGTATTCCACCCTGTTTGGACCTGAAAACACACAGTAAAATAAAACTACTGAAGAAAAGGAATACAAACACACACTCACAGCAGCTTGTATGACACTGAAACAGATGCAAATTCACCTGGAATAATGTCTCAGGGGATAAAAGGTTAAAGAAAATACAATAAATCTGCAATTTGGTCATTTGGTGATGAAATGCAGTGAAATCTGAGTTTGTCAGTAGTTGTTTTATGATGTGGGCTGTGCACTGCTGCGTGGTCTGCATATATGTAGGATCACACTCCTATACGTTGACTATGTGTGACTCTGCATATTGGTTACACACTAAACATCGCTATAATCCATGGTTATTTACACATTGTTCATATGTATCTTCAAACATGTAAAACAGATGCTGTATTTGCTCGCATGCACTCATCGTTGTGTGGGCTGTAATGTTTAAACCGCAAAATGTGTAAAGTACATCATGCATGAGCACATTTTAAGAGTTATCCATGTTTTGCATAATTTAATGTTTTCGTGGTTGAGGGGCATATTTAAATGATTACAGCTTTTTCTTAGTTTGGGAGTTTTTTCATACTTAACTTGCAGAAATAAAATGAAAAAAAAAAAAACTAACTAACTAAAATGACAAAAATAAAACGAAAAAAAAAAAAAAATTAATGGAAAAAAGTATTTCCGTACTTAATAAATCATCTTCCTCATTTATCCATCACAGTCAATGACAGAATTCATATATGCCGTAACTATGATGTGGTTCACAATGCCTACTCAGGTTTTATTTCCCAACCTGCACATTCTGAATTTTAATCCATCATAATAAAGAGCGCCCCAGAGTTCATCTGAAGATAATTCTGAGGTGTAATCATCTGTGTCTGCGGTCCTTGGGCTGTCTGAGACCTTACTTGACAGTCGTGAAAGACACTTAGCGAGTAGCTGTCGGTGCGAAATACTGGACATTGATTTACGCCGAGAAGAGATTAGAAATTTGGCAACAAAGACAGCCTCCAGGAAAAATTCTGGGTAGAAATTTACTATCACATTGTCGCCGTAATGGTTGCTATGATGCACATCTATTACCCAGCCAATCATAACCCACCAGGTGGTACAGCAACTATTATTTCTGAATAAAGCTCCGAAAACAAAAACAAGACAAAATGAAAATAATGAGGCGTCGAGAAATAGGACTTTGGGGGACGATGACAAAGGAGAAAAACCTTGTGAATATATCCAGCGCTGCTCGACATCGACCTGAAAGGAGGTGCATGCATGTAAATAACAATAAGAAATACCCGTGTGGGTTGACAGAGCCTTTAACATATAAAACAGGAATGACTCATACTGTACTGACATGCACTCATTACAGCCAAACACACAAACAGTGTGTGTGTAACTCACACGCACCAGTCACTGCAGCTGGAAATGATGTAAAACTAAAAAAGTCTTGAAAAGTGAAACAACATATTATGGAATAACAGTGCAATATGTAATAATGTCACATTTTTTCACCTCATTATGTAATAACAGCACATTTTGTAATAACATGCCGCATTTTGTAATAAAATTCTTGAGTGCATTTTGTAACAAAATTCTTGAACGCAGTTTGTTAATAAAATTATTGAACGCATTTTGTAATAAAATTATCGAATGCATTTTGTAATAAAATTATCGACTGCATTTTGTTATAAAATTCTTGAATGCAATTAGTAATAACTTATTACCAAGGCTGTCAAAAATTAATGCAGATTAATCCATCATCATTACTAATCTGATTAAAAATTGAAATGCAATTAAACAATCTGCAGTACAGAATGACTCTGAACGTCTCCGGCAACACATTTGGGGCAATTTGTCTAAATGGAGTTAGCATCACACATGCAAATGGGCAGTTGATCCAGTAGTGACAGACAGCAGAACCAACCCATAAAGATGGAAGACATGAGAGCTGCACAATATATCGTCTGAGCATCGTCATCACAATGTATGTGTGCACAGTAGTCACATCGCAGGTCCTGCAATGTAGGAGGCAAATGAACTCGACACGGTCTCATCTAATTTCAACCTGGGGACCTGACATACACTGCGCACAGCGATCCACCGATCACAATCATTCTTAATCAGTTTGCCGAAGCAGACCACACCCCCGCACATGGAGTGAGTCGCTAGTAACAACACTGAAAAATGAGCAACGAACAAGAGACAATCACCAAAAACAAAGACTTAGTGCCAAAAAGAAAAGCAACGTCAGTTATCTGGAATTATTTCGACTACAAGAAGGACGATATTAAAACACATACTCTGTGTTGACAGTTTTCGTTGGCACCACACAGGTATTATATCCTCCTGAGTATTTTTTCATATCACAATATATATCACAGGGTTAAAAAAAAATCCTAATGTCAGTTTTTTCTAATATCGTGCAGCCCTAAAGGACGCTAAACAGCACGTTGGCCATCTGGATGGAAATATCCAATGTGATATCATGAACTGTGAAAGATAACATGCAAGTCTTAATTGGCGAACAATTTACACATTATAAGCTTTCCGTGTGTATGCTCATAAAATAACACGCGATTAGTGGTTAGCGGGGTTAGGGTTAGAGTTAGCATTTACGGATATGTAAACCAGAGATCTTGGCATACTTTGACACGTGATCAAAGGCGTTCAATAACACACCAAAGGACGAAAATGCGTACGTATAGCCAGTGGTGCAACTTGCCATTAGGCAAGGCAGGCAGCTGCTTGGGTCCCCTAAGCCAGCAGGGGCCCCCAAAGGACCAACAGACTTGACACAAACAGTCTAAAGAATAAGTTCACTACACAGCGGCAGTGAGAAGGTGCAGTAACAACTAGCTGTCTCAAATTCTCTGAAGGGGCCCCCTGTGTCCAAATTGCCCCTCCCCCACCTGTATGTGTGTGTGTGTGTGTGTGTGTATGTATGTATGTATGTATATATATATATATATATATATATATATATATATATATATATATATATATATATATATTTTTTTTTTTTAAATTAATTAATTAATTAATTAATTAATTAATTAATTGATGCCACTGCATATAGCATGCCAAATGCCATAGGAACTGATGGGACATACAACACAATTTCCTGAGATCAGTCTGGAAATATGTGGACACAAAAACCCCAAAACAAGACAAAACAGATGTTTGTGTACGCGCTTTGAGTATGTGTTCATAGAAAAGTGCTATATAAATCTAATCCATTATTATTATATTATTATGTTTCAAGTTGTTTTGTTGAAACTGTTGAAGGTGTTTGATGAACACGCTAAGTTCAGATATATTGCCTTCTCTCTTGGGTCTGTTTGCTTGGTCAAAATGAAATGCGATTAATATTGATAAAAATGAATGATATTTAATTGTGATTAATCAAAATTAATCCACTGCAACCCTGTGATAAATCTGATTAAAATTTTAATTGTTTGACTGCACTAATTATTACATATTGCAACAGTTATTGCAAAATGCGGGTGTAGCACTTTAGATAGAGATAGAGAGAGAGAGTGAGAGCAAGAGACAGCAAGATAGATAGATAGATAGATAGATAGATAGACAGATAGATAGAGAGAGAGAGAGAGAGAGAGAAAGAGAGAGAGAGAGAAAGAGAGAGAGAGAGAAAGAGAGAGAACGATCGGGGGGGTGAACGAGATAGAGAGAGAGAGACATAGCTAGATAGATAGACAGATAGACAGACAGACAGACAGATAGAATAAATTGTAGTGCAGCAGCAGCATGACAAACTGTAAAAATACAATATAAGAATAAATATAGTAACAGTAATAATAGGACAAAACCAAAAAGAAACTGACAAAACAGCAACTACATAAAGAAAAATGAGCGATCATATAAAAGATGGCTGTTTTGTGGAGGGCTGTATAAATGCACCCATCCTTCATCTATAGATGCTCATTCTCGCTGGGAGCCAATCTCAGCTGACATTGGGTAAGAGGCGGAGTTCAGCGTGAACAGGTCACCAGTTCATTGTGAGGTTGACTCTCAGACATTCACACTCACATTCACACCCACAGAGAATTCATTCACACTCCCATTCACACCTTAGGGCAATTTAGAATCTCAAGTCAACCCTTTAAACCTGCATGTCTCTGGGTTTAGAGAGGAATCCAAAGGAAGAAACCCATACAAGGAGACTTTTTACTCCATGGTAATAGTGATAACTACTGCTCAACATGCTGCCGTGTCCGTTATTTGTAGATATCATGTGTGTTTATTTTATTATAATGTGTTTTTACAGGCTTTCTTTAACTTCTGCATAAATACTGAGTTTTAACTGATGTGAAGGACATTTAATTCATTCCCCTCAATGATCTTACCCTGTCCCTGTGTGTCTATAAGAAGGTTAGTCCATCAGTCTGTCCCTCTCATATGTAAAACACAACAATGGTGTGACGAACTGTTGGACTCAAGGACGAGCTGAAATAATTTGATGGGCCAAGGTCATGTCTTTCCTACTTGAATGTGATATCACAGGAACACCTTTGGGAATTCCCTCAAATTTGGCAGAAATGTTCACTTCAACTCAAGGGTGAAATTAAAACTCTTTACTAGCCAAATGTCAAGGTTGTATGTCACATGAAAAGAAAGAAAAAAAAAAAAAAAAAACTTCCCACTCCCTTACTGGGAAGCCTGTTACTAATTGTCGGTCACTGGTAAGTCAAAGAAAGAAGAAAGGATTATAATGCAAAAATACAGAGTTTTATTTTAATTACTTCATGGTTTTCTCTAAAATGCTTAGTGACACATTTTCTCAGGAATTTATCCGATTTTCCCCTAACAATTATAAATGTCCTTAAAGTCTATGTCATATTAATATTCCAAAGTCTCAACAGCAGGGGGAACCTATATACAAGAACACACTTAGAACCAAAACAACCAATGAATCAACCCTATGTATCCACAGGCTGTATTGTTTTCACACATCTGTACTATGGTATCATCAAGTTTTCTTCTTCAAACTGAAACTCATAGCTGGTTATTTTGACAGTGGCTCAAAATAATAGTGTCTTATAATGTAATAATCTTATGTTGCATCAGCTGATAGTTTACATTAGAGCACTGTTAGCTTAGCTCTGTTTTTAAACAAAAAACAGCCACAGTAAAACCACAAATCACCTTTGTTTTCTGCACGGTTTATATTGTCAATATCTGAACTAAAGATCTGTTTAGAATCGAACAAACAAGGTCAGAACTGTCCCAGTTTAGTGTGAACTGTGGATCAACAAAAGGCCAACTTTGCAAAAATAATAATTAAAGGTGTAACGCGGTGTTTTTCAACCTTGGGGTCGCCTGGAATTCAAATGGGGTCGCCTAAAATTTCCAGTAATTGATAAAAATAAAAACTTACTAATAAAAAACATATGGTGAGTTGAGAGAGACAATCACAACACATAAAAGACATGACAAACTGAAGCTGAAACTGAAGCACTGTGGTACTGTTTATCTTTCAAATGTTCATTGTGGTCGGTTTCAGATGCTGCAGCTCTTTCATAATTCATAGTTTGAGTTATTTTTAATTGTCAGCCTTGTAAATATAAGCTGGACTGACTGTACATATACTGACCAAGAAAAAATAAAAGTCTCATTTTGTGCAGTAATCTACACCTGGCTTTTCTGCCTCCGTCCATCGTAATATACATTATATAGACTAAATGTCGTCTAAAACTAATTTTAGATTAAATTTATTTGCAACATAGTATAGCAAAATATTACATGATCAAAGATTAATTAATTTTTGCCAAAAAACCCCCCAAAAAACTCTGTTTTGAATGTCTGAGGTCTCCAGAAATTTGTAATGTTGAAATGGGGTCACGAGCCAAAAAAGGTTGGGAACCACTGGTGTAACGGTACAGAAACATTTCGATTTGGAACGTTTTCGGTACAGGGGTCTTCGGTTTTATACATTTTTTGATACATTTGGTATAGTGAAGGAGACCAGTAAAGGGGGGGAGGGGTAGTCTATAACTATGGAAAACCTACAGTGAAACTTAACACGCTTTGAATATCCAAACCAACTTCTGTTATACTCTCTGTTGTCATGTTTACCCCCCCTTATTGGCACCCTATCCTCAGAATAAAATGTAATTTTTTTTTTTTCTGGACCCCACTGAGAATTATGTATATAGTGGAAACCCTGCACATGGGTTCTTCATGCGAACACCCTGCTTCCCAAGTGTTTACGTTCTTCAAAGAGGCTATATGTATTCGTTCGGTACGCCTCCGTATTGTATCGAAGGCCCTGAACCGAAAAACAGTTTGCTAGAAACAAGTGCACCGTTATATCCCTAATAATAACATCACATAATAACTTTATACCTTCACAAGCCTCAGAATCAAACTTGTCCATGTAGAAGAAACTGCGATCTCAGCGTCAAACTCCAGTTTTTTGTTGTTGTTTTCCAGCGCTGAAAACAACAGTGCTTCTAGCTTTAATTACTTGGTGAATTTCTTTGACTCTAAAAGTTGTTTCTTAACCCTTTCATGCACGAATTATGAGAACCTTAGTCAAGATTTTTTTCTTCAGTGTTTAGCCATGAAAAAAAACAATGCAATCGAGTTTTTTTTTTCTATGGAGTTACAAAAATATCCATGCATTTAATTTTTGAAGTAAAGAAACGTGTTTAAAATCCAATATCAGAAAGTGATATGAAAACAATGAAATAAAAACATTTTTAATGCTGCTAATCTGATGTCTTCTCACATTTTAACATATTCTAATTTTAGTAATTACTCACTTCATGGAGATAATATGCAAAAAAAAAAAAAACCTTAACAAATAACAATTGATTTACACTCAAACATGTTACTGCAGATCAGGTTTATCAAGAACAGTAAAGTTACAGTAATGATCTGAATTACAATGTATGGGATGGTGCATAAGCGTCCACTGTGTTGGCTGATATGGAACTAAAACAACAAAACCCATTAATATACAGGAGAACAGCTGGAGAATGAAAGGGTTAATGGTTCTCACCCCATCTGGTCACTTTCTAAAGCTTTGGTCAAAGATAAGATAAGATAAGACAAGACAAGATAAGAAAAGATACTTTCTTGTCATTATACAGAATGTACAATGAAATTCAGATGCACTACCAGGATACGGACTCATAAAATAGCAATAGTAATAATAACTATAAAATATATAATAAAAACCACATATAAAAACAAAATATGCATCACTCACATATCAACATCCCTACATTCATTCCCTCACACGTCCACCTTCTTTATCACACAGCAATATGTCACACACACATCCCGTCAGTGCCAGTGTATACAGTGCTCTGTATAAAATAGTGCAATTAAGAAATGTCTGTGCTTTAGTGGTTGAGTTCATTGTTCAGTGTAGTTATGGCTGTGGGGTAAAAACTGCTCCAGAATCGTGTGGTGCATGTTTTTATGGATCTGTATCTTTTGGCAGATGGCAAGAAAGGCCAAAGGCCCCGTGGTGTTAGTTTTCTTTAACATGGAAAACTCACTACTTCCTCGAGTGGTCACATAAATCCCCGGGTCTGTCTGGTGTCTCATACATAACAGGTATCTTTATTATATTATCAGAGCTCTTTACTGTAAACACTAATGATAATATAAGGCCATTTTTTAAATATTTGAATGTAAATACACTTCATATAGCCCCTTTAAAATATGTAACTATATTAAATTAAATTGAATTTGATTGAATTAAATTAATCCCTATGTTTATATCAGTCACCTATTGTAATTCATTGACTACAAAACAGGGGGCTTCTGCTGGATGTGGTGATATTTGTATAAGTGTAAATTTGGACATGCTGGTGTCTCTAGATAAAAAGTCAAGGGATTATGAAAGTCATTAGTATTCATCTCTTGAGTGGGGGAAATGTAATTACCATGGAAATCCATCCAAAAACTGTCAAGATCCAGCCTGCATAAAAAGGTAGACCAAAGGACTGATGTTACTGTCCCTAACCACAGAACTGAGCGGAAAAATGACATATGTATATAGTTACAGATTCAAGTAGCTGTTATTCAGTGCATTGATTTCAGCCAGAAGAAAAGGGTGGCATGAAAAGAGTGGATATTAATATGTTATGACTATTGGAAGGGGTGAAAAATCAGTCACCCATAGACATATACTTGCCACCCAAACCTCAGTTGGACAGACTATTGTATTTGTGTGGACATTAGAACGGTGTTGGCAGAGAGCAGCATTTTTTTTCCCCCCTCTTTGGCTTATTTTCAAAAGCATCTTCTAAGCTTCCTTCAGTTTTGTTCCATCTTCCTTCCTCTCTCTTCAGCAGAATCCCTTGAGTTTCCCCGAACGGTCCTCATGATTAATCACACAATTCCCCAAAAGTGCAACTTTAGATGTTTATTCCGTCAAAACATCACATTCATTTTTCATGGAGGTGGATGCATGCCACTTTCCCTGAGCTGTTTCCATGGTTTGGAGAAAGGCTGAAGGAGAGACAGTGACTTGAAGCTAAATCCAAAGCTAAAAACAGAAGCCCCAACACCACAAAAAGTCAATTTAGTGAACATCTACGGCAGGGGTGTCAAACTCATTTTGGTTCAGGCGCCATATTTAGCCCAATTTGATCTCAAGCGGGCCAGACAAGTAAAATAATGACTTAATAACCTATAAATAATGACAAAGTTTTACTTTTTGTTTTAGTACAAAAAAAGCCAATTAAATTATGAAAATATTTACATTTTCCAAAAAAGATATGATTAACTTGAAAAAACAGAAATTTCATTTGAAAAATTAGTGCAATTTAAACAATATTAGGCCTCGACTTATTATTTATACATGTGCATTATACACAGTGTTACATAAACATTTGGTAACAGACATATTTTGTAAAAATTTTGGAGTTTGGAACTAAAATTTGAACAATTTCTACAATATTACATCTCTTATTATTAATACAACTCCAGATCACAGTGGATCCATTAATGCACACAACATTTATTAACAGGCAGAATGTTGTTAAAATTGCACATTTTGG
Source organism: Sphaeramia orbicularis (assembly GCF_902148855.1). Taxonomy (NCBI): domain Eukaryota; kingdom Metazoa; phylum Chordata; class Actinopteri; order Kurtiformes; family Apogonidae; genus Sphaeramia; species Sphaeramia orbicularis. Next base: position 27,968,367 of record NC_043959.1, on the reverse strand, counting down.
GTTGTTCATTTTTGTTTTTATTTATGTATTTATTTGCATTTTATTATGTAAGAATAGTTTTATAAATGTAAATATTTTCACAGTGCAATGTTATTTTTTCACTAATCATAATCATTCATAATTTTTCACAAAGAAAATTTGTAGTTGTCATTATTTATGGGTTTATTGTATTGTTATTTTTACTGGCGATCACATTGGTCTGTATGTGGAATCTGAAACCATATTGATTTGGACAACCTGGACTGTTCAGGTTAATTTTTGCACTTTCATCCCGCGGGCCGGAATGGAACCTTTGGCGGGCCAGATTTGGCCCCCGGGCCGCATGTTTGACACCTGTGATCTACGGCATATGCGTTTGTTTGGGGGTTGTTTTTTTTTGGCAGTAAGTAATCAATAGGGCTACTTAAACTGTGCTGAGCGGGTAAAGATTTCATTCTTCTGCTCTATGGATTCATCAATATTTGAAAACACGTAACATTTTCTGTTAAAGCTACAACCTGACCTTCAATTTATCCAAAAGGTCTGTTTGTCCTTCCAAACAGAAATGACACTGGACACAATCTCACATTTAGAATGCATTTGTAATCTAACTTTAAAATTGCTTTGTGTTGTAAATCAGTCTATAGAAATGGACTTAGTCTTGCAAAACCAGGTCCATCTCCACAATTCATTGTAATACCAGTGCTAAACGTTATGGCAGGAGGGAGAATCATTTGGAATAGGTGAAAAAAAAACAAAAAACAGTGCAACTCAGATGATAGCTTATATTACAGCTCAAATCACCCCTGTTGTATTGTCAATACAAGCCCTGAAGATCTGTGTGGAATCATCAAAACAAGGTCAGAACTGTCACAGTTTAGTCTGAACCTCAGCAGAGATAATAACACCACATAATAACTTTATATCTTTCTAAGCCTCATTATTAAACTCACCCATATAGGAGCAACACTGACTCTGTACAATGTCATTCTCAATCACTGGTCAGGGCGTCACATTTCATACACGGTGTTCCCTTAGAGCATCATTTTTTGACACATGGGGTGATTCAGTGATTACAGCTGGGGTTGGGTAAGTTCAGCCATGAAACAACTTGATGAGGGGCAGTAGAGTGGATAAAAAACCCAACATGAAAGGAATGTAATGGGACTCAAACCCTTATTTCCTGTCGACAAAGTCCACAAACTTTGGTGTTCTGCCACAATCACAACCTAAGGGTTTTTCCAACTTTACAGCCTCACCAGGCCAAGGTTATTATCGTTAACGAAAACTAACGAAATGACGAAAACTAGAATTGTAAAAACATTTTCGTTAACTGAAATAAATAAAAACTATAATTAAAAGAAAAAAAAAAGATAACTAACTGAAACTGTATCGTGTGCTTACAAAACAAACTAAAACAAATACAAATTATGGATAAAATTCCCTTCGTTTTCGTCTTTGTCAATGTCAGACTGATATAAAATCGATTTATTTCCCTCAAGCAATTTTAGCTGCTGGCACCACATAATATTTAACGGTCCGTCACTTCTCGTCACTTGTTGTTTAGTCGTCTTCTGGTCCCCACTCTACCGGGACACATGGAGACTAAAGTTGGGAGAAAGCAGCAGAGTCCTGTCTGGGATTTATTTGAATACGACGGAGACGACGAGAAAAGATATTTTAAAAAAAAAACTAAAACTAAACTAAAATTAAGCATTTAGAAAATAACATTCATTCATTTTCTGAACCCGCTTTATCCTAGAAAATAACAAAAACTAATAAAAACTAGCAAACCTGCTCTAAAAACTAATTAAAACTAACTGAATTAGAGGGAAAAAAAAGTCAAAACTAAATAAAACTAAACTATAATGAAAAATCCAAAACTATTATAACCTTGCACCAGGCCCACGTTGTAAATTTTCCGATGTCTAAGGAACATAACTGAGATAGACCCCAACACCCCCTCACAAGGATAAAGCAGCTCAGAAGATTAACTGATGAATGAATGAATTTACTCTGAGGTCCTGTCCATACAAAGATGGTTTCGGTCATATCTGCAAAAGTTTTTATTCGGATAGGTCTTTCATCCACACAAAACTGGTGTTTTCAGTCACTGAAACCGCAACTTTTTGAAACCGGGTCCAAAAGTGGATAAATTTGAAAATGCCAGTTTTGCGTCTTTGTTTCTATGACCAAACTGCAACTTCTCTAAAACAATGATGTCATAGCCCTTCCTCTCTAACCTTTCACCCCGGAAGCAAGACGCTACTTCACAACAACAACAACAACAACAATGGCGGACTACAGAGTAGTGCTCATGCTACAACAGCTACTGAGCTTATTGGAGATATTCAATCCAAATCTTCAGCTACTCTTTCATTACAATGAGCAACAAACAACCATAGCTAACAATATTCACTACATGCTCTTGGATCTACCGCGAAGAGGGGCAGCCAGGAGGAAATATTGGATCAGACCTGGTAGAACCAAGCAGGCTTTATGCACATGCTCCACGTCTTCTTCTTCGTTTTTTGCGAGAGCATTACAAAGCCACATACAGGCCTGGCATTTGTACTACATTGTTTTCAGTCGTTTTCAGTGATTTTATGTGGACGCAGATATTTCCTGAAATAACTCTGTGTTTACGGACCATGTTTTTGAAAACGACAAAGAAAAACATCGGATAGGAAAAAATGCGGTTTTACAAGGACATGGCCTGAGTTCCATCTGGTACCCCCATGTTTTATTAATTGATGCTCCAGAGGTACGCTGGCCATTAAAAATGGACACCAACAAGTCCTGACCAAGGGGAAAATCTTGGAACCGAGTGTATTATTGGTACATAGGGAGGTGAGACCTGGTACTGAAATGTCTAAAACCTTTAATATGAAAACCGAACAAGTCTGACTTATTGCATGAAGCAATTCTTCACCAAAATGTATCCTTTTCAGCTCATAGTTGCTAGCTTGGAGGTTGTTTTTTTAATGAAGTGTAGGGAACTTTGAACATAGTAACATCCAAATAGTGGAAAGGCTGGAGAATGCTGACTGAGGTAGCAGTACTTCCTGTGATTCAGCCTACCTCCAGCTATGTAACAGTGAAGCAGTTATAGCAGCTGTGTCTTATGCCTGTATCTTATTCTCATGATGCTTTCTGCAAACGTATCCTGACTTTGACATCTGCCAAACAAGATTCCTTCCTCTTATACATTTGATGGAAAGGTGGTGTGACATGCTTTTCCCTTGATGCTACTGACTTAGACAATCAGGTCAAAAAACATGCACTACTTAACCCTATAACGCCAAACGCATCATATTTGATACACAACTTTTAAAGCCTTCTACATGATGAATGTGACTTTTTTTTTTCTTTAAAAACCTGATGTAGACAGTTAGATACATGCAATACACAGATAATCCACCAGGGGGCAGGAGTTTGTTAACCAGAGGCCTTTTCAGTGACACCACAAAATTGTTATTAATGAGGAAGGAGGCAGAACTTTGCCAATTTTGAAAAGGAAATACTAATTTCTTAGACAGGTTTGTGTTATATTATGTTTTTGTTTGTTCAAAAATAATATTTGAGTATTGAGACCCAATGCATCAAATATGATACAAAATTGAAACTCATACATGGAAATTGATAATTGAAAAAAAAAAAAACAAAACATTTTTTGGTTGTTCAGAAGGACCAATAAAGGCTCCAGTTTCAGAGAACTGGAATTTTCTGTCAATGATTTAATGGTTCAGTGTTTACAGAGTTAATTTTGTTACAACCTGCCCCAGTATGTAAGCAAGAGCAGCCCCCAGCTTATATTATTCAGTGTTATTTACAACAGATCAGTTTAAAACAATGAATGTTTGGGATGAACAAACTGGACCAAATCATTTCCTCAAAGGATTTTTTCATTCCTCAGTTCAAGACCAAGCTGATGTCTAAAATAGACATAAGTGAAGCTCATAGTCCCTTTGTTAACACACTGCTTCAAGAAACACAAACGTAAAATGTTTAAAACTTAGAATTGACCTGACAGTCACAGAGAACAAACTTGAGCTCTGACTTAAGAGTAATTGTGAGCCAACGTTGACAGAGGAAGTATTATGAATTATGAACAGATCCCGGCATGTTTGACGAACTGACAGCATGTCTGTGTCTATACTTCAGGGATCATGAATATAGACATCCGGTCCTTTTTTTTTCAGTTCAGCGGGTGTGACTACGGGGGCTCCTCCACTGAAAGATTCAGTGAACGAGTCTTTTGAGTGGATTTTTCTAATGTACTGATTCTAGTGATTCATTACACTGCTCTGCCCACCGGTGGCACCAGGAGGCATCTGGTCGATTGGTGCAGCTGCCGGATCACAGATGACTGCTTCTTTTCTAATGACTGTCAACTGAAAGGAGACAAGATGGTGCTGCCATGGAGCAAGACATCACTCATCTTCCTCTTCTTCCAAGCAGCCGCCCTCATCCTCAACATGTGTACCTGTAGCTCTTTCCCTCCTGTGGATCTTAGGCAGGAAGATAAACTACTGTATTTTGGTTTATGTTCGAAAAGTAGCACTCGAAACCGCATCCAGCCATAACTTTTAGCACGGGTATTACAATGAATTGTGGAGGTGGACCTGGCTATTCAAGACTAAGTGGAAGGATGCCATAGCTGTCCATTTCTACAGAACAGCAGTTTTAAAGTTAGATTACAAATGCATTAGACATGTGAGATTCTGGTCATTATCATTTCTGCTTGGAAGGACAAACAAACCTTTGGGTTAATTGAAAGGTCAGGTTGTAGCTTTAATCCATTAAGACCCCGTGCTACTTTTGCGGCAGTTCCCAAATGATTTTTTTTCTCTATTTTAACCTTTGTTAAGTTATTTATTATCATTTATTGTTATATTATCCCCTGTATTTTGCTTTTTTTTTTCAATAAAAATTTGGTATTTTCCCATATTTAATTCACTGATCATGTAGATGTTAATTAGTGATGTGATGTTCACAAACGAATCGAATCTTTTGAACGGCTCTTTGAAATGAACGATGGGAACCGAGTCTTTGTAAAGAGCCGTTCATTTTTTTTAATTTTTTTTTTAAGGAGGGAGTGTCCGATTGCCTGTCAATTTAGCGTCACTGGGGAGGCACTGGGCAGGAGGAGAATGTTCGAACAGAAAAAAAAGAATGGTTGCGCACTGAGCATGTCTCATGGAAAGAAGTTAGCGAAAAAACAAGAGTTTGAAGCGTGAGGTGAGCATACTGGAGGAGGCAGAGCTGGAAGACTGGTCGAAACCGGAGAAAAGTTTGAGAATGAGTGAGTGACCACCTGTGAGTAATGAGTCAAAGAAAAATTTTATTTCATAAGAAAATGTATTATTTTCTTCTTCATTTTTAGGCTACAGACTAGTCCACATAATGTACCGTGATGTTTTTGGTCAAATTCCAGCATTTGCCTAATGTCACCTCTCATGTCATGTATTTAGCCCACACATTTTAACTAACTATTCTTTTTTACGGTAAGATAATACTTACTGCTGCGCCAATTAAACACCTTTAAATGTAATGTCAATCATCACATGTAACCTATTTGGTCATTAAAACATTGGAGTTTCAAACTAATGCAAAAAATATAAAAGAGCCAGTCTTTTGAACTACTCTTTTCAGTGAACGGCTCCTGATTGAACGGCTCCCCTCAAAGAGTCAAAAGTCCCATCACTAATGTTAATAAAAGCTCATATTAAAGTTGATTGTCATAATTTCAGAAACAGAATGTGACTTTTTCATCAAAATATAGCATTAACCGAACATAAACCAAGTGTGTCCATCCACTGTCATTGATCCAGCTCCATGGGTTTTACTGGTGAATCAATGTTGTTGAAGATGACAGTGTTTCTATGTTCACTACGGAGCCTCTAAATGTCCAAATGGGTCATATCTGATGACCATGAAAAGATGACAAACTATTTTACACCAATTATTTACATGTATTGATAGGATTAGTGGATCAACAGGTATTAAACATTTTAGGTCAGTAGATTGTTTTGGTCACCGATGGCTGTTTGGATCTCTGTGGGTTGAGAGAAAATGTTACATGTTTTCAAATATTGATGAATCCATAGAGCAAAAGAATGAAATCTTTCCCCAAGACCCAAGATTTTGTTTTGTTGGAGGAAAAAAAGTTGTGAATCATACAGCAATGATCCAACAAATCCAAACTCAAAGGACAGACTCCTCCGGTCTCAGACTGAAAGTTGTGGAAAAACAATCCAAGGTCTGTCTAGAAAATATCTCCCGTCCAGGGAACAGTGTTAGCTCGGCTTAAGGCATATCTCTACCAAGGGTGCAGTGGTAATGTAGTGTAAATCTGTGATTCTCAACTGGTGGGACTCAACCCAAAAGTGGCTCGTAAACCTGTTTTCAGTGGGTCGCGGGCCTTTGCCTGAGCAAAAAATAATGTTAAGAAACCAATCCTGTGCTTTGTTTTTTATGAAGCTGAACACTGTCCATTCACACTCCCCAACAGTACAGGGTGGGGAAGCAAAATTCACAATATTTTGAGGCAGGGATTGAAAGACAGTGTATGACCAATTAGTTTATTGAAAGTCATGAGAATTTATTTGCCACAAGAAAATTGACATAATAGAAAATGTTTTTATTCTATGTGTCCTCCTTCTTTCTCAGTAACTGCCTTCACACGCTTCCTGAAACTTGCGCAAGTGTTCCTCAAATATTCGGGTGACAACTTCTCCCATTCTTCTTTAATAGTATCTTCCAGACTTTCTCGTAATAGTTTTGCTCATAGTCATTCTCTTCTTTCCATTATAAACAGTCTTTATGGACACTCCAACTATTTTTTGAAATCTCCTTTGGTGTGACGAGTGCATTCAGCAAATCACACACTCTTTGACGTTTGCTTTCCTGATTACTCATATGGGCAAAAGTTTCTGAAAAGGTATGGATAATAGTGTTAGGTATGATTATGACATCAATATATGTTTGGTTTCAAAACAATTGATGTAGTGCCTGCAGAGAAAAAACAACTAAATGTTCATTGTAAATTTTGCTTCCCCACCCTGTAGGTGGCAGTAATGTGCTGTAATACGAGTAAACACCAGATATTTCACAGCATAAAAGAAGACCCAAAAGTTTCTATTCATATCATGGAGAAACTCAGGTATGACAATGACTACATCAGATATGGTTTTACTTACATCGAGGACAAAAACCTCAGTGTGTTTTATGCTTGAATAAGTGACTGAATGCACTTTTAATTTTTAACTGAGTGCACTTTTTAGTATTGATTAAAATTTACCTAATTTAGTGTTAAAGGGAATATTTGTGTTTTCGTACTGTGATATTCTGGATTATCTCAGGTTCAAAACATACCATCTTTTCATTAAATTAATTTGAGAAGTTAACCTGTTTTGGATTTGGGTCCTGCCTTATCCTTGAGGGGTGCTAGTGGGTCCTGACACCAGACCAGTTGAGAACCACTGGTCTAAATGACAAGAGATTAACACATGACTGAAACTTTGGTACTTTTCTAAGATCACACCTGGATGAACACTGAACTCTAATAGTATATGATTTTTCAGTTTGCTTGGTTATTTTCTTGGTTGTCTTCATTAATTTAGCTTGTTATCTTGGCCTTTGGTAACCCTAATTGATCATTGTTTTGTTTTTTTTTTAGCTAACTGTGTAAATAAACACCACACCGTTTCATCTTCTTTTTCAGTGGCTACTTTGGTCATGCAGCAAGATACGAGGGCCGTTCAATAAGTTCATGGCCTCACCCAGAACAGAACAACACAGACTGATAATTTATATTTTATTTTTCAACATAATCTCCATTTACAGCAATGCACTTGGTCCATCGATGTTCAAGCATCACTATCCCATCACGAAAGAATGTAACATCCTGGATTATAACAACCAGTATTTCTGGGTGAGGCCATGAACTTATTGAACGGCCCTCGTAACAAGTTAAGTCACCATTTTTAAAAAGTTGCTCAATTTTTGATATTGAGCTTCGCCTTAATGACACTGTATTTGCTGTGCACAACTGCTGCAAAAATTAAAATCTTACCAATTGTATTTTTCCTCATTTCTAGTCAAAATATCTCATCACACTTAAAATCAGACATAATGACCTCAAGAGTAACTTTTCAGTGAGATATAAGAACTTATTTTTAGACAATAGATCGTGAAAATCTTATTTCAAGAAATCTTACCCAGATAATTTTCACTTGTTCCATTGACAGATTTTTTTTTTTTTTGCTTAATTCAAGATTTTTATTTATTTATTTTTGCTTAATTTGAGCAAAAAAAAATCTGCCAATGGAAGAAGTGAAACTTATCTTGGTAAGATTTCTTGAAATAAGGTTTTCAAGATCTATTGTCTAGAAATAAGTTCTTATATTTCACTGAAAAGTTACTCTGTAGGTGATTATATCTGATTTTAAGTGTGATGACATACAGTATTTTGACTAGAAATGAGAAAAATACACTTGGTAAGATCTTGATTTTTCCCAGTGCAACTGCTGCAAAATGGCAGTGACTATAAACTGGGAAACACCAATGATAGCCTGTGCCACTTGACAAAGTAAAGAGTTGTTTTTCCAATTGAAATCCTTATGTCAGTACGTTGTTATGCTAATGTGGGGTTAGCTCCCCTAGGGAAACGCTCACAGTACTGCTTAAATGGCAAAAACAAATCATTTCACAGTAAGACTCTAGTGCAATCAGTCTTTAGTTCTAAACTATTGAGATAAGTGCTCATTGCGTGCATTACAGATTACTGTGCAGGCAGTGAATGATGAGATCTGCTATCCCCCATGTGGTGTCCAGAGGTCTGGCATGCAGAATGGGCACTTTTTAAGTACCTGCTATCTTCCCTCCATTGTACCCTAACAAGATAAATACTAAACTTCAGGCACTGTGCGGGGATTCTTTCCATTGAAGGACGTTTTGATTTTGCAGACGGTGCATGGGGCCTGTGAGCAATGTGCTTAATCCCCTATTTATGCAATAGGCTTTCTGAAAGAGATGTAAAGGGGGACACTGTGACAGGAGCTTCCCAGGCCTCACATACACTGGGACTCAGAAGGAGCATTCATCTGTCTTCGGGAGCGCTTGCTATGCTTATCTTAATTGATGGCAAGCTATTTCTGGCTGCCACGCGGTAGCCTTTCACATTATTCTCTCCCTCCCTTTCTCCCTCCCTCCCCTCCCACCGCCGTCTCTCTACCCCTCTGGCTCTCCCTTTCTCTCCCCACTCTCAATTTCCTCCCTTTCTGTTTATCTCCCTCTCTTTCTGTAGCCCTCCTACGCCTTCTCGCACCACCTCCTTTTCTCTTTCTCTGACTCAACCTGTATCTTCTCTGTTCTTCCAGGGTGATTTATTGGCTCTGGTCTACCTGGTCTGAATTCCTCCCTGCATTATGGAAATCTTGTGATGCCTAATGCCAGCAGTGATGCAGGCTAGCTCCCCTGAGGGAACTGTACAGGCCAAACTCTGCATCAGCTGCTACAGCGCGCACACACACACACACACACACACACACACACACACACACACACTGCAAGGTATTGTGGGCTTCAGACATTATAGAAAAACTCTTCAGTCTTTCAATTAAGATTTTCTGGGAGTCAGCTATTTCATTCTAATCGTTTCAGATTTAATCTCTTGATTATCCCATCCCCAGCGATCGTGCATCTTGAGGAGTGCAGTAGCGTGATTAAACTGAATGGATATGAGTGAAAACCAAAATGATTTAGTGGCTTGTCTTTGATACATATTGGTATCGATACCCATGTTCCCTCTTCCACTTGGCTTATCGACACATCCATTCATCAAACCCCGGGGCATGTTTTCCCACATACATGCACAGCGCTCATGTCAGAGCTAAAAGCAGTGACTTCATACTTACTGACGGAATGTGCCATGAATTTTTGATGGCTCTAAAGCACAGATCTTGCCAGTTCCTCTGTCTCTCATGTCGGTTCCTTTTCCTCACTTTGTATTTCACGAACTGTGACGAAAGAAGGCACATTCTGATCTGTTAGAGTAAAACTGTGATTTGTGTCAAATAATTTATTGTCTTTTTCTGCGTCTGTTTGTGTTTAAAATAGTGGTGTCAAACGATTAACATTTTTAATCAGATTAATCACAATTAATTAATCTGCTGGTATGATGGTTTTTCCAATCAAGGCATCGATTTTGATGGTTTATTACATAATGCACCAAATTATTACATTTCATTTTAAAAATGTGTATAAAACTAATATAGACCCAATAATTAAACTAAAAAAAAAAAGCTATTAGAGTCATAAACAAAGCTGGTTATCTCCAATCAAGTAATCCACTTTTTGTAGAATCTGGTTTTCTAAAATTTTTTTGATATTGTATATTTAAAAACAATGGAATTTATGTTTCATGTTAAAAGTAAAAATCTTCCTCTTTGTATTCAGAAAATTTTTAAGTTAAGAGAAGGAAATTATAATCTAAGAGGGATGTTTGTGTTTGAAAAATGTAAAGTAAGAACAAACGTTAAATATCACAGTGTTTCTGTTATTGGTGTCAAGCTATGGAACGAATTGAAAGATGAAGTGAAATTGTGTGGCTCACTGTTGAGTTTCAAAAAGACTTTAATTTGTCAAATTCTGAAGGGCTATGAAAGTAATGTGATTATAGAGTGACTTATAACACCGAATGTAGTATAATTTGTGTTTAAGTATTAATCTGCTGCAACTTCAGGTGTGGACTTAGAGCGAGGATGGGAATAGGAGAAGCAGAAATAAGCCTCTGGCTTCAGCCTCTTCCTTTTTCAGTTACAAATTGTGTTAATTTTATGTTTGTTTTTTTGTTTTTTTAATATGTATGTGTTTTGTATTTAACTGAAATAAACATTCATTCATTCAAAAAAAGTGCTACACCCACATTTTGTTGTAACTGTTGCAATATGTGATAAGTGGTGCTGTTAAACGATTCAAATTTTTTATCGAACAATCACAGGGTTTGTTGAGCTGCATTATGTAATAAATTCCCATTATGTAATAAAAGTTCAAAATGTAATAAGAATGTCACGTCATCTTGTAATAAAGTCGCATTATGTAATAAACTGATGCATTTTGTAATAAACTATGTCAACGCATAATGTAGTAAATTTTTTCACATTATGTAGTAAGTTATTACAATTTGAGAAATTTATTACAAAATGCACTTGACACATTTTTATTAAAAAAATGTAATAACATGGTTCATTATGTAATAACAATCCAAATTAATATAATTTCAGAGCAATTTAGAAGAAATTAGTCACAGGAGCTACAGGTAATGTAATCAGAACTTTAACCACACAGTTTAAAGATTAATTTAGTACATTACATTTTCCTAAAAATAAAAAAAGTGTGAAGTGTATTTTGTAATAAATTTCTCAAATTGTAATAACTTACTACATAATGCGAAAAAATTTACTACATAATGTATTGAGGTAGTTTATTACAAAATGCGTCAGTTTATTACATAATGCGACTTTATTACAAGATGACGTGACATTCTTATTACATTTTTAACTTTTATTACATAATGGGAATTTATTACATAATGCGGCTCAATAGGGTTGCTGTGGATTAATCTAGATTAATCACAATTAAATATCATTCATTTTTAATCGATATTAATCACGTTTCATTTTACATGAGCAGACTCAAGAAAGAAGGGAATATACAGGGTGGGGAAGCAAAATTTACAATATTTTGAGGCAGGGATTGAAAGATAGTGTATGACCAATTAGTTTATTGAAAGTCATGAGAATTTATTTGCCACAAGAAAATTGACATAATAGAAAATGTTTTGATTCTATGTGTCCTCCTTCTTTCTCAATAACTGCCTTCACACGCTTCCTGAAACTTGCGCAAGTGTTCCTCAAATATTCGGGTGACAACTTCTCCCATTCTTCTTTAATAGTATCTTTAAGAAAGTCGACATTGCTGTGTGATGTTCTATTGGTAGCATGTTCTAAAACGCCCCAAATAGCAGAATCCAGAGGGTTTAGATCTGGGCTAGAAGGCGGCCATAAACATGATTCCCAAAAATTGCTAAAGTTGGATTTGTTGCTGTTGTCAACAAGTGTTTTGGTGTTCTTGTGTAAGATTTTAACTTCAAATCATATTTTACTGCATTTCTAACGGTCTTGTTGTCTACCTCAAGTTCAATTGCCATTTTTCTCATGGATTTGGTTGGATCCTGTAGGATTTTGGATTTGAGAGCTTTAATAAAAGCTTTGGTACGTTTTTTGTTGCTTCCTCTACTTCCAGACTTTCTCGTAATAGTTTTGCTCATAGTCATTCTCTTCTTTCCATTATAAACAGTCTTTATGGACACTCCAACTATTTTTGAAATCTCCTTTGGTGTGACGAGTGCATTCAGCAAATCACACACTCTTTGACGTTTGCTTTCCTGATTACTCATATGGGCAAAAGTTTCGGAAGAGGTATGGATAATAGTGTTAGGTATGATTATGACATCAATATATGTTTGGTTTCAAAACAACTGACGTAGTGCCTGCTGAGAAAAAACAACTAAATGTTCATTGTAAATTTTGCTTCCCCACCTTGTATATGCACTTTATGTGTTTATTGAACACCTTCAAACAACTTGAAACAACTGTTCTGTTTTGGGGTTTTTTGTCCTCATATTTCCATCCAGAGGGTCAACGTGCTGTTTAGTGTCTTCCATTTTTATGGGTTGGTTCTGCTGCCTGTCACTACCGGATCAACTGCCCATTTGTTCATGCGTGACGGTAACTCTACTCGGACAAACTGCCTGAAATGCGTTGCCAGAGACGTTCAGAGTCATTCTGAGCTGCAGATGGGTTAACTGCGGTAAAATTTTTAATCAGATTAATCATCATGATGGATTAATCTGTGTTAATTTTGACAGCCCGAGTTTAAAAGCATCGTGTCACCAGGGTCGACCGTTGACACTACATAAACTGCCTGCATTATTACACAAAACATCTGTTAGACATGTTGTATACTGTTACTGATTTATATTATCGCTGCTGCAGCTTGTAATGTGACAGTAAAACACTGATGATATGAAGTAGTAGGTTAGTAAAGAGATAATGACCACACACACACATACACGCATTTCAGCATCTGTATTAAGACACCATTTGGATATACAGGAAGTATATACAGTAAAAAAAAAAAAAAAAGGTTAAAGCAAAGGAATAGTGTTTAGTGTGACCTCCCTTTACACTTAACGTGTCTTTAACCCTTTTGTTCAGACAATATGAGATTTATTGTATTAATTTTATGATGTTTTACACCAAGTTTCAGACAACACATGTGAGATGTTTCTAATTGTTTGAGCTGCTTCTTGTCATGGAATCAAACTAAACAGTGTCTTTAACCTTTTCAAGCCATTTAGTTCAATGTTTTGTGTGTTTTAAAGATATTTCTTGCATTTCCTTGTTATATCTGAAGACGATAAAATTAGAAATGAGTATTTGTGCTCATTTCAACTCTGCACAAACAACAAACCTAGACTTCTTAGACCTGAAACACTGGCACAGTACTGTATAGGTATGACGGAATGTTTCTTTAGTTCAGATTATTTGCATTGTATGTTTTCTGACTTACATATTCTTGATGCTGATAATTCATTTATGTCACATCAAAGGATTCAAATTCAAAGGATTCAACGCATTTTATTGTCATGTGTACAGTAAAGAAACAGGTTTCCCTGTACAATGAAAATCCTGCTTTGCTATTCACATGAAGGCAAAGAGAATTTAAGATGAGTAGAAAAGTATAAGTATAAAAATTTAAATAGAATAAATTAACTAGGAAATTACAACAACCAAAACAAAGTGGCATTTAAAAAATTGCATGCCAAAAAAAGGGCATAAAAATATATATAAACTACTATGACTCAGAAAAATATATATATTTACATAAATGTGCAATATCTGGGTAACTGTGCAAAGCTGCCCGAGAAAAATAAAATGTCAAATCAAAGGGAATATAAGCTACCTTAATGCCAATTTGTGCAAATATGTTTTATAACACTGGGTTACAAAAAAATGTTTTTTGCAAGTTGTCTAGGTTTTTTCAACTGAATTAGGACCATTTTGCACCGCTAAATCAAAAAATGACATCTGTTTTTCTCAATCAGGTCATGTTTTTTTGCTAATTTGATTTTGAAAAATTTGATCTTCTCACAAAATTGATGACATTTTTGTGATTTTATCAGTTGATTTTTTATATAGTTCTCACCCAAAATAGGTTTTAAGAGAAAAAAAAAATCATTTTCTAACAGGATTCCTGTTAGGTACAATGGTGTATTCACCGCAGATGTAGCAGAATACGTCAGGCTTATTTTGCAATATCTTCTAGTCGAAGCCATTTCATTCACCTGTAATATTAAAAAAACCATTAATCATAAATTGGCAAAAGTAAAATCTTCAGAACTCATTTATTGCAAGAAATATGAAAGAATTTTGTATCATATGATGTGAAAATGTCCATAAATGTAAGCAAAAATGTTAAAAAGCCAATATGTAGCATAGTTCAGAAAGTTGACCTGATTGAGCAAAATTAATGTGATTTTTGGATTCAGCACACCAAAATGATCCTAAATCAGCTCAAAAAACTTAAACAATAAATTTGTTGTTGACCAGTGTAATCTTTTAACTTCAGTAACTGTGCTATACCTGCCTCTCTTAAAAAACATCTTTACATATATCTTATTTAGTCGTGTCCAGTTTGATTCCAACCACATTTACAGGCGTGAGACCCAGTTATGTACCCAGCAGATGGTCTTTGGTCCATCCAGAAGACATGGTCTCAGTCCAGAACCAACTGAATCATGGGTTGATTCATGAGCAAAGTGAAAACACCAGGGTTAAAAAGTCTTCAAAATCTTGAATTTACAAATCTGCATTTAATACCTTAAAAAAGTCTTCAGAAGGTATTACATTTGATATGGTAGATCTTAAATTATGTTTCCACAAACTTCTTGGCTTTACTGTATTTAAATGTCTGCTAAGAAAGTAAAGTTAGTCGACTCAGTTCCTCCCGTTCCAACCCGACAATTTATATTGAAATTAGGAACCAATTATCGCTAACTTTACAGCCCTGGTGAGAAATGACTCGGAACATTGAGAATTAAGTCGCTGGAATAAATAAATAAATTTTCCTATATTCTAGGAGAATTTTTGCCAGTAAGGCTGTGAAATAGGCATTAAATTTTGTTCTAAGTAGTCTTAAAAAGTGTTAAATTTAACTTGTAGAAACCTGTAGGAACCCTGAAATAGTATTTGGATTTCGTTCAACCCTGTCACAGGAAGTTTTTGCAAGTATATCATCAGAAAAACCAACCTCGGTTCAAACCTTCAGGTGTGAAAATGCCTTTGGTTCTATAATATTCAAGAGCCTCGGTGTTTGGATTGGATTTTTGATTTGTTCGGCAACTTTGAGATACCGCTGCACAGACACAGTTCACCTATAGCAAAGTTAAAATAACTAAAACTGAACAAAAACATATGTAATTGTTAAATCATTTAGTAGAATCCTGGAGCTCAAATGGGAATAGGGACTGGAGATACACTTTTACTTCCACCTCTGTTTCTGTCAGATCCGTCAGAAGCATAAACTATCTTTAAACACTTACACGTTCAAATTGTGTGGAAAAAAAAAAAGTAAATTACAATTTCTCTCTCTCTCTAGTAGTTATTCATCTGTAGCATACACTATGTGAATATCTGAATTCCTGTCATGTTTTGAGTGGCTGTGCTTTCTTACAGTGATACTAACAGCAAAGCCAATTAACTCGAATGAACTCTGTATTATACTAATATTATCTTCACACATTAAACGTCTTGTACACTGTGTCTCGTAGCATCTGAATCATTAGAGAAACACAAGCTTTCATGCATACAGGCCTCTGTTGAAGCTAAAGTCCAAAGTTTGTGTAAATTATCTCTGGTAATGAGCTTTATAACTTGCATGTATGTAAAGTTAAAAACATCAAGAGAAAAATATGCCCTGATTTAACTCTATCTGTACAGGAGCAGACTATTTAAAGGATCATTATCAGCAGGCGAGCAGAGGAAAGTTACTGGATTTCTACTTGAATTTTGCTGATATGAGCAGTGGTACATCCTACATTTTAATATTTGTTCCATGAAGATGTATTAAATTATACATACAAATGAAGTATTTCACCAGAGGATCAATTGGAAAGTTCCATAAGTTATAGGACCCCTTAATTTTGTATTTTGAAAGGCTCTTTGTCCCTCTGTCCCTTTTTTAATTCACCCATATCATGACTTACAGGGTGGGGAAGCAAAATTTACAATGAACATTTAGTTGTTTTTTCTCAGCAGGCACTACGTCAATTGTTTTGAAACCAAACATATTGATGTCATAATCATACCTAACACTATTATCCATACCTTTTCAGAAACTTTTGCCCATATGAGTAATCAGGAAAGCAAACGTCAAAGAGTGTGTGATTTGCTGAATGCACTCGTCACACCAAAGGAGATTTCAAAAATAGTTGGAGTGTCCATAAAGACTGTTTATAATGGAAAGAAGAGAATGACTATGAGCAAAACTATTACGAGAAAGTCTGGAAGATACTATTAAAGAAGAATGGGAGAAGTTGTCACCCGAATATTTGAGGAACACTTGCACAAGTTTCAGGAAGTGTGTGAAGGCAGTTATTGAGAAAGAAGGAGGACACATAGAATAAAAACATTTTCTATTATTTCAATTTTCTTGTGGCAAATAAATTCTCATGACTTTCAATAAACTAATTGGTCATACACTGTCTTTCAATCCCTGCCTCAAAATATTGTAAATTTTGCTTCCCCACCCTGTATATTCTGACTGAATGAGTCATTTATTTATTTTTAAAATGGGACAGTTTATGTTAATGAACATTTACACGGAAATAAAGGAACACTACTTGTCTGTTAGTTGTTTAACAAAGAAGGTCAGTTGTTTACTTATAGTGAATTTTTGCTAGAATATAAAATTCCTGTTCTCCCAAGAGAATATGCCATTGTGTTTGATGCTATCCCTTCAGGTTTAAAGCTTTGCTATCATCTACTATCAGAGCTTCAACAACCATTACCCCTCAAATTGCTCAATCAGAAGTATATATAGGAAATGTAGATCCATTCTTGAGTAAAAAATAATAATAATAAAAAATGCATTAGAGAAATTATTCAAAGGGATGCAATTTGTAAGCCAGCTTCTATCTTTTGTTGGAATAATTTATATTTTGACGTGGACTAGGAAAAAGTATGGTTATTACTTAAGGAAGTTTTTTCATTTCAAATAAGGTGTGAGAAGTATCTCTGAAACTGTTACACAGGTGTTATCCAGTTAATTCAGCTCTGGTTAAGTACAAAATCAGTGTCGACCCTCTTTGCTCATTTTGTCACAATACTGATGAAACATTAGCTCATCTGTTTTGGGAATGTGCCTTCAGTCAAATGCTTTGGTGTGATATCAGTCTTTTTTTAAATAGAAAAATTGGATATTTCTCTAAACTTCAAAATTGAATATATTTTATTTGGTTTCTTTATTAATGATCTACCTGTTAAGAAACTGTTTATTCTTAATCTCATTTTGTTATTAGCAAAATTTCATGTGCATGCAAGTAAATTTGCCAAACAGAAACCCAACTTTGTGGTCTTTCAATCCTACTTAAAGTCCTACTTGGTGTCACAAGGGGGAAAAGAAAGGACTCAAATGCTCGGTACTGAAGGGGAAAAAAATAACAGGTTTATTTAACAAAATACGAAAACCTAATACAAAAGCTAAAGGAGAAACAGAGTCCATAAACAAAAACATACAACACCTGGGTCAGAGTCCGTGGATGAATATGGGTAATTGTCCGGGCTATGGAAAGGAATGAGGAGAAATGAACCAGCGCTGCATGGCTGCAAACCTAATCCTTAAATAGGCAAAAATGTAATTGGCTGCAGCCACGCAGCGCCAGCAGGTGAATCTGATAATGAAGAGAGGGAGGAGCCGAGGGCACACAGACACAGATCATGACAGAGGGAGAGCTGAGAGTCACAGGCACAGATCCTGACACTTGGACATTCTTAACTTTTATACGAACTCTAAAGCTGTGAAAACTACAGCCTTATGTAATGAATTTGAGTTGTAATTTATTTTTTTTTACCTTTATTTATTTAATTTACTTACCTATCTATGTATTTGTATTTATATTTAATTTCTTCCATGTTATGTTCCATCTTTCCATGTTATGTTTATTACTGTTGACTGCTGTTGATCTTTTTTTGTATATGGCATCATGTTAATAAAATTTTGAAGAAAAAAAAAAAAATAGACGTAAATATGAGAGAGTATAGCCATGTGGCTCATTTTCATCTCGAGTCCCATTGGCAGGTAGAAAAAAAAAACAACAACAAACAAAAAACAGCTAACAAATAACATAATACCATAACTATGCCCTAGGAGCAAGAATGCTGGGGGAAGTACAGGCACTGAGTCCTATCTCCTGTTTCTGGTTCTACGTACCATTCTGGTCTGCACTTATATTTTTAATATTTAGCCAACTTAGTTTGTGCAGTACTATTCACCTGGTGTCCCCTTTCCCCACTCCCCTCCGGGGGAGTGGCTACTTTTTCAGTTGTAACCGCTTGGGAGCCAATGATGACAGGATCTGCGCTGACCCATCTGTGTCCTGCCCTGTCCTGTGTCCTGACCCCCTCCCCCACCTGTCCTGTATGGACATCCTCGGCCTCACCACTGTGGATGGGCCTCCTCGCTCCTGCCTGTCTCATCCAGCGGGATAGACCCCCCATGTGTCCACCCTACTGCATCCTTGCAGACTAGAACTACATCTGCAAATGGACGTCCATCAGTCCTGGTGCATCTATAGCCTGTCCGTCCATGGGAGTGGATCTCTCCTTCACTGTGGTTCTCCCCGAGGTTTCTCCCTTTTCCCACTGGGTTTTGAGTTTTTCCTTGCCGAGAAGGAGGGTCTAAGGACGGGGGATGCCCTGGACACTACTCATTTTCTTGCTGTTTATTTGACTGTTGTTTACTCCAACTGCCTCTGTAAAGCCCTTTGAGATAACCTTGTTGTGATATTGGGCTATACAAATAAAGTTGAATTGAATTGAATTGAATAACTAAAGTAATAACACAACAAATAGTGCACACAAATAGACAAAAATGGGGACCAAGGCAAGCCACCAAGCAAAAATTGACAAAGGTTAGCAGATGAATTATATTATAAATATGCCATTGTAACTATTACATGTTTATATTGCAAATATCTATGGCAATGTGCATACGATAAAATATACTGGTTTAGATCTAACACCTGTTTTCTCAAAATACAATATCAGACAGAGGAGAAGAAACAGATTTGGTCACAGACATACTAAAAAAAAGCAGTAGTTTTTGTAAATGT
The DNA here is from genome assembly GCF_902148855.1 of Sphaeramia orbicularis. Lineage (NCBI taxonomy): Eukaryota > Metazoa > Chordata > Actinopteri > Kurtiformes > Apogonidae > Sphaeramia > Sphaeramia orbicularis. The sequence continues at coordinate 27,948,929 of NC_043959.1, read as the reverse complement.
TGTTGTATTTGTTTAATCATAATTAATAATTTCATGTTATATAATAATAATTTACAGGGTGGGGAAGCAAAATTTACAATATTTTGAGGCAGGGATTGAAAGACAGTGTATGACCAGTTATTTTATTGAAAGTCATGAGAATTTATTTGCCACAAGAAAACTGACATAATAGAAAATGTTTTTATTCTATGTGTCCTCCTTCTTTCTCAATAACTGCCTTCACACACTTCCTGAAACTTGCACAAGTGTTCCTCAAATATTCGGGTGACAACTTCTCCCATTCTTCTTTAATAGTATCTTCCAGACTTTCTCGTAATAGTTTTGCTCATAGTCATTCTCTTCTTTCCATTATAAACAGTCTTTATGGACACTCCAACTATTTTTGAAATCTCCTTTGGTGTGACGAGTGCATTCAGCAAATCACACACTCTTTGACGTTTGCTTTCCTGATTACTCATATGGGCAAAAGTTTCTGAAAAGGTATGGATAATAGTGTTAGGTATGATTATGACATCAATATATGTTTGGTTTCAAAACAATTGATGTAGTGCCTGCTGAGAAAAAACTAAATGTTCATTGTAAATTTTGCTCCCCCACCCTGTAGATAAATGTTAAAAGGTAATAAATAATCCTGTTTTATATAGTTCATATGTTGGGGCTGTGTCTGGCCCGGAACCAATGTTTGTTACGTTGCTCTGCTATGGCAGAATTGAATGAAACCTCAACATTGAAAAGCATGCCTTAAGGTGTATGGAGGAACTCTCACTCATGGCAAGCAGCCAACGAGGTATTTTTTCTTTTATTTGCAACTCACTTTGTTTATATTTACACGTTTACACTTTCAACTATGTCATGTATAGTTATTAATGTAAGCGTATGTGTTTCTGTTGCTGTATGTATGTGTATCAATTCTCATGGCATGAAAGACGAGAGGAGAGTGAAATAAATGCCAGTTTTAAAGGAACCGATCCGTGTCTGTTATGACAAAAGCTACAGTTTTGTTGAGTATATGTATTGTATAAACATTTGTAGGTTTTGATCATTTTATTCAGTAAATATTGATAGTTGTGGTTGAGATGATGTACATGTTGCAGCTGTGGCGGTAGTGAAAGGAGACCCGCTGAGGTGTGTTCGCTGGGTTTCTTGCCTTTGTAATGACATTTATATTCTGTGATGCAACACCCTGTTATATTGGGTTTTTTGTATATTATTGATATCGGTGTAGTATTGACATTAAAAGATTGATTAAGTCAGGTAGACCACCACTGAAGGCCTAGGTGTCAAATACATGGTCAATATAAATTAATAAAGCAGTATAAATTGATAAATGTAGAAAATTAATACAGAATCCAAATGCAGATTGATAGAAGATGACAAAAGAGGAAATATAAACAGCCTGCGGTACAATTTTACCTGCAAGCCATCCGAAGCAATGAATGACAATAATTTATGATCATCATAAATGAACAGTGACAGCACAGCGGCGAGCTTAACAGAGAAATGGTCGACATTATTACAGCCACGGCCAGAAAACAACCCATACCGAGCAAACACATTAACTTCTGCTTTGCTCCATTTCATGTAACGCGGTACACGTTGACAGGATTAATATCATTTCCACCTCAGTTATTCCTCACACTCTGGTTTTAGTCTTACTTCCAGACTCCCTTTGACTCTTCTCTCAACAGGTTGCAGACGTTTCCACCCGTGACAAATGTTTCAGAGCCGAAAATTCAGTCAGATATCAACTGTTTCATATCCTAGCGCCTCAGTTACGTGCACATGAATTATTTATAATCATAACAAACATTTGACTGTTTTAATTATTCAGTTACATTCTGTGTTCTGTGACATATCTGCCCTCTGTGGAGACATTATCACAGTGTGAGAAGAGGCTGCATCACACATCGCCTTTATCCTTCAAGCAATCTCCATGTTTCTGCTTTATGTTTATGCTGCCGTTACCTGAGCGACAAGACGGGGGGAGTTTATAATCCGGAACAAATCACTGACCGCAGCAATTAAAATGTTGCAGAATTCAATTATATCTTCACTTCCTTTAATTCAAGCAGAAACAGCAGTCTGCAACTCACTAAAAACAAGTGGTGAGAGGCGTGTTTACCTCCGTGTTACATCATCACTCCCTTTATTACAGTCTGTCAGTTGAGGAAACTAATTAATGCATTTTTACTAATGTTGTTTTTGTCCATTCTCGCCGCTTAAAAGACTTGAGCAGGCTGTGGTTGGCACTGTCTGATTCTCCTCTTCATGATGTCCGTACATTTTCAACAGGAGACAGATGTGGACGGCAGCAGGAGAGTCTGGATTCACTGTTGGAACTGATGCAGAATGAGGCCTGGCACCGTCCTGATGGAAGAACCACGGGCTTCAGGGAGAAGATGTCGACTTGATGGCAGCATGTGTTTCTGTAAAACTTCCAGTCTAAGCCTTCATATCAGTGGCATCTTCACTAGTGTTGGGAGTAGGGTTGTAAACGGTGTCACGGTGATACGATTAATAGCGATTTTAAACTTCATGGTTAATTAATCGTCAAGGCTGCCAAAAACCGTCTCATAAAATACAGTAGATTAAGAGCAGAACCAAAGACGCGCCAATATATGCTCCGCACACGGAACGAAAGCAGCGATACACAAGCACTGCATCCAACTTTCCATGAGTGAAAATGACAGAAACCAAAGTTTCAGGAGGTAGGGAAAAGGTAAATGAGCTTCACAACAGCGGGAGACGTAGAGGAATCAGTAACGTGCGGGACGTACGGTCGTATGGTCTGCGCATACCTGTTGGCACCGACTGCACCACCACATATACCCCCCCCACCCCCCGCAAAATAATGAAAGTGAAACTGTGATTATTTCTCCAACAATGACTGGAGCACCAAAATCTCTAATCGTTACAGCTCTAGTTGGGAGTAAGCAACGCATTACAGTAACTGATTAAGTGCAAAAAAAATACACTGAGGATGTTTATAGTCAAGGGTGTCAAACCAAATTTAGTTCCAAACTTTAAACTACATTTTTTTTTTAACAATATCAAGCCTGTTACTAAATGTTTTGGGCCATTGTAGATCCACTGGGATCTAGAAGTTGAGGCATAATATTGTTAGAATTGTACTTATTTTTCTCACAAAATTTCAGGGGGGTTTTTGTGAGAGGATAATTTGTAGATATAAACATTTCAATTATCAAATTTTTTGCACTAAAACAAAGAGGAAAATGATGCGTTGTCATTATTTATAAACTGTTATACTATTATTGCTCTGGTCCGGCCCACTTTAGGTCAAACTGGACTGTATGTGGTCCTGAACTAAGAAGAGTCTGACACTCCTGATCTTGAGCTTCCTTCTTGTGTAACATAATTTCAGGTTGCATTTCTGACGAACAGTGTGAAATTACATTTTTCCAAAGTCCTCCTAAACCCATGTGTCTCCTACCTTTCATCATCATAGGATGACGTTTTCTCATGTAATGCTGCTAAAAGTCAAACATCGGACAGTGGCTTCCTCCCTTGGCCTTTATGCAATAGACGTGTTCTTCAGACTCCCTGAATCTTGTCACAATATTGTCAGCCATAGATGGTCGAAGACTGCAATTCTATGCAATTCAAGGAAGACTGTTTTTGAACTGACTGACAGGTAAAAACCACGCCACTAGCACTTAAGTCAGGTTAACAGTTACACAAAAGATATAAATACAGTGGAAAGCTCTTCTGGTGATCAGTCTGTCCACTTTGATCGCTTTCAGCAAATGATTAGTATAACTGAGCTATTAATCTGTCATCTGTCTGTAAGTCTGATATGCAGCGTTGCTGGTTATTACCAGGTTCATTTACTCTGAATGGCAGTTTTTAGAGAGGTGTCCATCCATCCATCTTCTGAACCGCTTTATCCTTAAGAGGGTCTTGGGGGTGCTGGAGACCATCCCTGCAGTGTTGGGGAAGCTACTTTACAAGCTTAGCTTGTAAAACTATAAAGTGTTCATCATGGCAGTAGTTCAAAGTACGTTTCTATTCCTGGAGAAATGTAGTTTGTAAAACTCCAGCTACAAAAAGTAGTTTAAGCAACTACCTTTTATTTTCAGCGTTAAATTGAAAATGTGGCGTATGGCCATGGCTGGGGCAGCACATCGCTGTCGGGGGTGGAGCTGGTGGGAGGGTTGTCCATGGTGGTGACGACCACATAGCGTTAGTAAGGATCACAGATCTGCAAAGCATTCGAGTGCTGCCAGGGCGAGCCAATCAGAGGCAGCATTGGCTGTGATGTCATGACACACACGACCACATGACCACACCTTCAAAGCGATTCAAGATCAAAGAAAAAGGGGCTGTCCTACATTCAGTGGTAAAATACAATTTACATTATAAAAAATAAATCTGAAAAAACCTTAATTTTATGTTGACCAAAATTGTAGTTTGCAAATTGAGTAGTTAAACTACAAAAAATTAGCCAAAAAGAACATAAACCATTTGACACAGCACAAAATATAACTGGTTTAACTACCAGCAAATTACAGCAAAATGTAGTTTAACTGCATAGTTTAAATACATGTAGTTTGAGTCTCCCCAACACTGCATCCCAGCTGCCCATGGGTGAAGGCGGCGTGCACCCTGGGCATGTCACCAGCTCATCACAGAGCTGACATTTAGAGACCAACAACCAATCACGCCCACTTTTACACCTACGGGCAATTTTGGATTAACCAATTAACCTATCAGCACATGTCTTTGGATGGTGGGGGGAAGCTGGAGTACCCGGAGAGAACCCACACAAACATGGAGAGAACATGCAAACCCCACACAGAAAAGTCTTGGTGTTGGAATCAAACTCAGGACCTTCTTGCTGTGAAGGAACAGTGCTAACCACTGCACCACAGTGGTACCCCGTTAGCAACATCAACTGTAAACATATATAATATATACGATATATAAATACATATATAGAAATGCTGCTAAATACATGTTATTGTCAGATGATTTTAAGGTTCAAGCCACATGACAAATCACTGATTTTAGTTTTTCTTGTATTTTAGAAGGTCACAACTTTTCAGAAACTTTTCTGGGGTTTATATTTAGACAGGATTGTACACTGCCTGCACCGTTTCCTCGTAAACACTGAGTTTGCTTTGTTTGAATAGCGGTGAATGGTTTGTCATTTGTTATTTTCTCACAGTCCTACTTGTCATGCATGAACTTACATACAGCCTCAATACAACGTCATTTTCATTTAATCTGCATTAAAAGTTTTAAAGCAAAAAAAAGTACATCTGCCAGGTATGTTGTATAAACTTTCACCCTGAATATTACAGCTTGCTTTGGACCTTACAGTTCTATTTTAGGACATTACAGTTATTATCCACATTCTACACAGATCTTTTTATATTTCAAATGTATTATCTATAATGCATAGTGTTTGCTCTTGTATTGTATTTGTTTTTTACTCGTGTTTGCTGTGGTACTGTACTGTTATTGCATGTCATGCTGCTGCTACACTGTAATATCCATCCATCCATCCATCCATCCAGATCTTTTCACAAACTTTACTTCTGTGCAGCCATGCTTCGGCTACAGAAGTGACTTTACTTCTGGTCGATTACGTGTTCTTTCAGGACAGTGTTGCTGCATAGAAGCTGCGTTTGACTGACAGCCTTCCCTCTCTAGTATTACCCTCAGCCTCCTCGATGATACACGAGGTACATCCCAGTTCTGATTTGATCGTTCCTTGGTCCTTGTGTGACCTGGAAATTGTTATGAAGTCTGTCCCGAAGCTCTTATTTGAGCTCTGAGGAGCCAGGAGGGATCTCTGAGGAGCGATAAGCGAGGACAGCGGAGTACATCCTTCATGGAAGTCTTTTAGCGGACTGACACTCCCTTTTATTAGAAATCTGTTAGTGATTGGACGCTGGAGCAGATCACAGTGAGATGAAATTACTTCACAGCATCACTTAAGTTTAATATAGAAGTTGACAGACAAACAATGGAAGAAAACCAGATCTGTGTCCTGTTTAATCATCCAGACAAAAACAATTTATCTTATTCTAAATAACAGCCTGAAAGATCCTTGTCGCATTAAATTATTTTCAGCCGGTAAGACATACTTCTATTGGAAAATTTAACACAGAAACACCCAGTGCTACTTTTGTGGCACTTCCAAAATAGGTTTTTCCTCTATATTTACCTTTTCCTAAGTGATTGATCACCATTTTTTCTTATATTATCATCTGCATTTTGCCTTTTTTTTGTGTAAATCAGGTATTTTCCTAGATTTAATTCACTGATCATGCAGATGTTCATAAAAGCTCAGATTAAAGTTAAGGGTTATTTTATCAGAAACAGAGAAAATGCAAGAAAAATTGACATTTTCAGCGAAGATATCAATAAGTGAACATAAGAACATGTGGCCATCTACTGTGATTGATCCAACTCTGTGGGTTTTACTGTTGAACAGAAGTGTCAAAAGTATTAAGAGTCATTACTCAGGTAGAAGTATAAATACTAGGGTTTCATTCATTCATTTGTTTGTTTATTTTGAGCATTCACGGAATACATGCAAATTCAAAATTAAAAAAAAAAAATAAAATTAATTAATTTATACTCAAAAAGGAGTGGGAAGAAGAAAAACTCCACCCCCACCTCCATTCTCATCTTCAAATAACTTAACATAATAACTTTTATATACTCACTCCTGTCCTTTGACTTCGAGCCAGAACAATGAACAAAATAGAACAAAATAGGCCTATACCAAATTAGAATAAACTCATTTGACAGTATTTACATTGCATAATCAAAATGTGTGTAAAAACAGAAACAAAGTACATTCCTGGTTTAAAAGACTTCTGTAGAAGCTGAAGTATGAACTCAAACTTTTTACTTAAGTAAAAGTGTAAAAATACTGGTTTCAAAACTACTTAAAGTATAAAAGTAAATGTTAGGGGAAAAAATGCCATTAGGACAAAAGCTTAGGCGGTGCCACAGGGGAGGGGCCTATAGTGCACTACCCCACCTCCCCAAAAAATATGTTTCTAAAGGCCATGATGACTATAATGTTATATTAAAATGTTGATGTTGAAACATTTGGGATGCACTAGTCTACCTGTTTCAGCCGCATTTATGCCCATTGAAAATTAACGCATTTTAGTCCAATGCAAATGTATTACAGAACCATATATGTGTCCTACTGAGCATTAACATGTGTTTAATGGAGCCGAAGTTATGATGACTAGTTGAATATAAGTATTGGAATGGTATATATTTATATTTCACGTCCATCCTCAATCAAATTCACTCTATATGGATCGCACCATTTATCTGAGTTTTTTTTTTTTTTTTTCTTTGAGCGATGACAAGCTGGAAAGAAACAAGTCGAACTGAAATAGGAGTAACGAGGCTATTTTTACATGTAAGGAGTAGAAAGTACAAGTAATTGTGCGAAAATGTAAGGAGTAGAAGTAAAAAGTTGGCTTAAAAATAATTACTGCAGTAAAGTATAGATAACCAAAATTTATACTTATGTAAGGTAAAGTATTTGTACTTCGTTACTTGACGTCTCTGCTGGTGAATCAATGTTGTAGAAGATGACGGTGTTTCCACATTCACTACGGAGCCTCTGAACGTCCAAATGGGTCATATCTGATGACCATGAAAAGACGACAAACTGTATTTTACACCAATTATTTACATGTACTGATAGGATTAGTGGATCAACAGGTATTAAACAGTTTAGATCAGAAGATGGTTTTAGTCGCCAGTGGCTGTTTGGGTCTTTATGGGTTAATACCAGTCTAATGGAAATAAGAAAACACGGTAGTTACTTGCTGCCATACAAATGGTTCATGTATGGCAATGGTTCTCAAACTTTTTACAGTGGAGTACCCCCTGAAATATACTTTTTAGCCAACTACCCCCAACTCTCACTTCAGCATTTTTGACTGGAAAAAAATCGGTAAAATTTGTTCCTGTGCCAAGGGTGACTGTTTATATTTTCAAAACTTTGTAAACAAAACATAAATGTAACTGTAATATATAAAAAAATAACAAATTTTTAAAGGAAATTTTGTGTGCAAAATATAAACTGAAAAGTGCCCTCTTTCATTGATAAGAAAAATAAATAAATCGGTCATTAATGAATAAATTAAATTTACATCAACAAAAAAATATTACTTAGCAACTCAAATGAACTCATTTTGAATAACGATGACGCTTCTGAGGAAGACTGGAGTCACAGTCGAAACTGTCAAGCAGGTAACATCTAAAAACTAAAAACTATTTCTTGTCTGAACAAAAGAAAAAACTATATTTACATAAACAGAAGACAAAATGAACGTCTTTAGCCTTAATATAAAAGACAATTGTTCTTCAAATGTCATCAATGCTGAAACAAAATGGTTGACAATAAAACTATTACATGAATGTATTAATTGTGTTTTATATTCAGCATTAATTCTCATTATTACCTCCGCCAAGGAGGTTATGTTTTTCCCAGGGTTTGTTTGTTTGTTTGTCTGTCCGTTAGTGTGCAACATAACTCAAAAAGTTATGGACAGATTTGGATGAAATTTTCAGGGTTTGTTGGAAATGGGATAAGGAAGAAATGATTAAATTTTGGTGGTGATCGGGGGTGGGGGGGGCCCACGGGGGGGGGGGGGGGGGGGGGGCACTGATCAGCCTTGGCGGAGGTCTGCGCTCTCCGAGTGCTTCTAGTTTATTTTGTATTCAGTACATGATGTATTTAATGTATTTTTCCAAAAACATTTCAAGTACCCCTGGGGGTATGTGTACCCCACTTTTGGAATCCCTGATATCGGGGCATTTACTGATCTACCTATCCATAACATTACTAAGTTTGATCAATTACTACGCCCTCTACACAAGCGCTCCACCTAAGCACCCATATCAGTGAATTGGGTGGTGTTTGTGTGAATCCAAATCAAAACTCCAGATCATTTGTTCCTCTCTACAGAACAATTTAATGACAGTTGATCAGCTGTGACGTTGGAAGTTGTCATCAAAAACAAAAGTCATTTCAGTTGATGGTTCAGAGGAAAGGGTGTCTTATCTCTCTCTCTCTCAAAAAAAACAAAAAAACATCCACATTTCATCAGTTCCTCTTGTGTCTCGGGTTTGACTAAGATGCAAAAAAAGATGCAAGTATGAGAAACATGGATGCAATTAGTTGAACTGGGAAGTGGCCACTGAGTCTGTTCAGCTGAAACCCTTAAGACTTAAACATCTAGCCTGGTCAGCTATCAGGTTTACTCAATGTATTCAATACTGAGAAAACAGTCTGGAATTAGGCCATTCGCTGTGAAATATGCATGATCTATTCTATACCGACCAATCACAAGTCTGGGAGGCAAGTGATTGTGATTTTTTTTGTGATTTAGTGATTTAGTCCGAACATGCAATGAAATTTAACATATATGCACTTGCAAAACATACATAATAATATAAATATCAAGAATCCTAACAATCTTAGTCAGAAGAAAAGCACAATAATTCCATTTACATTTACCCGAAAAGGGGTGGGAAGAAGTACAACTTATTTAATCCCACCCCCTCTCCCTACAAAATTATTAATATATGTCCCTCTTCCTTTTACATTACTCTTCTATATTTATATATCTATTCACAAACACACATACACACACTCATTCATCCATATACATATATACGTTTATACATATACACACATACAAATACACATATAATCTTTTACCAATGCCTTTCTTAGTTGTGCTAGCGAATAAATGAACAAATAATAACTAACTCAAGGAAGGAAATATATACATAAACAACAGTGAACATATGGTGACAATTAATAACCCTCTTCCCTATATCTTGTGAAAAACATGTTCTTATAAGTGTTTTTGAATTGTCTTATGTTTGAACATTCCTTGTGCTCCTCCCTCAATCTATTCCAGACTTTAACACCACACACAGATATGCTCAAACTTTTCCTAGTAGTATGCACCCTCTGAATTTTGAAATTAAATCTACCCTTTAAATTATAACTCCCTTCCCTTTCAGTGAATAATTTCTGTATGTTTCCTGGTAGTAGATTATTTTTGGCTTTGAATATGATTTGTGTTGTTTGTAATTCTATGATGTCTTTGAGTTTTAGTAACTTTGACTGTAAAAAAAAAAAAAGCATTTGTGTGATCTGTGTAGCCTGACTTGTGAATGATCCTTACTGCTTTCTTTTGTAGAATGATTAGAGGATGGATTGTATTGTTGTAGTTATTGCCCCAAACCTCTGCACAGTAACTTATATATGGTGTTTTGCAATGTGTCATACTCAGCAACTTGTTTTCGCCACAAGTCAAAGTCAGTTCCAAGTCTGCAAATCTCTTTACAACTGTTGTCGATTGTTTACTTGAGTCATAAATAAGGATTGAATTACAGATTACATCCTGTAATCTTAAATTTCTCTGACCAAAGCGTCACGTCTGTCTTATCTGTGATTGGTTTACTCAGCGCCTGTTAGTCCCGCCTTCATATTTGGATTCAAGCCCCACGATTCCAGACCAAAAAGCATCTACTGATCGAAACTGTTTAATACCTACTGATCCACTAATCCCATCAATACATGTAAATAATTGATGTAAAATACAGTTTGTCATCTTTTCATGGTCATCAGATATGACCCATTTGGACGTTCAGAGGCTCTGTAGTTACCATGGAAACACTGTCATCTTCTACAACATTGATTCACCAGTAAAACCCATGGAGTTGGATCACTGACAGTGGATGGAGACAATTGGTTTTGCATTCTGTTGTTACTGATATATTTGCTGAAAAAGGCACCTTTACTTCCGTTTCTTTGTTTTGATATAATAATTTTTTTCAATTTACACTGAATTTTCGTGAATATCTAAATTAAATATAGGACATTAGATATAAGAAAATACATGATTTACAGTGAAAAATGTGAACTACAGAGAATAATATTATAATAAATGGTGGTAAATCACTCAAGATTGGTTAAATAGAGAGGGAAAATAATTTGGGAACTGCCACAAAAAAAGCTCTGGGTCTTTATGAGTTAAACCATTAAGACCAGATGCAAGTCCAGCAGACCCAGCATGTCCTTCTGTTTCACAGCTTGACAAACCCAAATATTGGCAATCACACTAACTCACTCAGTCAATTCTGGAATGTGACTCCGATGAATGTATTAATATAAGGATGGAGTTGACACCACGTGACCAGTCCCAAACAAAAATAGGTCAGCTGCATAATTCTCATAAATCGGACTAAATATTAACCTTGTCACATTCACCAGGGATTCAGCCATGTTTGACCCAGTGTGGTTTAGTGTGTTTTAGCCACATCAGCACAGAAACATGAACATTAAAGGAGTGATATTTTGCTTTTTTAAATGAAATTATGCATTTTAAAACATTTCCCTGTGGTCTACATAAACTATTAATGCTATATTTGGGTCTGAATTCTTCATTAATTCAACTCCACAGGTCCATCTTCAACCCTATTTCTGAGTAATGACACTAGAAAGGTGTTTTTGAGCGCTGGCCCTTTAAATGCAAATGAGCCACTTACCCCACCCCCTCCAGGCTGCCACTTGTGTTCGCTAATACAACCAATTACTGAACATTTAAGGTAATTGGCTTGAAGTTTGGACATATTTTCAGTTTTTACTACAAGCGCTGCTGCTGACAAACAATTATGTCGTACTCGGAGAAATGTTCGTCGGAAGTCTTGACCTTTTCCTGCACATTCTCATTCCTCGTTTGTTACATTCTGTTAACCCTTTATCGGGCAAGTGACTATTTTTGGTAATTTCTGCACACATTACAAGACAGTGACAGCAACAGTTCCAGTGAGGACAGTGAGGCAACAATATCAGGTCCAATGTGGTCTACAGGGTCTGTAAGGTCCACCTCTGCATGAACAGTGAGTGGACCTGCTTTGTTAGGTACCATGAAGTAATGGTACTAATGTAAGGAATGATGTTCAAAGGGAGAATGTGGATGTGGACAGGGGTCTTATGTTGCTGTAACGTTTGAAAAGAGATGCTCTTTTCACCTTAAATGTGTTTTTCTTGTATTCTTTCATAGATACTTCTTGGATTTTTTTGGATTTGTATTAATTTTTTTTGTTACTTATGAGTAAGGAACCAAATACAGTAACTTCCCTGACCTTGATTTTCTACATAATACTAAAAAAATTTTGAAAAATTTCACAAAAGTACGACATTCTTCTTATGTCTTCCAAACACACATTATGGAGTATTTCTTTGAGTGCCCTATAAAGGATTAAGGTGTTAAGACCTATAATACACAAAAACAAGACATAAAAAAAAGTTTAAGTTAATATTCTTATCAATATCACATTATTAACCCTTTATCGGGCAAGTGACTATTTTTGGTAATTTCCGCAAACATTAATCCTGTGCCTCAGTGAGGTCAAGAACCATGTTTTTTGTTTTTTTTTGTTTTTTTTTAACACTATACAGTGATTCAGACAGATTTTATCAACATTTTGAAGCTGTAAATAGTAAATATGAGTGTTTTTTTGTCAGTTTATGACCTTATAACAGTTGTTTTATTGCATGGGTTTACTTTTTAGCAAGTGCTGCTCAGATGTTTTATGGCAAGAGGAGGGAGACTGTTGTCATGCCAACCGCCCAGGAGGTAGATGATGATGTCCAATGACACACTAAGGTTGAAATTTCAATGAGTGCACTACAAGAGGTTGAAGCATTAATGCATCTAAGTGTTTGTTAATGTGCTGGTTTCAATTAATTCTTAAGATAATTTCAGTCTTATCTGTCAGTTCAACCTTTACTACATGATCTGAGAGCAGAAGTAAATTTCAAATCGAAAAAAAAGATGTGTAAAGTGCACACATGTTCAACTATTTCAAGTCAAACACCATAGTGCTTTAATCACTTTTTCTTTAAGGTCATGGAGTGCATTAGTCCATATCACCCAGGAAACCAGTGGGTTTATACAACTACTACTTACAACCTTCTTTTCTTTCTTTTTTTTTTTTTTTTTTTTTACCTTGCACTGAGAGCTATAAGAACCTATAAGAGAAATGACTGGTCAGTAGGTAGTATTTTAATACAACTGGATCGACTACATTTAACCCCTAAAGACCCAAACATCCACCGTTCACCAAAACCGTCTACTGATCTAAACTGTTTAATATCTGTTGATCCACTAATCCTATCAATACATGTAAATAATTGGTATAAAATGCAGTTTGTCGTCTTTTCATGGTCATCAGATATGACCCATTTGGACTTTCAGAGGCTCTGTAGTTACCGTGGAAACACTGTCATCTTCTACAACACTGATTCACCAGATGAATGGTGGATGGACACACTGATTTTATGTTCAGTTAATGATATATTTTGCAGAAAAAAATGATATTTTTCTTCAGTTTTCTCTGTTTCTGATACAATGACCTTCAACTTTAATCTGAGCTTTAATGAACATGTACATGATCAGTGAATTACATACGGTAAAGTACCTGATTTTCATTTATATGCAAAATGCAAGGTCAAGTTGATTTATAAAGCACATTTAAAACAACACAAAGTGCTGCATAAACCTGCAGATTCAAATCCAAGATAGTCGCGGAAAAAATTATTAGACCATCAAAAGTCCTCAAAAACAGTAGTTATACAACCAAGTACTAACTCCTGTGTGTATCATGTGACTAAAACAGACAGAAAAGAAAACATGGAATGCCTAAAAGCACTATTTTTGTCAGTACAATGCCATCGATATTGATGTAAGAACTGAAAAGATTTTGGTCATTATTATTAGAAAACCATGGAAAATGGATAGATATCAGCTCTGAAATTAAACTCTTATGAGTTAATGTTGTTGTTATTATTATATTTGTCCAAACAAATGTATCTTTAGTTGTACCAGACATTAAAATGAACAAGAAATGGAAGAAAACAAGGGGTGGTCTAATAATTTTTTAGTGACTGTATATTAAAAACTAGTAAAATAAGAATAAATACAAGATACACTAAAACTGATTTTTAAAAAAATGGACAGCAAAGATAAATAGCATCTGACACAAGCAGAAGATAAAAGAAATAAAAGTCACACACTTGTATTATGCAGAGCGTAATATTCGAGTCGATGGTGATAAATCACTTGAGAAAGGTTCAATTTAAGGTATTAAATGCACATTTGTAAATTCAAGACTTTTTAACCCATAAAGACCCAAACATCCACCACATTGAACCTGTTTAATACCAGTTGATCCACTAATCCTATCAATACATGTAAATAATCGGTGTAAAATACAGTTATTCATCTTTTCATGGTCATCAGATATGACCCATTTGGACGTTCAGAGACTCTGTAGTTACTGTGGAAACACCATCAACCTCTACAACACTGATTCACCAGTAAAACCCATGGAGTTGGATCAATGACAGTGGATGGAGACACTAATAGATTTTGCAGAAAAAGTCATTTTTTTCTTCAGTTTTCAATGTTTTGATATAAAAACCATTGAATTTACTCTGAGCTTTTATGAACATCAACATGATGAGTGAATTAAATATCGGAAAATACATGATTGTACTGAAAAAAAAAAAAAAAAAAACAGAAAATACAGGGTGGGGAAGCAAAATTTATAATGAACATTTAGTTGTTTTTTCTCAGCAGGCACTACGTCAGTTGTTTTGAAACCAAACATATATTGATGTCATAATCATACCTAACACTATTATCCATACCTTTTCAGAAACTTTTGCCCATATGAGTAATCAGGAAAGCAAACGTCAAAGAGTGTGTGATTTGCTGAATGCACTCGTCACACTAAAGGAGATTTCAAAAATAGTTGGAGTGTCCATAAAGACTGTTTATAATGGAAAGAAGAGAATGACTATGAGCAAAACTATTACCAGAAAGTCTGGAAGATACTATTAAAGAAGAATGGGAGAAGTTGTCACCCGAATATTTGAGGAACACTTGCGCAAGTTTCAGGAAGCGTGTGAAGGCAGTTATTGAGAAAGAAGGAGGATACATAGAATAAAAACATTTACTATTATGTCAATTTTCTTGTGGCAAATAAATTCTCATGACTTTCAATAAACTAATTGGTCATACACTGTCTTTCAATCCCTGCCTCAAAATATTGTAAATTTTGCTTCCCCATCGTGTACAGAAGATAATATTTTAATAAATGTCAATAAATCACTCGAGAAAGGTTAAAATAGAGAGAAAAAAAATCATTTGGGAACTGACACAAAAGCAGCACTGGGTCTTTATGGATTAACATAACCTGCCCATGACCAGGTTTTCCATTTACCATTGAGATTTAACCATGCAATAAGAAAACTGAAGCAGAAGTTACCTCTCTAACCCCTAAATCCTGCTTCAAGCCCTCTGTTTGCATGTTTTTACCTTTAAAACCCAGTGCATCATTTACATGTTTTAACTGATGTTTTAGGACTGTTGACATTAGTTAACATTTTTCAGAAAACCCTCAGGTTTTAGGAGACTGTTCTCAAACAATGCTTTGTTTTTAGTGGGCGCCTTGGGTCTTAATTTAATTCCTGACCTGCGAGTCTCAAATCTGAACAGGCAGACTAATGAACACTCCTATTTATTTGCAGCCCCTGTAGTATTTGACGGTACAAATAGGTATTAAAATAATTCTGGTTTCCATAATAATGTTAGTATGCAAAAACAATTACAAAGCCAGTCTTTGAATTAAAAATCACATTCTGTATCAGTGATCAAAACTGTATTATGTGTTACAGATAAAACAGGATTAGATTTGGAGTATATTTTGAGGAGCCTATTAGAATTCAACAGCTTTTTATTTACTGTTAAAAAACACTTTTTCTGTGCAGGCTGCATAATTTAGACGTAATTTACTGTGTATTTTTTATGTTTTATACATGTGATTACAGTGGCTGAGCATTGCAAAAAGAATAAACTACACATTTTCCCACAATTCACGTTCTGCTGTTTTGCTCTGAGGCTGAAATACAACGTCATCTACCTCTGAACAGACATACTGACACAAAAACAAGTTTTAAATGTATTGGATATGCACGACGCATGTGCGCATATAGGACACTCGCTCCCTGGCATTAAGCGTGTCATAGCGGTTAATGTTGTAGACATATATGAATTTAGCAGTTCATCCGGATTATGTGACAGCTGTAGGGGGGTATGCATCTGAACTAAGGGCTTCTCAGATTTTACGTGCAGAGGTGCAGCCTGAATGCAAGAATGTGAAGAAGATTAAGAAGTGGGATTAAGCAGGAGAAGGGGGAGACTGACAGGACAAAACAACAGCTTTACCATCACAGACAAAGGCATGCAGGAAATCCACATGTTAAGGAGTGTGTGTTTGCATGTATTAAACTGACTGTGGCTCACACGGACAACGAACACACATGTGGAACTTTATTTGGTTCCACTCCTGGTTCAACGTGTGCAGTAAAAGTCTGTTAACCCTGTAAAGCCTGAACCATTAAATCAGTGGTTCCCAACTTTTTTTGGCTCATGACCCCATTTGAACTTCACACATTTCTGGCGACCCCAGACATTCAAAACAGAGACTTTTTTTTTTTTTTTTTGCTAAAATTAATTTGTTTTTGATCATGTAATAGTTTGCTATACTATGTTGCAAATAAATGTTAATTTTAGATGACATTTAGTCTATATAATGTCTGTTATTATGGACGGAGGCAGAAAAGCCAGGTGTAGATTACTGCACAAAGTGAGAATTTTATTTTCCTTGGTCAGGATATGTGCAGTCAGTCCAGCTTGGATTTACAATCAAATTAAATCAAATTTTATTATATAGTGCCAAATCATAACAAAAGTTAGTTTACTTTACAAGGCTGACAATTAACACTGAACAAACAATAACTCAAACTATGAATTATGAAAGAGCTGCAGCATCTGAAACTGACCACAATGAACATTTGAAAGATAAACAGTACCACAGTGCTTCAGTTTCACAGTTTGTCATGTCTTTTATGGAACTCACCATATATTTTCACAAGTTATTTTTTTATTTCTTTTTTTAAATCAATTGCTAGAAATTTAAGGCAACCCCATTTGAAATCCAGATGACCCCACATGGGGTCCCGACCCCAAGGTTGAAAAACACTGCCTTAAATCATTGACAGAAAATTCCAGCTCCTTGGAACTGGAGCCTTTATTGGTCCTTCTGAGCAACCCAATTTATTTATTTTTTCAAATATCAATTTCCAAGTATGAGTTTCAATTTTGTATCATATTTGATACATCGGGTCTCAATGCTCAAATATTACTGTTTTTGAACAAACAAAAACATAATATAACACAAACATGTCTAACAAATTGGTAATTCCTTTTCAAAATTCTCAAACTTCTGCTTCCTTCCTCATTAATGACAGTCTTGTAGTGTCACTGGAAAGGCCTGTGGTGAATGAATTCCTCCCCCCCTGGTGGATTATCTGTGTATTGCATGCATCTAATTGTATACGTCAGGTTTTTCAAGAAAAAAATATCACACTGATCATGTAGAGGGCTTTAAAACTCATGTATCAAATATGATACATTTGGCGTTATAGGGTTAAAGGAATTATCCAATAGAAGGAGGGCATCATGGAGTCACTGTAAAAATGACGTCCTGACACAGTGATCACATTACCCCTTCATAGGGCACTAATAGAAATACTCTGAAATTCTAAATTTCAACCTTAGTGTGTTATTGGAGGACATTACAAGACTTTATTACTTTTGTGATTTTTTTTTTTTATTATGTAGAAAATCAGGGTTAATTAAGTTACCATATTTGGTTTCTTATCCATAAGTAGCAAAAAAATAAAGAAATAAATATAAAAAATAAATCC
Source organism: Sphaeramia orbicularis (assembly GCF_902148855.1). Lineage (NCBI taxonomy): Eukaryota > Metazoa > Chordata > Actinopteri > Kurtiformes > Apogonidae > Sphaeramia > Sphaeramia orbicularis. The sequence goes on along the minus strand of NC_043959.1, from coordinate 27,931,069 downwards.
AAGAAGTACATATAAAAATGCAAGAAAAACACATGTAAGCTGAAAGGAACATGTATTTTAGAACATTAGACCAACATCAGTGCTGATCCAGACCCCTGTCCACATCCACATTCTCCCTTTGAACATCATTCCTTACATTAGTACCATTACTTCATGGTACCTAACAAAGCAGGTACACTCACTGTTCATGCAGAGGTGGACCTTACAGACCCTGTAGACCACATTGGATTTGAGATTGCTGACTCACTGTCCTCACTGGAACTGGTCCTGTCACTGTCTTGTAATATTTGCAGAAATGACCAAACATAGTCACTTTAAAGGGTTAAAAAAAACAGGGACATTATACATTGATTCACATTGCTGTAAATGCACCAGAAGATGATAAACTGCAATTTACACCAATTATTCAAGGTCAAGGTAAACTTTATTATCCCCAAGGGGCAATTTGTTCTACAGCCAACAGTATCACACAGACAACAAACCAACAACAAATACAATAAATGGTCCATTAAAGACAATAGCATCGACATTACAAAGAGTTATTCAGCAGAACAACGGCTGCTGGAACCAAAGAATTCCTCATCCTATTGGTCCTACATTTAGGAACACTGTATCTGCGACCTGATGGAAGCAACTGGAACTCATACAGGGGATAACTGGGACCATCAAGGACTGACTGAGCCTTCTTCAGAGTCTGCCTCTGGTACAACACAGTCAGGTCAATGAGTGTGGTGCCAGCCATTCTACTGCACACTTTAGTGATGCCCTGCAACCTGTTCTTATTTTTAAGGGTAAGCAGCCCATACCAGTTTAGTTTAGTTTAGTTTAGTTTATTAGTTTGATCCCCATTAGCTGCTGCATACCCCAGCAGCTACTCTTCCTGGGGTCATCAACAACACAAAAACAAAGCACCAACAATTTCCCACAACTCACTCAACAAACAGGATGTACATACACTCAACACAACAACACAAAACCAAAAATCAGCAACAGCACACAATACAAAACAATTACAATAATAATATCAACAACAGAAAAAAATAAAAAATAAATAAAATAAATAAAATTTAAAAAATTAACTTAAATAAATAAATAAATAATAATAATAATAATAATAATAATAATAATAATAATAATAAATAAATAAATAAATAAATAAATAAATAAATAAATAAATAAATAAATAAAAAACGCTCCACAACAAACAAAAAAACAAACCGTCTAGATGATGTCATTATAAGATATACAATAGCTCAGACTTCTTGGGTAAATATAAAAATTCTCAACCTTTTAGAAAAACTAACTGCTTGAATTTCTGAAATTAAAAATTGTGGCAATGTATTCCATGCCACCATTGCCCTGTATTGCACACTACCCTGTATTTGATTCGTCCTACAAGCAGGCAACAGGAAACGTCCGTCCTCTGACTGACGTGTGGAATGTTCATGGATGTCACTGAAAAAAGTCAGTTTATTGTAAAGAAGTTCAGGTGTTTTTGTAATTATGATGTTTCTAATAAATTTAACTAAAGAGTATCTAATTCTGCCTTCTGCCTGCCAGCTGATAAAAGAAAAAGTCAGCACAGACTCAATAAAACAAAAATAAAACATTTTCATAAAAGTGTTATCCACTTTGAAACTGCAAAGCTTACGGTAAAAATACATTCTCTGATGAGCTTTTTTACATACAGCATCCACCTGAGACTCGAATGTTAGCCGAATTATTTACATGCACTGATAGAATTAGTGGGTCAACAGTAGGGCTGAAAGATATATCGTTATCGTATCGATATCGAGATATGAACATTCAAGATATTAAAATCGAAAAAGCAATGATATAAACGATATAGATTTCCCCCGTGCTCACCCTGCATGTACAGCTCTGCAAGTCACAACAAATTTAATTTATTTGTACTTTATGTTAATGTTGATGACTGGCAGTGAGTTCTTATAAATAAAACTGCACTGTTCACATTCTTTTTTATTATGATGTTTGTATTTTTCTGAAAAATGCTTGGTTTTCACTGAACCCGTAGTCATATCGTATCGATATCGAGATATCTGGCATGAATATCGAGATATGAAATTTTGTCCATATCATACAGCCCTAGTCAACAGGTATTAAGTATTTTACATTAGTAAATGACTTTGGTAGACAGTGGATGTTGGGGTCTTTATGAGTTAAAGTTGAGCGAGTAGAAAGTGTTTGACCTAATCAATATCTCATAGCAGTTATTGATGAATTCACCACTGCAATTTGAAGCGAACTGTAAACCCATGTGCACACAGGGAACCAGCATTAGTTCTGTCCTATTTCCAAATCAACAGAACCACAATGACCCGATTCTGTCAGTTTGGTGCCATGGTTTAGAGCACACCTCTGTAAAGAAAAGAAACCTGTTGACTTAAAGTCTTTCATGGTCCAATAAGATGACTGGTTAATCCAGCATCATGAAAGTGCAGTTGATTTTGCAGTTCCAGTCAGTGTTATACTAAAACTTTTTTGATTTTACCCACTATATTTTAACATAAATACATGTACTTTCTATTCCCTACATTTTCAAAACAGACTTGTAACTTTGGTTTTGATGTGTTCAAGGGGAATTATTAATCGTTTTTTTTTTTTTTTTCATTTTGCAAAAAGCATTCCATCCCAGCGTGAAGAATTCAATGTACATGATGGGAAAGTAACACAAAGAAAAGACAGTTCTTCTGTGTTTACTGATAATAACATCAGTCAGGTTTTTCGCCCTTACTTGCATTGAAAGAGAGATAATTCGTTAATTGGCTAATTCAGAGTACTTTTGTTGTAGGATTATATCCCACCAAGAGAGAGGGGGGGGTGTTGTGTACGCTCTCATATCTTTGGATACTGTTAGAAATAAGATTATCAATCAACTGCACAGTGTTTCCTGATGTTTCTAATGCTATTGGACACAAGACAGTTCAGGTCAGAGTGACCCAACAGATCGGCCAGAACCGGAAAACTTATGTGGTGAGAGTCAAACAAACAGGACTGCCCCACAATCGTGCCCAGCAAAGACTTGAAAGGTCATTAATAATTCTCTGGTATCCTGGTAACACCCATATCTTGGCTGAAATGTTTATCACATATGAACTAAATGAAAAACAGACTACCTCCATTTTTGGTCATGACTTCCATTTATTTATAAAGACCCAAACATCCACTGGTGACCAAAACTATCTACTGATCTAAACTGTTTAATACCTGTTGATCCACTAATCCTGTAAATATATGTAAATAATTGGTGTAAAATACAGTTTTTCATCATTTCATGGTCATCAGATATGACCCATTTGGATGTTCAGAGGGTCCGTAGTTACCGTGGAAACACTGTCATCTTCTACAACATTGATTCACCAGTAAAACCCATGGAGTTGGACCAATGACAGTGAATGCAGACACATGTTTTTACGTTCAGTTATTCATATCTTCGCTGAAAAAGTCACCTTTTGTCGTGTTTTCTCTGTTTCTGATATAACCCTCAACTTTAATCTAAGCTTCTATGAACATCTACGTGATCAGCAAATTATTTTATCAGATTATCATATTTTATTTCAATAAATGTGCATCATATTTTACATCTTTCAAACACATCAGAACACAGGTGCTGTGTAAACAAAAGGCAACTCGGCAGCCAGTACAGTAGAAGACAGTGGAAATTCTTAAATTTCAATATACACATCCAAAAAAAAACAAACAAACAAAAAAAAAAAACAGACAGTGAGACTTACAATCTAATACCACAGCTTAACAATCATTCACTGACATAAAATATAATTTTATCCAACTGAAATGACTGATTGCTGGGGCCCGAGTATCACTAAACTGATCAAATTTCAAATGAAGTGAAGCTGTGATTTTCTCCATTAAGTATATGTTGATGTTATTATTATTATTATTATTATTATTATTATTATTATTATTATTATTATTATTACATTGATATCCATTAAAAAAATGCTATATAGTGATCATAAGGAATAGAAATTGGGGGTAGGAGTACATAAGTTTTTACTTCTTCCTACTCCTTTTCGAGCATGTATAATTTCATTTCATTTGTTTTATTTATCTTATTATCATTATTTATTTATTTATTTATTTATTTATTATTACCACATTTATTTATTTATTTATTTATTTATTTAGTTATTTAGTTATTTAGTTAGTTAGTTAGTTAGTTGTTTGTTTGCTTATCAATCATTTATGTACCAGTACTTATATTTTGTTGGTTGATTTTTATTTTGATTTCACTGTCGACATGTTCAAAATAAAGATTTCATTCATTCATTCATTAATTCATTCATTCATTCATTCATTCATATTCTTCATATTCTTCCTCCTGCCATTGCTCAAGTGTAGGGGGTATGACTTTGAGCCACGACCTGGTTATCATTTTCCTTGCCACTAATAACAGAATTTGGATCAATCTGATCTCCTTTTTACCTAATCCTTCCCCCAGAGGTACTCCTATTATATAATTAACAAAGTCTAATGATCAGCAAATTAAATACAGGAAAATACCTGATTTACACAAAAAAAGGCAAAATGCAGATGATAATATAAGAAAAATAGTGATCAATCACTTAACAAAAGGTAAATATAGAGAAAAAACCTATTTTGGAAATGCCACTAAGGTCACACTGGGTCTTGGCTGGAATTAAAGGGGACTCAGACTTCTCCTCAGACTGCAAGACTCCTGCGTCTTAGTCTTTTTTACTTCAATATTCCACAACATATACAGCACTGCATGATGGATGTAGTGATGTAGAAGACACAAAACAGACAAGAGACAGAGAGACCTGACCATGGGAAAATCAATGTAATGGGACTGTAGGTCAATAAGAGTCAGTAGCAGTGCACAGAAATAAAGAGCAGAAATGTGAAAAAAACATTTCAGAGCATGTACTTTTGTACTTCTTCTCAAATAAACATATTGAATCAGTTCTTGCACTTTTACCAGTGACTTTAATGTTACTGTACAGGGTTCCTACAGGTTTCTACAAGTTAAATATAAGACCTCAAAAGACCTTTTTGGGACTACTTGGAACAGGATTTAATGTCCATTTCACAGCCATACTAGCAAAAAAGTATGACTCCTAGAATATAGGAGGATGTATATATTTACTCCAACGCCTTGATTCCTACCGTTCCAAGTAATTTCTTAGGGGGTGGATGCAAAGTTGGTTTAAAATCGGTTCCTAATTTCAATATAAATTGTCGGGTTGAAACGGGTGGAACTGAGCAGACTATTGCCACGTTTCCACTACGTGGTACCGGCTCGATTTGACTCAAGTCGGCCTTTTTGCGTTTCCATTACGAAAAAGGACCTGGAATCTGGTACCAGGTATTAGTTTTTTGGTATCACCACAGCCGAGGTTCCAAGACTGGGGACCAGATACTAAAAGGTGACCTGTAAACACTGCAGACCACTGATTGGTCAGACAGTTGTCTCTGTGACCCGCCGTTTTACAAAACACAGATGCGGAAGTTGACAGTAAGTATAGTGGTAGGTTAATCCACATGATGACAGCCCGCAAAACTACACCACAGTCGGTCCAGATTCAGTCTTTGGTGGCCGACGTAAAAATTCAGCATGAGTTTGACGAGACAACACTCAACGAGCGAGTTTAACAGTGACTCTGAGCAGACAACAAGGAAATAACGCGCCGCATCGCTATGACGTCCAGGTACTGTAAAGTCGGTAGTATCCTTTAATGGAAACGGTCTCCAGGAATAGGACCTGGTACCCGAATCGAGCCGTGCCGAGCTGAGTCAAGTCGAGTCGAGCTGGTTCCACTTAGTGGAAACGTGGCATAATGTTATTGTCTCTGCAGCTTGGACACATTTAAACACAATACAGACAACACATTTATGACAACATAACTGAAGACCTACCATATCAAATTAATACCTTTTAATGTCTTTTTAAGGTCTTAATTGCAGATCTGTAAATTCAAGACTTTTTAACCCAAACAAACACCAGTAACCAAAAGCATCTACTTACTGGTTTAAACTTTAATACCTGTTGATCCACTAATCCTAACAATACATGTAAATAATTAGTGTAAAATGCAGTTTGTCATCTTTGCATGGTCTTCAGATATGACCCATTTGGACGTTCAGAAGCTCCGTACTTACCATGGAAACACTGTCATCTTCTACAACATTGATTCACCAGTAAAACCCATGGAGTTGGATCAATGACAGTGGATGGACACACTTGTTTTATCTTCAGTTAATGATGGATTTGACTGAAAAAGTCACTTTTTCCTCAAGTTTTCTCTGTTTTGATATAATAACCTTTGAATAAAGCCTGAGTTTTCGTGACCATCAAAAATAATATCAAAAAATTCAAGATTTACATAGAAAAATAGGAAATGTAAATTAGATTAGAGTAGATTAGATTAGACTACATTAGAGTAGATTAGATAACATCAGATTAAATTAGACTAGGCTAGAGTAGATTAGATTAGATTAGATTAGATTAGGCTAGACTAGACATAATTTTCAGCTTCTTCCCTCTGAAGTTTATCGTCCCAAGTGAAGCAAAACCTTAAAACCATAGTTTTGATCACAGCAGCCATTGTTGTGTTACTATGGTATAGATAGCGACTCTTCATTAATTCTAAGTGGTTTTATTGTCATTTTTTTCTACTGAAGTACTTTGTTTGTTGGAGCAGGGGGCATTTTATTTTACTGTATCATTTTATCATATTTCTTTACTGTCTGTGTTTGAATTGCTAGTAAAAATATTTGCCAAGATGGATGCCTTTCCTTTGATAACTGCAGAACAATTCTACCTGTAGGTACATCTAAAATAACCTCAACCTGCACAGTGTTTTCATATAAACTATAGAAAGTTAATATAAATGGAAAATGCTGCACCACACATTGCTAATACTCACCTGATTTGTGCTATATGTGCATTGTATTATAGTACTGTACATTGTATGAATTTATTTTTATATTGTGTTCAGTGAAATTGGCTGATGTAACACTGCAATAAAATCTATCTATAAAGTGTGTCTACTTATCTTGTAACAATGTTTCATGGCATAGAAAAGTAATTTGTTGTTTGTGTCGACTGGAGCTCCAGAGGGTTGGAATGTGTCATTATGCTAACCCGCTATAAATTATATAAATATATGTAACTTCTTATTTTTTCATGTGGGAAAAAAATAAACCGACTTGCTCCAGGAAGAATTGAAGACATGGATCTTGCCTGAACTGTGTATTGTCTGGTCTTTCCATAAGTGGGACATGTCACGTTGTTTAAGTTGCTATGGATGGGCCTGTCAGACGGTGTAACCGGCTGAAATGTAAATCTACACATATTGCCTCATGTTTGCAACAGTTGAATGGCTCATCCTTCATGTGAGCTCAGTGCATGTGGACATATTAAAGTAAATCAACCGCACAGTGTGAGGAATAAAATCAGCAGTATGTGACTGTAGGACTGGGTTTTACAGCAGGCTTCCTCAAATAGGGGCATGTTTACCCCCAGGGGTACTGGAAATTTTGGGGGAAAAATACATTCAATAAGTCATCATGTTCTGAATCAAAAAAAAAGCTTTGGTCACATTTTAAGAACATTTCTGTTTTATATAATTTAAAATGAGTTTGAGTAATTAAGCAATTATTTTTGTTGATGAAAGGTTCATTTTTGATTTTTTATTCTGCACAAAATTTACTTATAAAGATTTGCTATTTTTATTACCCCTGCCAGGAGGTATTGTGATCGCTTTGCTTTATGTGTTTGCGTGTTTGTTTGCATGTTTGTTTGTTAGCAGGATAACTCAAAAAGTTATGGATGGATTTTCAAAAAAAATTCAGGAAATGTTGATACTGGCACAAGGAAGAAATTATTACGTTTTAGTGGTGATCGGGGGGGCATGTCTGTCTCGGTGGAGGTCCGCGCTCTCTGAGTGTTTTTCTTGTTATATTAGATTTAAACTAGCACGGTGACCTGTGGGGAACCATGGGTTCCAGATCCTTTGATCCAGTTCATTCCTTTACTTTCTTTACTTTCGTAGTAAATGTCACTGGCATTTTCAGTTGAATAACCTCTCAGCTAGCATATCTGTTTCTGCAAATGAAATCTGACACCATGGCAACGTGGCCCTTATGTTCATCTGTTGCTAGGTAACCCACTTCAATAATGATTCTAATAGCTAAGTAACTATTTTTTGTTGATGAAAGGTTCATTTATTAATTAATGACCAATTTCTTTATTTTTCTTATCAATGAAAGAGGGCACTTTTCAGTTTATATTTTGCACATAAAATTTACTTTAAGAAATGTGTTATTTTTCTATATTACAGTTAAAAGTATGTTGTTTGTTTACAAAGTTTAAAAAAAAATAAAAACAGATACCTTTGGCACAGGAACACATTTTGCCTCATTTAATTTTTTTTCAATCAAAAATGCTGAAGCAAGAGGTGGGGGTACTTGGCTATATACATATATATATATATATATATATATATATATACACACACACACACACACACACACACACACACACACATACACACACATATATATATATATTTATTTATTTTTTTTTTTTTTCATGGGGTACTCCACTGTAAAACGTTTGAGAACCACTGTTTTAGAGGAGCCTCATCTCACAGAATTTATGTCCATATGCATATCCATGTTTTAATATGAAAGTTCTTCTCCTGGTGATTCATACACTGCATTTGTTCATTTCTGCAATTAAACATTCTACACATTGCAAAAAGAAATCCTTGACTTGACTAAGTGAATGGGTGAACTTGACAAAAAAAAAAGGGAGAAGACATGTTTGATTTCCATCAACACCACTCCATCAAAAATTAAAATATAAAGCAAAAATTTATTTATTTAATTTCATTTAGAAATTATCTGCCTCAGTGATTAAATACACTAAAGCTTACATACTTTAATATGAGGAATTGGAAAAGAAATGACATAAGGGCTGGTTACCTGATGTTTTCAATGTATATGATAGTTTTATAACTCATATTTATTGGTTTATGTACATTTATATAATAGATATAAATCCTTCATTACAAAGAACCTGTAAAGTGCATGTATTATAATGTGCAGACAGTGTTTTGAGGTAGATCTGTTCGCTCTAATGACGCATTCCTTTAAAACCCTAGTAAAACCCATTCTCTCATTAATTCTCAGAAACGTACACTTTGATCCTAGACTGTATCTTGGAAACTACAGCCAACCAGCATTTTTTAGCTTAATTTGTCTTTATTAGTGACTCAATGTTTCCTTTCATCTACTGATTGTGGTTGTATGCATGTGAGAAAACTGCAAATGAATTACCCATAAAGGATGAATAAAGTCTGAACTGAAATTTCAATACAATAGATTCAATTTGTGTTTTTACACTGTTTGGCCTTAGTTTGGTTTATGTCATGCTATGTAACAATAAATGTGACAAAATGTATTATGTCTACTGTTGCATTCATTTGTGGTTAAAACCTTGTATTGATGACAGAGAGTCGATTGCTCTGTAAAGTCTTTTAAATCATATCCCAAAGATTTTCAATAGGGTTCAGGTCTGGACTCTATTTGCCAATCCATATGTGAAAATGATGTCTCATGCTCCTGAACCACTGTCTCAAAATCTGATCCTGATTAATCCTGGTGTTGTCATCTTAGAATACGCCTGTGTCATCAGCAAAGAATAACTCCTCTGATGTTCAGACCTGGTCACTAGGTATATTCAGGTTCAGTTGACCTTTGAACCGAGACCTGACCAACTGAGTCAACCCCAGATCAAAACACTGCTCCCACAGGCTTGTACTGTAGGCACTAGGCATGATGGGTAATGACTTCATCTGCCTTTATTCTCACCTTGATGTGGCCATCACTCTGGAGCAGGGTCAATCTGGACTCATCAGACCACATGACCTTTTACCATTTAACCCATAAAGACCCAGGGCTACTTTTATAGTAGTCCCCAAATGCATTTCTCTCTCTTTTTAACCTTTCTTAACTCAATTATTACCATCTATTATAATATTATCCTCTGCATTTAGCATTTTTTCAGTGAAAATCAAGTATTTTCCTGTATCAAACTTATTGATCATATAGATGTGTATAAAAGCCCAGATTAAAGTTGGGGGTTATTAAATCAGAAGAAGAGAAAACTGAAGAAAAAGTAACTTTTTCAGTAAAATCTATCATTAACTGAACATAAACCCAGTGTTTCCATCCACTGTCATTGATCCAACTCCATGGGTTTTACTGGTGAATCAATGTTGTAGAAGATGACGGTGTTTCCACGGTAACTACGGAGCCTCTGAATGTCCAAATGGGTCATATCTGATGACTATGAAAAGACAATAAACTGTATTTTACACCAATTATTTACATGTATTGATAGGATTAATGGATCATCAAGTATTAAACAGTTTACATCTGTAGATGGTTTTGATCACTGGTGGATGTTTGGGTCCAATCTTTATGCTCTCAAATTGATGGTTTTTTAACCCATAAAGATCCAGAGCTACTTTTGCGTCAGTTCCCAAATGATTTTTCTCTCTAAATTTAACCTTTCTTAAGTGATTTATCACCATTTATTATGATATTATCACCTGTATTTTTGAAATTTTCATTGTAAATCAAGTATTTTCCGATACCTAATTCTTTATATTTTATTTGGATATTCAGGAGAACTCAATGTAAATTCAATATTATGAAATCAAAACAGAGAAAATGGAAGAAAAAGTGACTTTTTTTAACTGAATGCAAAAACGAGCATCTCCATTCACTGTCATTGATCCAACTCCATGGGTTTTACTGGTGAATCAATGTTGTAGAAGATGATGGTGTTTCCATGGTAACTACGGAGCCTCTGAACGTCCAAATGGGTCATATCTGATGACCATGAAAAGATGACAAACTGTATTTTACACCAATTATTTACATGTATTGATAGGATTAGTGGATCAACAGGTATTAAATGTATTATATTAGTAGATGCTGTTGGTCACCAGTGGTTGTTTGGGTCTTTATGGGTTAAAAAATGAGAAGTTCCTCACTGCATCAGTTAAAGAACTTCCTGCAGATTAAACATATCAGTCACTGTCATAATTATCCAATGGAAGAATCTGAACCATTTGCTAAGTTAAATCCAGGTGGTGACTTAACAACTGGATGGATGATTAAACCTCCACTGGGCCACATGGACTGGGGAACATTATTACCATTATTGACAAATGAATGTAACAGGAGACGTCACGCAGAAAAAAGTTAGAAACACAACCCTGACTAACAACTTATTCATGAATTTTAAACCAGAGCTGAACCCCCCACCCATCTTTTTCCAAGTACTTTCATTGTGTAAACCTAAAAACGTAGATAAGTCTTTGATGAATCTGCCTTCATCTATGTCCTGCTCATTGAGCAAAGGCAAAATAATTTGCAGATCCCTCAATGACAAATTATGTTTCCTTACAACAAAGTCAAGGCACTGACTGTGAACAGAACGCCAGATGCAGTACATTTGTTACAAAACATGATTGGATTGGCAATTTAGTTGCATATGAATGTAATTTCTGTGAGACAGGGTTGTTTACCGAAGCTCAGCACTTGTGTTTGTTGCCTTTTTGTTTACCTCACCAGGTTAATTAGCTCATTAACTTAAATATCAGACTTTTTAATTGTTTATTTGTGATGTGACATCAGCTCCCAGACTGAGATTATAGACTGATTTAAAATGAAGTTACATGTGGCTAAGTTCAGTCAGCCGATAAATTATGACAACAACTATAATCATATTTCATCTTTATCTTAAAATCATGATAAATTATTCCGTTATTACAACATGATAAATGGTTTTTACTCTGCAGTCTGGGATGAGTCCATGAGAGGAAAGTAGCCACATAAAAGCGACTGAAGTGCAGACAAAGTAAAAGTGGCAGAATGGCAGCAGGAGCGATCACCTCCAACAGACTGAACACTGACGCCCACTCAGCCGGCTTCTTTGTTTTACAGTAATGTTTGTTTTTACTGAAAGGCCTCGTACTTAGACATCAATCAGTCACGTCTTTGTACAGCATATTCAGCTATAAAAGAGGCTCCCACTGTGATAATGAAAGGGAGGTGTGGTGGCGCCCACAGCTACTGATGTCTGACAGCCGTCATTCTGATGGAGACTACCAGACACGCTCTGCTCTGAACATATGTCTTCATATGAAAATGATCAGCGATATGATCTAAGTGAATAAAAATCTAAAATGAATACAGACTTTTCATCAAGTACAGCATGAATGTATGAAGGTCAGACTTTGGTTCTGAAAGTTTTACAGCCGCTGATGGATTATAACTGAGAACATCAGGTGTCTTAGGATGAACTGTACACATTTGGGGTGTTTTTTTTTTTAAATCTTTTTGGTCTTTTTCATTCAGTCTGTTGATTCAGATGCAATTCATGCTGTTGACTTGTCTAAATGTGGACTTGACTGGAGTAGTTCGAAGACAAATGACAAAATAAGAATGACTTGTAAGACAAAACTGAAAGAAGAAAGTGTGTTAACAACAATTATTGTTACATACTTATATATTGGGGCTCCAGTAGCAATTGTGGGCCCTATGAAAGCTAAATGATGTGGGCCCTTTCTAAAATTCAGTATGTTGGTGATTTATCGGAGTGGGGGGGGTATGTACGTGGAGTAGGCAGCAGTTTTATACATGGGGGTGTGGTCCGTAACTAATGCTGGCGTGAAGCGAAAGTGAAACTCAACATGCTTTCAACGTCTGAGTCTTGGCTTCTATTCACAAAACTGTCACGACTTCTGACCTGTATCCACTGGACCCCCTCCACTGCTCAGTGGGACCCCCAGACATTCTAAGCCCCATGTATTTGTCATATTTACCCCCCCTTTATGGCACCCCAGCTATTATTACTTTATCATTGTTATGACAGCTGTTACTAGGGATGCTCCGATACCGATACCAGTATCGGGCATCGGCTCCGATACTGGTACTCGTACTTGTACTCGTAAAAGTAATTCGATACAAATGCACCGATACCACTTACAGCCGAGTGACATTCACAGTTCAGTGCAGCAGGTACGCGGCAGTGAAATAATGTGTGTGGACTGTGAAGAGTGTGGAGATTTTTCAAAATAAGCGACGGTGATAAAAGTAACGCTGACTGCAAGTAATGTCAAAGACACAGACAGATACGGACGCAGCGTTCTGTCCGTCCTCTGCGTACATTCCATCCGTTTTCCAGGTGCTGGTGGAGACAGAGAATACCACCGGGAGTACGGAGCGGTGCGGACCGCCATCAGCTGAAGTGAAAACGAAACTTATCACTCATTTGTCTTTTCTCTTCCTGCTGAAGCTTCACTTTTAAACCTTACCAGTGAAAACGCAGCAATATTAGTATCACATTAGTGTTACCTCTGTCGTCTACATGTTTGTTATTACTGACCTTCTTCTTCTTCTCAAAAAACTTTCCTCTTCTTCATGGTATTTGTCCAGTATGGTTAATTCAGACCGGTGCCCCCTGGTGGATTAATTAAGAAACGCTCATTCCAATACATTAAATGTCAGTAGCAGCACTTTGTTCCAGTCAGACTAATGACAACGACAATAAAGCACATTTACAAAAGGAACTAAGAACTGGAATGGGATTATTAAGTACTCGTATCGGTACTCGGTATCGGCAAGTACTCAAATGTAAGTGCTCGTACTCGGTCTGGAAAAAAGTGGTACAGGTGCATCCCTAGCTGTTACTATTGTCTCTTTTATTCTGTTCTGTTTTGTTTATATTTATTTATTTATTTGTTTGTTTATTTATTTTTTTAATAGTTATTGTATTGCTTTTTTGTTGCTTTCTTTCTTGTGGTATTTCTTTGTGTATGCTTGGTGTTGTGCTGCTTTTGGAACCTCAATTTCCTGAAGGCTCTGCCCAAAGGATCCATAAAGTTCTATCTAATCTAATCTAATCTAATCTACAAAAAAGTTGTAATTGTACGTCAGTGATGGGTTGGTCTATTGAGAGAAAAGAGGTGACACTAAAATATGGAGAAGAAAAGCTGTTTAAACATATTAATTTTATCAAAAATGTGTCTGGACTGTCACCGTGGTGTAGTGGTCACACCATCAGAGTAGAGGGTCCTGGGTTCTATGGCCTTTCTCTCCATTACTGATGGCGTTTTATATGTATATTCTTAGTTTAGTGTATTATAAATAGTTTTAGAGCTGACTTTTATATTTTTCGTGTGGATGTGGCTGTGATTTCTATTTTGTGTAACTTCTGCTGCTGTTGTCTTCACCAGGACACTCTTGAAAAATAGACTTTTAATCTCAGTGAGCTTTTTTCCTGATTAAATAAAGGTTAAATTAACAAAGTGTGTGTGTATGTGTGTGTGAAAGTGTGTGTGTGTTTTCTATGGTATATTATAACCTGGGCTCCTTTTCAGTAACTTAGTGCTGACCTGTTCTTTTTTTAAGGACTGTATATATTAGTTATGTAAAATTGGGAAAGGACAAGATAAGCTCGGTTTCTTCCTACTCCGTTTCGGACATAAAGTGTTGTTGCGGAGACACAATGAGGTACTTGTACATTGTGTTCTTTTATGTTTGGCTTGTTGCCTTTGATATTCTGGAGTGTTCTGTTTAAATCTGTGCTTTCTCTTTGCCTTCCGTTCAACCTTGTATTTTGGTCCTACTTACGTTCAAAATAAAGTCGATGATATGACATATGAGAAGAGGTTTTCAATGGGTACTCTGGGTTCTGCATGTTGTTACAAACATGCACCATAATAGGTTAATTGGTCTAAAGCTAAGTCACCCATAGGTGTGAATGTAAGAGTGAATAGTCTGTATACGTCAGCCCTGTGATGAACTGGGGTCACGTACCACCACTAGCTACCACTTCAAACCCCCGAGACCCAAATGAGTACTAAGTGGTTCAGAAAATGGATGCATGACTGGATGTTTCAGTTATTATTATATCCAACTCATCTTGTGTCCTGTAGTTCATTATATGCAGTTGATTTTAACTGTATTTACTTAATTTATGTCTTAATGGGTTCACTTCCTGGCCTCAAGTGCCAGATAACTGAGCCTGTATATGAGTAAAGACTAACATCCTCTATGCACTGGAAATTAATTAAAAAAAAAAAAAAAAGAAAAGAAAAAGCGTTTTTTTTTTTTTTTTTTGTTGCTTGAATTAAGCAAAAAAAAAAAAAAAAAAAAAAAAAGAAATCTGCCAATGGAACAAGTGAAAATTATCTTGGTAAGATTTCTTGGAATAAGATTTTCAAGATCTATTGTCTAAAAATAAGTTCTTATATCTCACTGACAAGTTACTCTTTAGGTAATTATGTGTTATTTAAAGTGCAATGAGATATTTGGACTAGAAATGAAAAAAATACACTTGGTAAGATTTAGATTTGTTTTCCAGTGTGGTAGGAGTGGACTCGCCAAAGAAAAAACCTCATATTCTTAAGCATTACGACATACAGTATTAACGGGTC
This sequence comes from Sphaeramia orbicularis, assembly GCF_902148855.1. NCBI lineage: Eukaryota > Metazoa > Chordata > Actinopteri > Kurtiformes > Apogonidae > Sphaeramia > Sphaeramia orbicularis. Next base: position 27,915,548 of record NC_043959.1, on the reverse strand, counting down.
TGTGGATATAAGCACATAAAAAAAAAAAAAGAAAAAAAAAGCCAGCCATTTCCAGAAGGTGTTTGAAAGAATGAAAGAACGAGGATGAGTTCACCCATTATATGTGATGGGCTTTGTACAGCTGCATGTAAACAGGAAGTCTTTTTCACTGGCCATTTTAACAACGTATGCCAAATTACAGGGAAAAAAGTGATATTGGAGTGCATGTAAACATAGAAGAATCCCTTGGCAGGCATTACTTCAGTGGGGAAAAAATTCACCTAAACTTTGTGAATAGAGACTGGAGTTTGTGTTTTTACATATGAAAAAGTAACATGTTTAGGGTTAGGAAAAGAACACCGGTTTAAGCATTAATGGAAAAGTAGTGAAAGGATCTCTGAAGGAAGGACACCCAGCTCCTTTAACTTCCTTCTCAACACATAACACAAGACAAGATAAGACAACATAACATAACATATAACATAACATAATGTCATATCATATCACATATTATCATATCATATATAATATGATATCATAAAACACAATATAATATCATAATATAATACAATATACAATACATATATACATATACAATATCCATCCATTATCTGCCGCCTATCTGGGACCGGGTCACGGGGGTAACAGTCTAAGCAGGGATGCCCAGACTTCCCTCTCCCCAGACACCTCCTCCAGCTCTTCCGGGGGGACCCCGAGGCGTTCCCAGGCCAGCCAAAAGACATAGTCTCTCCAACGTGTCTTAGGTCTTCCCTGAGGTCTGCTCCTGGCAGGACATGCCCAGAACACCTCCCCAGGGAGGCGTCCAGGAGGCATCCGAAACAGATGCCCGAGCCACCTCAGCTGGCCCCTCTCGATGTGGAGGAGCAGTGGCTCTACTCCGAGCTCCTCCCTGGTGACTGAGCTCCTCACCCTATCCCTAAGGGCCAGCCACCCTACGGAGGAAATTCATTTTGAGCGCTTGTATCCAGGATCTTGTCCTTTCGGTCCTGACCCAAAGCTCATGACCATAGGTGAGGGTAGGAATGTAGATTGACCGGTTAATCGAGGGCTTCGCCTCTCGGCTCAGCTCCTTCTTCACCACAACTGACCAATACAACGACTGCATCACTGCAGACGCTGCACCGATCCATCTGTCAATCTCACGCTCCATCCTTCCCTCACTTGTGAATAAGACCCCAAGATACTTAAACTCCTCCACTTGGGGCAAGGGCTCCCCACCGACCCGGAGAGGGCAGACCACCTTTTTCTGGTTAAGAACCATGGCCTCGGATTTGGAGGTACTGATCCTCATCCCACTCACTTCACACTTGGCTGCAAACCGCCCCGGGGCACGCTGAAGGTCCAGGTTCGATGAGGCCAACAGGACAACATCATCTGCAAAAAGCAGAGACGAAATCCTGTGGTCCCCAAACCGGACCCCCTCCGGCCCCTGGCTGCGCCTAGAAATTCTGTCCATAAAAATTATGAACAGAAAAAGGGCAGCTCTGCCAGAGTCCCACATGCACCTGGAACAGGTCTGATTTACTGCCGGCAATGCAAACCATATACCAATATAATATAATCAGACTGAATAAAGCACGAAACCACTGAACATGTCATCCTCATCATTTAACAGTGAATGTTTTTACCACTGAATCTGTTTTATATCTGTTCATAACATCCTCCCAAGTTGTTGAACAGGATCAGGGTTGAGTTGAAAGAGTAGCAATCATCTTAGACATCATAATAATACATTTAAGTGCTACGTTAGCATAAGATGATAAATAATAATTATAGCCTAGTGCTTTAATAATGTGTTATTGATAAGAAAATTTACTTATATCTTCACACACTGACAGTTTTCCCTCCTTCTTTGGCTGTAGAAGCTGTGTTGCTTTCAGTTTTGTATTATAATTCTTCCTATTTAAAATGATTTTTTTTTCTCTTTTGTGGATCTAGACATGTTTGTGTCTGGCCATCTGGTGCCAACATGTGAACTCCTGTATAATTAAGGTCACAAAAACCTGTATTGATGGAACAAGGTAATAACCATGTTAGTCATGATTATGGATGTTTATTTTTGTCAAACCAGGGGACAGAATGAGATCCAGACTTTGGAAAATGTTCCCGACCGCCTTTTTCCATTATCATACTTTCACAAAATTATGTTATTAGTGTTAGAAAATACTAAACAAAATTTCAGTCTTATCTTTATTATTTTGTCTAGATTCTGGGACTTTAAAATGGTGCTTGAGGATAAGAGGAATGGGGAAAAAAAGATGCCAAGTTCAATAAGTCATTACTTTTGAACAAGTAATGATAGCAACCATTCATTCATTCATGAATATTAATGAATAACGATTTTTTTCCTACAGAACATGATGTCTTTAATCTCTACAAAATAAGATCCACAGTTGCATTTGTGTTGAAAACTAGGAGAGAAAAGTAATTGGTCCAGTCGCATCTTTCACATTGTGGTATTTATTTTTAGGCTATGGCCACTCACTGCAAATATCTAAATCTTACCAAGTATATTTTTCTCATTTCTACTCCAAATATCTGATCACACTTAAAATAAGAAATAATCACCTGATAATAATCACTTGTTCCATTGGCAGATCTTTTCTTTTTTGCTTAATTCAATATTTTTTTTGCTTAATTCAAGCAAAATCTACCAATGGAACAGATGAAAATTATCTAAGTAAGATTTCTTGAAATATGATTTTCACGTTCTATTATTTAAAAATAAGTTCTTATATCTCATTGAAAAGCTACTCTTTCGGTGATTATGTCTTATTTTAAGTGTGATGATATATATATATATATATATATATATATATATATATATATATATATATAAACTCTTTTTATTAAAATTAGAACATTGACAATATAAAAAAGTCTTATACAGTAACAATCTACAGTAACAATCTATGTCAGGGGTGTCAAACATGCAGCCCGGGGGCCAAATGCGGCCCACCAAAAGGTCCAGTCCGGCTCTTGGGATGTTTTTGCAAAGTCAAAAATTCCACAATCTTGAACTGAATCAAGCAAAAATAAATACATAAATAAATAAATAAATAAATAAATTTAAGAAAAAAAAAATAATAATAATATTAATTTAGCTTGAATTAAGGAAAAAATGTTGAATTAAGCAAAAAAAAAAAAATCTTCAACTAAGTAAAAAAAAAATCTTACATTTTGCAAAAAATCTTGAATTAAGCAAAAAATCTCGAATCAACAACTTCAAATTTTTGTCTTTGTTTTAATGCAAAAAATAACATTAAATTATGAAAATATTTACATTTACAAACTATCCTGTAACAATAAAATATGAATAAGCTGAACAAACATGAACAACCTGAAATGTCTAAAGAAAATTAAGCACAATTTTAACTATTTTCTCCCTGTTATTAAGTGTTTAGTATCTTTGTAGATCTGATCCATAATGCACATGTATCAACGATAAGTTGAGGCAGAATACTTTTAAAATTGCACTTATTTTTCTCAAGAAATTTCTTTTTTTTTCAGGTTATTCACATCTTTTTTATTTGGATAGTTTATAAAAGTAAGTATTTTCATAATTTAATGTTTTTTTTCATTACCGTAAAACAAAGACAAAAATTTGGAGTTGTCATTATTTATATATTATTATGTTATTATTTTACTGGTATGACCCACTGGAGATCAAATTCAGCTGAATGTGGCCCCTGAACTAAAATGAGTTTGACACTTCTGATCTATGTGATGTCAGAACAAGAACACTACACCTGCAGTCACATGTATATACACACATACAAACATAAAAAAAAAAAAAAAAGGGGGGGGGGGTCTGCCCACTTACTTAATATTAAAGTAATCTATAAAGTTCTGCCGAATTGAATAAAATAACTTTACAGCGTCTTTTAGTGAAAATTATATTTTTTCCCCATGTAAGTGTTACATAATATCTTTCAACAGAGCCTGATGAATCGGAGGATTTTTGTTCTTCCAGTTTAACAGAATTAGACGTCTGGCCAGTAGTGTCACAAACTTCAAACCAACACTCTGTTTAGTTCTAAGGTCCAGTCCTGTTGGTTCCACACCCAACATTCATGTGATTGGGTCTGGAGGGATCTGTCTAGTGATGTGACGTTCACGAACGAATCGAATCTTTTGAACGGCTCTTTGAAATGAATGATGGGAACTGAGTCTTTGTAAGGGCCCATTCATTTTATTTATTTTATTGAATTTTTTTTTTTTTAAGGAGGGAGTGTCCGATTGCCTGTCAATTTACCAACATACTGTTCTTGTTCTGAGAATTGCACTACAGTTCAGGTATTTCAGTAATTGCAGTGATTAATCACTGTTGTGTTTTGTGCAATTTTTTCCGTATGTTTACACACATTTATTGTCCTTGTTTTGAGGAGAATAAAATGTTATTTCATAAGAAAATGTTATTTTCTTCTTCATTTTTATGCTACAGACTAGCCCACATAATGTACCGTGATGTTTTTTTGCCAAATTCCAGCATTTTCCTAATGTCACCTCTCATGTCATGTATTTAGCCCACACATTTGAACTAACTATTCTTTTTTACGGTAAGATAATATTTACTGCCACGCCAATTAAGCACCTTTAAAATGTAATGTCAATCATCACATGTAGCCTATTTAGTCATTAAAACGCTGGTGTTTCAAAATAATGCAAAAAACATAAAAGAGCCAGTCTTTTGAACGGCTCTTTTCAGTGAACGGCTCCTGATTGAATGGCTCCCTTCAAAGAGCCAAAAGTCCCATTGCTAGATCTGTCTTAAACACTTCGCTTAAACACAGATCATGGCAGATCTTCAGTTTTAGTGTTACTGGACCTTAGTGCTGCATTCGACACAGTCGACCATGATATATTACTTGATCGACTGGAAAATTGGGTGGGACTATCTGGCACAGTTCTTGATTGGTTTGCATCCTACTTAAAGGGCAGGGATTATTTTGTGTCAATAGGTAACTTTAAATCTGAGCAGACCAAAATTACATGTGGAGTCCCCCAAGGCTCCATCCTGGGGCCCCTTCTGTTCAACATCTACATGCTTCCACTGGCTCAGATCATAGAAAAAAACAAAATAGATTACCATAACTATGCAGATGACACACAGCTCTACATTTCAATGTCCCCAGGTGACCATAGCCCCATACAAGCACTGGGTAAATGCATGGAGCAAATATCTGAATGGATGGACCATAACTTTCTTCAGTTAAACAGAGAAAAAACTGAGGTAGTCGTTTTTGGACCCAAGGAGGAGCGTCTTAAAATCAGCATGCAGCTCCAGTCACTTCAGTTAAAAACCTCAGACCAGGCCAGGAATTTGGGTGTTGTCATGGATTCAGACCTGAATTTTAAAAACCACATACAAACAATTACAAAGTCAGCTTACTATCACCTCAAGAACATTTCTAGGATTAAAGGACTGATGTCGCAGCAGGACCTTGAAAAACTTGTCCATGCATTTATCTTTAGTCGAGTTGACTACTGTAACAGTACCTTCTGTGGTCTGCCTAAAAAGTCTATCCGACGACTGCAACTGATCCAGAATGCTGCTGCTCGAGTCCTCACTAAGACCAAGAGAGTGGACCACATCAGTCCAGTTCTGAGGTCTCTACACTGGCTCCCTGTCTCTCAGAGAATAGACTTCAAAATTCTCTTCCTAGCATATAAAGCACTGAATGGTTTAGGCCCAAAATACATTAGAGACCTTCTAGTCCAGTGTGAACCATCCAGACCACTCAGGTCATCTGGTGCAGGTCTGCTCTGTGTTCCCAAAGTCAGAACTAAACATGGAGAATCAGCGTTCAGTTTCTATGCTCCGTATATCTGGAACAAACTACCAGAAAATATCAGGTCTGCTGAGAGTCTGAGTTCTTTTAAGTCAAGGTTAAAGACTCACCTGTTCACTGCTGCCTTTGACTAAAAGGCTTTTGACTTTTTAAATTTTATATTCTCTTCGAAACTCTGCACTGCAACTTTTACTTTAATATGTGTGTGTTTTTATTTTTATTTTATTTATTTATTTATTTAATTTTATGTGTTGTTTTCTTACTTGCTGTTTTTAATCACCTTTTATATGTTTCTTTTATAATGTTTTAAATGTGTTTCTTTTTGTTTCTTTTATTTCAATGTCCTGTGTGAAGCACCTTGAATTGCCTTGTTGCTGAAATGTGCTATACAAATAAACTTGCCTTGCCTTGCCTTAAAAGTCTTAGACAAAGTCTCAGTCCAATAGGTGGTAAAGTTGAGGGCATGTCCAAAAAGTGTGTGACAGTGAAGCTAAGCTTTGGCCACAACGATCACAAAGGGGGTTCACTAGGGAACATCCTGGACATCTTCAGTTTAGACAGATGCAACCTGTGCAAGACTTTAAACTGCAGCAGTCCATGTCGGGATGAGATATTTTGACTAGAAATGAGAAAAACACACTTGGTAAGTTTTAGATTTTTGCAGTGTATCTCATAGCATGTTCCATTTAGATGTGAGATGCTCAGTCCACAACACAGTTTGCAACAATTTCCATTCCATGCAGATGACGCGCACTCTATATTTGTATATTTGCACCTGTTAAGTGTCTGTAAAACCTGCTCAATCCTTTTGTCAATGTTGGTTTTCCTTTATAACTTGTCGCGCATCTGTATGTCGGTTTGTTCTGTGATTCATTTTTTTCCGACAAAGATATCAGCTTTAGATAACACTGCATTTTAAGTCAAATTCAAGAGCGTTGACAATGTGTAAAACTTAAAAGTAATGTTAGCTGTGCCTGCTGGTGTACCTTAACCTTTGCCAGACACCGTCTCTCAGCAGATAAGAAATATATGCATGTACACACACAGGTTGTTGAGACACTTCATACGTGACACTCTTTTTCAATTACTCTCATCACCTAGAGCAAACACACCGACGGCGTCACGCGCACACACACACACACACACACACATACACGCACACACATAAACACAGCTCTGGCCAAGCGTAGCCCGGCCAAGGCAGAGGAGATTATGACGGCAAATTGTATCTCAGTCTTTTCTATAAACCCCTGAAGCAGAGCTGGAATGAAAACAGAATAGAAACATAGAGACAGAAAACAAGGTGGACTAGAGGGAAAGGACAAAAAATAATAGCAATTAAATATCCATCTATATATCTGTGCCTGATGGCGCATCTCAGCAAGAATAATAACACTTCTGTATTTGTGTATGTGCACACGGCTTTGGGTCTAGTCCTATAGGCAGGAGTGTGTGTGTGTGTGTGTGTGTGTGTGTGTGTGTGTGTGTGTGTGTGTGTGGTTCCGATTTTAGAGAAGGGATGGAGCTCAGGCAGGCAATCACTGATGAACTGTGAATTGTGATGATAAGCTTGAAGGTGCTCCTCGGAATAAAAAACAAGAAAAGTACAGAGAGGATGATGCATTGATGGAGTGAGAGGAGAAGAGGGGGGAGGGGGGAGGGGAGAGGGGAGAGGGGGGAGGAGTGTCACAGTGCACAAAACAATAAAAATATGTGGGAATCGATGAAAGGGCAACAGTATCTGTGACTCTGTGGGAACTGTAAACCGATAACTATAAAAGTGGACCTCGGACTGACGCCGCGACACTGGACCGGCCTGTGCGTGGCATAATAAGTACCTGATAAGTGTATGCGGTGTACGAGACTCTATTAAAATACAGTGTTTGAGATGCTGCTGTAATGCTCACAGTGTCAAGGCCTTTCACATTCACAACGACCCAATAACCACAATGAGACATAATAGTGTCTGTGCAAACCAGATCCATGTAAGGTCAAGGATTTTCTAAAACTACACCAAAACTATATGTCAGATGATTATTTTTTGATGCACGCGTATTAATGGTGATTTAAAAAAAAAACAAAAAAAAGTCATATTTTAGACTTGTTCTAAATGAGGCTTCAGGTGTAAAGGTTTGAGAAGAATGAGTCTGTTTGTGTGACTGTACTGCCATGATCATATTGTTGTGTGTAATTCAACTACTGCATTATGTATTAGTTGTGGTTGAACGCTAAAATGAGGAAAAATGTGTTGTTTGATTCTTTTATTACGTTAGTGATAAAGGTGTAAAAGCACTTGAGGGGTAGGATTAAATAAGTTTATACTTCTTCCTACTCCTTTTCGACTGTGCAAAATTCAGACTTACACGTACTTGAAGAGAGATTCTGTTCATTTAAATGTTGTTTGGTTTTTTTCTTAATTTGCTTTGTTTTGTTTTATTTTGTTTCTTTGCATGTTTGAAAGAAATAAATAAATAAAAAGAAAAAATGACACTGGTCTACAACTTTTTTGCTTCAGAGATGAAATGTGCTAAACATTACATATTTTAACAGGATGAATCGGAAACAAAAGTATTCGTTTGTTGATGTTTTCAAGGTATATGATAAAGTGTTATTACTAGGGCTGTCAAAACTAATGCGTTAATGCACATTAATCTATCATCGTGATTAATCTGATTTAAAATTTTCACGCAATTAACCCATCTGTAGTGCAGAATGACTGAAGTTGTTTTGTTGAAACTATTAAAGGTGTTTAATAAACATGTTAAGTGCATTTATATTCCCTTCTTTCTTGAGTCTGTTTGCTCATACAAAATGAAACGCGATTAATATCAATTAAAAATTAATGATATTTAATTGTGATTAATTGAAACTGATCCACAGCAATGAACATGACTATCACTATTTATACGATTGTTTTTTGTGTTCAGTTATTGATATATTTGCTGAAAAAAAAAAGTCTCTCTCTTCAGTTTTCTGTTTCTGATATAATAATCCTCAACTTTAATGTGAGCTTTTATGAACGTCTACATCAGGGGTCTGCAACCTTTATTATCAAAAGAGCCATTTTGCCTCCTCTTCTGCCAAAAAAAAAATAGTCTGGAGCCGCAAAAAATTACAGCGCTTATAAACTTATAAAAGTTTTAATCTTTTTTACATTTTATCTGTTACAACCACTGAATACAACAAACAGAAGCGCAGTGTGGAATGGATTCTGGAGTATGATTACTCTAAAAGTACACAGTAAAAGTATTTCATAGTATTTGTGCTAATAGTATATGAAGTACTAATACCAAAAATACCAAATTCACGAGGTACTTACTGGAAAAATTAATTGTATTTATCACTGAATTTAGTCTTAAAGCCTATTTCAGATGAAAAAATACACTTTTGTAGCTTGGAAGGGATTTTTGAGTATGATTACTCCAAAAGTACTCAGTAGAAGTAGTTCATACTATTTGTGCTAATAGTTTATGAAGTACTAATACCAAATATACAAAAATAATGAGGTACTTATTGGAAAAAAATTTTTTTATTTATCATTGAATTTAGTCTTAAAGCCTATTTCAGATGAAAAAATACACTTTTGAAGCTTGGAAGGGATTTTTGAGTATGATTACTCCAAAAGTACTCAGTAGAAGTAGTTCATACTATTTGTGCTAATAGTTTATGAAGTACTAATACCAAATATACAAAAATAATGAGGTACTTATTGGAAAAAAATAATTTTATTTATCATTGAATTTAGTCTTAAAGCCTATTTCAGATGAAAAAATACACTTTTGTAGCTTGGAAGGGATTTTTGAGTATGATTACTCCAAAAGTACTCAGTAGAAGTAGTTCATACTATTTGTGCTAATAGTTTATGAAGTACTAATACCAAATATACAAAAATAATGAGGTACTTATTGGAAAAAAATAATTTTATTTATCATTGAATTTAGTCTTAAAGCCTATTTCAGATGAAAAAATACACTTTTGTAGCTTGGAAGGGATTTTTGAGTATGATTACTCCAAAAGTACTCAGTAGAAGTAGTTCATACTATTTGTGCTAATAGTTTATGAAGTACTAATACCAAATATACAAAAATAATGAGGTACTTATTGGAAAAAAATAATTTTATTTATCATTGAATTTAGTCTTAAAGCCTATTTCAGATGAAAAAATACACTTTTGTAGCTTGGAAGGGATTTTTGAGTATGATTACTCCAAAAGTACTCAGTAGAAGTAGTTCATACTATTTGTGCTAATAGTTTATGAAGTACTAATACCAAATATATAAAAATAATGAGGTACTTATTGGAAAAAAATAATTTTATTTATCATTGAATTTAGTCTTAAAGCCTATTTCAGATGAAAAAACACACTTTTGTAGCTTGGAAGGGAATCTGTTGTAGGATTACTCCAAAAGTACACAGTATTCATACAGTCGCGCTATGAAAAGTATCGCTATTTATGGAAATTATTCTCTTCAAAACTCAACACTGCCTCCACAGTTCCTAGTTGTACTGCTCCATATTCTCCCAGAAAACGGACAGAATTACGTGAGTAATACTGTATACAAAGGACGGACAGAACCCTCCGTCCGTATCCGTCTGCGTCTTTAATGTAAAGCATAAATGAGCCCTTACTTTTGTTGTGCAGAAGGCACATTCGCTCCATGCAGCTTATCTACCGTAACTGTCGAATGAGTAGTGCACAAGAAAAGCGCTAGCGGCTGGTTTGGCCACGCAGAGGAGAATCGTGGCTGGCTGGAGCGCAGTAAAGGGAACCACTACAAGGAGGATGAAGAGCCGTCGCAGCTCCAGAGCAGCAGGTTGCCGACCCCTAGTCTACACGATTAGTGAATTAAATACAGGAAAACACCAGATTTTCACAGAAAAAAAGGAAAATCCAGAAGAAAATATTATAATAAATGGTGGTTAATCACTTAAGACAGGTTCAATAGAGAGGAACAATCATTTGGGAACTGCCACAAAAGTAGTACTGGGTCTTTATGGGTTAAACCTACAGATCACAAAGAAGGAACCATGTGTTGAGACAGAGGTTTTCTGGACCATCAAGGTTTACGACTGACTTCCAGATACTTTACTGGACTAAGACTTCAACATCCACATTTTTCTTAACTATAACCATAATAAGGACCTGACAGTGAAGTTGTCTAAAATCTGTGTGTGCAAAAATGAAGACAGTGAAATCTACAAATTGCCCTGAATCAGGTAAAGAGACCAATTATAGTATCTGGGAAATTGCACCTCAGGAAAAATGCAGACATAGGAAATGTGTAATAACTAATAACCAGATTGTTCTACGGAGTGAACAGAGATTCTTTTAAAATTAAAATAACTTCGGACCGAACTAAAACTTGTAAAGGTGCCGAAAAGGTTTTAATTTGGTTTTCTAATAAGGTGTAGGCCTGGGTTTAGTTTTGTGTCTACTTCTTGCTGGATGTGGTATAAATGCACAGCTGAACTCTCAACCTCTGCCTCTTGTGTCTTAATTCTGAACCAAATGAAAAGTGGAGTTTCAGCTTTAGGCGACTTACTGATGCGGAGAAAAGTACTGGGCTGGCCAATGCCCTGTCTGTCTGTCTGTCTGTCATCCATCCATCCATCCATCCATCCATCCATCCATCCATCCATCCATCCATCCATCGGGCCGTCTGTCTAGCCATCATCCATCCGTTATCCATTCGTCCATCTATCATCGATCCATCTGTCCATCCATCATTGATCCATCTGTCCATCCATCCATCCATCCATCATCCACCCATCCGTGATCCATCCATCCATCCATCCATCCATCAATTCGTCCATCCATCCATCATCCATCCGTCCATCCATCATCCATCTGTCATCCGTCTGTCCATCCATCATCCGTTCATCCATCCATCATCCATCCATCCATCCGTCTGTCCATCTATCCATCATCCATTTGTCCATCCGTCATCCAACTGTCCATCCATCATCATCCATTATCCATCCATCCGTCCATCCATCCATCCATCCAGATTTTTTTGCTTGAATTAAGCAAAAAAATCTGCCAATGGAACGTGTGAAAATTATCTTGGTAAGATTTCTTGAAATAAGATTTTCCAGATCTACTGTCTAAAAATAAGTTCTTACATCTCACTGAAAACTTACTCTTTAGGTGATTATGTCTTTTCTTAAGTGTGACGAGATATTTTGACTAGAAATGAGAAAAATACACTTGGTAAGATTTGGATTTTTGCAGTGTAGGTAAAGCCCCCCCCTCACCTCTTCATTGGCCCCCTGATGTTGTCCCAGTTAAACTAAATGAGGACGGGGGTTTCTACTGTGCACCCACCATTTATGACAAGAGTCTGTATGTAACTGAAAAGTAATACAGGAGTCATGTAACGCATTGTAATTCTGAGAGAGTAATCTTGTAAAGTAATCGTGACAAGTAATCTGTAATGGATTACAGTTTGGAAGTAACTTTTACAACAGTGGTTATGAGGTTGGCGATCTGCTGCAGACTCTCCTGTTCAGACGACTCCAGCTGGTTCAGTTTGTGCAGAAGAGCTTTGTTTTTCTCTTTTTCTGTCTGAACTTCAGCTGAAAAAGTCACTTTGAGCGTCTCGGTGTCGTGCTCCGCCTCTTTCCTGTGTCGGCTTCTCTTGCGTGACAACTTGATGAACTCATTCCAGCTCCTCTTGAAGGGTAGTGTTTCTCATCTTTGTCTCTGAACATCAGCTAATGCCACTTTGAGCTGCTTGTTGTTATTTCGACACTCTTTTTTGCGAATCTAACCGTGTCGTTGTTGTCATCACAGAACGCCTTCATCCTCTTCAGCTCCATGAGTCCTTATTTTTCTCTGTGAGAAGACCCCAAAGGAGGACAATCTACCTGCTGACTTTAAGCATTGATCTCAGCTATCTGCTGCAGGCTCTCCTGATAAGAACACTCCAGCAGCTCCAGTTCCTCTTGAAGGACCTTTTCACAATCTTTTTTTTCTTTCTTTCAATCTGAACCTCAACTGAACATGGCATTTTGAGCTTTTCAATATCCTGCTTAACATTTTTCCAGTAAAGACTTTTTTTTAGTGGCCACTTGGTGACCTTGTTCCAGTTCCTTCTGAAGAGCTGCTGAGAGGAACCAGCTCAGGATGGACCACCAGAGTAGATGACAGCTATGGAAATTAAATAATATTGTAAAGGACTTAGATAACAGACAGAAGAGACTCCAACTCGATTCCCATAGGCAAAAGATCATGGTTTGGTTTAAATATTAACATATAACCTGTGTTTTGGTCAGTCCATGTTACATTTAAAAGACAAAATGACACAAACTTTAGCACTTAGACTTGGAATCAAAGAAGAACCAATGAAAAAATGTTTAAATATTAACCCGTAAAGACCCAGTGGTACTTTTGCAGCAGTTCCCAAATGAATTTATCTCTCCATTTATCCTTTCTTAAGTGATTTATCACCATTTGTCAATAACATCTTTTATATGTTGCATTTTTCTGTGAAATCCTGTATTTTCCCATATATTAATTTATTGATGGTGTAGATTTTCATAAAAGCACAGATTAAAGCTAAGAGTTATTAAATCAGAAACAGAGAAAACTGATGAAAAAGTGACTCTTTCACCAAAGATATTAATAAGTGAACATTAAAACAAGTGTGCCCATCCACTGTCATTGCTCAATCTCTATGGGTTTTACTGGCGAATCAAGAGTCGCTTTTCTATTGACCCTTAAATTGTGCAAATATAACTTGTGCATAAAAATTTACCTAATGGAAAAACGTAAATTTCGCCAAAACTCTCATTGTTTGATTAGAAGTTTTTGCACCCACAAGAGGTGGTTTTTCAGGCAATTAGTACATCACACAAAACTGCAATGGAAAGACCTTTTTCCATAACTACAGTCACGTGAATTGAAAAAAACAGATGTTGACGACTGTTACAACAAGCAAAGAAGAGTTTTAAAAGAAACATGTCGCGGTATGTGTGGACACACCAGGAAATCCAATCTTTTTTTTTTAATTTAGTAAGAGGTAGAGGGGTGATATATAATAATAATAACTAGATCTGTAAATCAACACCATATTTACATTTGTCGCCACGTTTATGGAATGACTTCTCGTGTCATCTCGCGATAGCAAATCAACAAATCATCGCATTTGTGATTTAATGGAAAAATGGACACACTTACACACAATTACACACTTCTGTTTTTTCGACATTTAGTAAATATCAATAAAGTTTTGCGCACATGTCCAGTGGAAAAGACACTAATGTTGTAGAAGATGATGGTGTTTCCACGTTCACTACAGAGTCTCTGAACGTCCAAATGGGTCATATCTGATGACCATGAAAAGATGACAAACTGCATGTTACACCAATTATTTACATGTATTGATAAGATTAGTGGATCGACAGGTATTGAATGTTTTAAATCAGTTGATGCATTTGATTGACACTGGCTGTTTGGGTTTTTATGGGTTAAAGTCACGGTGACTTCATTTCTGTCATTCTAATAAATGCAGTATGTCAGGATCACCGTGAGAAAATTTGTTCTATCGTAACAGAAATATTCGCTTGGAATCAGCTTGAACTGATTAGAGTTTGGTGGACAAAGGTAATAACAAGGTAGTAATAATAATCTTAAGGTCCCTAAACTGAAATGTCTGTCACTGTTGAGTGAACTGTATGACCAGGAACTATACTGGACACATCTGATGGAACATCCCGTATCTTTATCAAATCCAGTGCTGCCAGAACATAAAATGAACCATGAATAATTTAACCCATAAAAGACCTAGGACTATTTTTGAGTCGACTTTCACTAAGTGATTTATTAGAACATTATCGTCAGCATTTTGCATTTTTCAGTGAAAATCAGAAATTTTACTCAACGTTTAATTTACTCGTCACATAAATGTTCATAAAAGCTCAGAGTAAATTCAAAGATTATCAGAGCAAAAGAGAGAAAAACTGAAGAAAAAATTCAGCAAAATATATCATGAACTGAATGTACAAACAAGCATCTACATCCACTATCTGTTATCAAACAACACTGGTTTTAGTGGTGTTTCCATGTTCACTTCAGAGCCTCTGAACATCCAAATGGGTCGTATCTAATGCTGCAGAAAAGCTGAGATACTGCATTTTACTGGAATTATTTTCATGTATTGATAGGATTAGTGGTTCAACAGTTATTCAACACTTTAGATCTGTACACGATGTTGGTCAGCAGTGACTGTTTAGATGTTTGAGGGCTGAAAAAGTTGAAAAATACAGATATAGGAAAGTCAGTAGGTATCTGTAGAGTAAAGTATCTGTGAGATGTGAGAAAAACTAAGGCACACTAGGCGGTAAGATTAAGAGAAGACCATGCACTGAGGTCAAGGGTTTTCTCAGCATTATTACAGATTATTTAAAACACTGGAAAAGCAGGAAGTTAACAACAACAGATGGCAGAGTATAGATGCAGGTCGACGTCAATATTTGTCCTTGGGTGAAGAAAGAGCATGTAGCGATGTTGCTGCAACAACCAGTAGATATTACAGATTGATCTGCTGCTTCTGTCGGTGGAAAATGAATGACATACATTGTGTGTAATCTTATTTTATTTACCTTCAGGGTCAACAATCCTGAACTGGTACATCATTTGAGTTCCAATATTATTATATGCAGTGGTGGAGGAAGTACTGAAGCTTATAACTTAAGTAAAAGTACAAATATCCTGCTAAATATATATACTCAAGTAAAAGTAGAAATACTACATCAACAATCTTAATTAACCCATAAAGACCCAAACATCCGCCGTCGACCTAAAGCATCTGCTGATCTAAACTGTTGATCCACTAATCCCATCAACGCTTACATACCAAACCAAAACCAAACTGTTACTCAGGCCTTTTCAGAATTCCATGCAGCCGCAGCAGCAAGAAGCAGTGAAGCCGTTTCCTTGTTTGTTGCTACTGTGGCTGCGTGGAATTCCCATTCCCACAATGCATTTCGCAACAAATTTCCGAAAATGCCCGAGTGACCTACCAATTTGGTATGTAAACAAAAAAACTGTTGTGATGGAGTCAATTTCAAAATTGTTCACAATAAGGGAAGAGATTCAGGTGCGTAATCACGGAAAGACTTACAGGTTTGTGATACTTAGGCTATGACTTGGCTTTTACAGATCTGATGAAAAATTGGTGACGAAAGTGATACGCAGATTTAGTAAAGTACAGACTAGGGTGTCATAAAGGGGGGGTAAACATGACAAATTCATGGGGCCCAGCATTTGTTGGGGGGCCCATAGAGCAGTGGAGGGGGTCCAGTGGATACAGGTTAGAAGTTGTAAAAATTTCGTGTAAAATCCGCTGTACTCCCACAAAACATCAGGAACTCGGACTGAATACAAAATTTCAAATCACTACTCAAAACTCACCTGTTCAAACTTTCATTTTCTTGAGCCCCTTTCTTCTCTTGGTTCTTTTTGTTTCGTATGTCTGTGAAGTGTCTTTGAGTGTCCAAAGAAGCACTGTTGAGCCACATTATGTAATAAATTCCCATTATGTAATAAAAGTTCAAAATGTAATAAAAATGTCACGTCATCTTGTAATAAAGCCGCATTATGTAATAAACTGACGCATTTTGTAATAAACTACGTCAACGCATTATGTAGTAAAATTTTTTCACATTATGTAGTAAGTTATTACAATTTGAGAATTTATTACAAAATGTACTTGACACATTTTTATTAAAAAAACAAAAAAATGCAATAACATGGTTCATTATGTATGTACCAAAGGTGTGACGGTTTAGCTCTTTTTTATATCCAGAAATATTGTTTACATTGTTAAAGACACTTTCCTGAGTTTTGTTTTGTTTTTTTTTTCAACTGGCAAAATGCACTTGACACATTTTTATTTTCAGGAAAATGTAATAACATGGTTCATTATGTAATAACGACACTCAAGCAGATTTTTTTTTGCCCTCTTTAATTGAAGTAGCCCTGCAGATTAGTAGTTGTAGTAGTGCTAATGATAGCCTACCTGTTACCATTACATTCACAATTAGTACACACACTCCAACATGCACACACAAAGTAGAAAATGCTGATGTTGAACAATAAATGGATTTATTTCTAAACAGAACCTTTTTAAGGCAAATTAAAAATATTTTGATCAATATAAGGTGTCTATGCCAGTTGAAAAAAGAAACAAAAAAAAAAAAAAAACTCAGGAAAGTGTCTTTAACAACATTTCTGGATATAAAAAAAGAGCTAAACCATCACACCTTTGGTACATACATAATGAACCATGTTACTACCCCACTCATCACCAAGTGCCATTCAACCAGCGATTGTAATACCAAGTCCTATGGGCTCAACAGATCTACGTCTGTCAAACCGCCGGCGTACCTTTATTTATTTATTTTTTTTCTTTACAATCCCATCGACCCAAACCACCATCAAGGCAGGTAAGTATTCTCCATCAACCCAAACTGCCATCAAGCCAGGTAAGTAGTCGCCATCGATCCAAACCGCCATTGTGGGCCTATCAACAAAACATCAACGAAGCAGGGTGCCCACCTAAAGACCCCAGTGGAGCTTTTACCCCTACCCCACTCATCACCAAGTGCTGATCAATTAGGGATTGTAATACCAAGTCCTATTAGCTCAACTATTACATTTTTTTTTTTTTTTAAATAAAAATGTGCCAAGCGCATTTTGTAATAAATTTCTCAAATTGTAATAACTTACTACATAATGTGAAAAAATTTTACTACATAATGCGTTGACGTAGTTTATTACAAAATGCGTCAGTTTATTACATAATGCGGCTTTATTACAAGATGACGTGACATTCTTATTACATTTTGAACGTTTATTACATAATTGGAATTCATTACATAATGCGGCTCAACAAGCACTATGTAAGTGTGATGTATTATTATTATTATTATTATTATTATTATTATTATTATTATTATTATTATTATTATTATTATTATGGAGGCGTGGAAGTCGGGAGTCAGAAATTGAAAGCTTGTTAAGTTGCAGTTTCATTTCACGCTAGCATAGGTTACGTTAGTTATGGACCACACCCCAACATATATATACAACCCCCCCCACAATCACACACACACACTCCGAGAGATCGACAAGACACTGAATTTCATGAAGGGTCCACAACATTTACCCACAATTGCTAGCAGCACCCCTGAGTACAGATACATAAAAATTTACTTAGGTACAATAACGAAGTACAAATACTTTGTTCCATTCCACCACTGGTTATATGTGAATGTAGAGTTGCAGAGAAGCTACGTCCAACAGAAATCTCAACAGTTGTTCCTCAGTGTTCCCATAAACTTGAACATTTTGTTGGAGTCACCTGCCAAACGTGTAAACACATCTGTATTTCCTTCAAATGTACATCTGTGACTCTAACATTAAAATGACCAATTGCATCCAAACCCGGTCCACGTGATGTAGTTTATATTGCTGCAATCACATCATTGATCTTTCCGACATTGTTTAGAATATGGTTTTTATGTGAATGCAGTAACATGAACACACATACTGAGTGAATGTCAACGGTATCCATTTCACATCTGTCTCATCCATCACTCGACCCCCCTCTCCATCACGATGATGGAGCAGCTTCCAGATGAAATGAGTTCTTAAAAAGCCTGTCTGAGGAAACATCAAATCTCCAGCCACAAAGAAAGAAGAAAAATCAAAGGGTTATGAAAAGAAAAGGTGGAAAAGAAACTGAAAGGCAGATAAATATAAAGGTGTATAAAGAAGAGGAGAAGGAAAGAGTAAAGACCCTGTATGAAATGAAAGCCAGAGCTGTGTTCATGTGATCACACTGGAAACTGGAAAGTGGTGTAAAATATTGCTGTCATTATATATAAAGATTTTCTATTCATACTGAGCAGCAGGGTACATAAAATCTATCCCAGGTAACAGGAAGCTTTTGTTGGCTGCAATACCAGGTAAAAGACAGAGAACAAAGCAACTGCATGCTGTTGGACATCCATCCAGTAATCACTGATATGTTTTCCAAAGTGTACCGTTTCTTATAAATGCCTATGTATTTATTTGTGAAAAGATGTGGATGTAGCCTGCAGTGAATATTAAAAGCATTTTCATTATACTTTTGTTTCTTTTTTTTTTTTGCAATAATTTTCACAATAGATGAAAAAACAATAACATAATAAAAAAGATGTAAGAAACAAAACACCCTACAGTCATTTAGTCTCCTGTACTCTGGAGTGGAGATGTTGGTTTGATTTGCCAGAAGAATAGAATAGAATAGAATAGAATAGAATAGAATAGAATAGAATAGAATAGAATAGAATAGAATAGAATAGAATAGAATAGAATGATTTCATGAAATTGCATTGTATGTCACACCAGTTCTTATGGCATTTAGCGTGCTATTCATACGCATTTTCATCTTTCGCATGTTATTCATCACCATTTGATCATGTGTCACTTTACGCCAAGATCTCCAGTTTATATATCTATAAACGCTAACCCTAAAGCTAAACCAAACCCTAAACCTAACCCTAACCGCATGATATTTGATGTAGCGTGAACATACAGGGTGGGGAAGCAAAATTTACAATATTTTGAGGCAGGGATTGAAAGACAGTGTATGACCAATTAGTTTATTGAAAGTCATGAGAATTTAAATCTTCAAATCATATTTTACTGCATTTCTAACGGTCTCGTTGTCTACCTCAAGTTCAATTGCCATTTTTCTCATGGATTTGGTTGGATCCTTTAGGATTTTGGATTTGAGAGCTTTAATAAAAGCTTTGGTACATTTTTTGTTGCTTCCTCCACTTTCAGACTTTCTGGTAATAGTTTTGCTCATAGTCATTCTCTTCTTTCCATTATAAACAGTCTTTATGGACACTCCAACTATTTTTGAAATCTCCTTTGGTGTGACGAGTGCATTCAGCAAATCACACACTCTTTGACGTTTGCTTTCCTGATTACTCATATGGGCAAAAGTTTCTGAAAAGGTATGGATAATAGTGTTAGGTATGATTGCGACATCAATATATGTTTGGTTTCAAAACAATTGACGTAGTGCCTGCTGAGAAAAAACAACTAAATGTTCATTGTAAATTTTGCTTCCCCACCCTGTACACCCAGAAAGCTTATAGTGCAATTAAAGTGGCGTGTATATTGGTGAAATTCAAGATATCAGATTTGGAATAGAATAGAATAGAATAGAATAGAATAGAATAGAATAGAATAGAATAGAATAGAATAGAACTGGCTTTATTGTCATTCCAAAATACCTTTGTACTGGGGCACCACTACCAAATGTGGACCCCATTGAGGGTAAACGATGTGGGCCCTTCAGAAAATAAATTATCAGTAAATTTGTCATGTGGGGGGGGGGGGGGGTATAGGGACTGGAGGTATAGGGGTGCATTTCAGAAGTGCCATAACAACCACATGTGGTGTGAAACCGAAAGTGAAAGTTAACTTTGGACGTCCGACTCCCAGCTTCTACGCCTCTCTTTTATTCCGGAGCTTACATGACATTTTCATAACTTCTAACCTATATTCACTGGGCCCCCTGGAAATGCTGGGCCCCATGAATTCGTCATGTTTACCCCCGCTTTATGGCACCCCAGTATTTTTGCAGTGCAATGAAATTTGGTAATTTGGGCCACTATTTGAGTAATGTGGTAAAAAAAAAAAAAAAAAAAAAAAAAAGAAGTACTGGATTCCACTAGTGCTGGCTTTAGTTGCCATCCTTGATCATGAAAGTTATGAGCAGAATTTCTACTGGAAGGACCTGTCCAGTTCAGTGGCTCAGAATCATTGGGTTTTCTTTGCAGATGATGCGGTTCTGTTGGCTTTATCGTATTGTGACCTCCAGCTCACACCAGAGCAGTTTTGCAGTCGACTGTGGAAGTGTCTGGGATGAGAATTAGCACCTCTGAGTCCGAGGCCATGGTTTTCATTTAGGGAGGAATGGAAAGCCCCATCTGGGTTGGCGATGAGTTGCTTGCCCAAGTGGAGGAGTTTAAGTATCTCCAGGAAATCAGTGATGTGGATGCTGTACTGGTTGCTATGGTGAGGGGGGCGCTTCGCCAAATGGTAATGCTCTCAATTTTACGGTTGAACTGCGCTCCTGCCGTCACCTCTGGTTACGAGCTGTGGGTAGTGACTGAAAGAACAGAACTGTGGATTCAAGTGGTAGAAATGGGTTTCATCCAGAGGGTGTTGGAGCTTTGTCATGTCCATTCTAGGGGAACACGAGAATAGCACGAAACGTCAAAGGACGCCCAGCTCTTGCAAGAGATTTGCAGTTTGAACAGTGATCATTTGTTAATACATTTGTAGTATATCAGGGTAAGGACAGATAAAGCAACAAATACAATGTTTAACCACTAAGTTACCTAATAAACAAAAAAAGACAAAATAACAATGCCTTCAATATGAAAAAAAGAAAATTAAAGAAATCAAACAAGAGACGACTAATTACCCTGCCCCCTGAAGGGGAGGCAAGTAGTTTTGTTTTTGTTTCGGTTTGTTTCTTTGTTTTTTCTAAACACTCTAGCAGCAAAACTATTGGTTGAATTCATACCAGAGTTGGTTTATAGATTGCCAGTGACCTGACGCACAATAGATCTGATGACATTTTGGGAAAAGTAGGTCAAAGTTCACAACAATCTTTTTGTTCTCCCATTTACTTATAAAGGGGCGAAATTTCAAATGCCTATAAAAACATCAATTTTGTTTCAATTTATTTCAAACTTGGCATATATATAGAGGAAATTGATATGCTGACATCAGCATATGCATAGACATGATGACATCAGCTGGATCAATGCCGAAACAAACTACAATACGTGTGTGTGTGTGTGTGGGGGGGGTGGGGGGGTTGTTGTGCCTGGCACCACTTGTTTATCATGGAATTCTATGGAATGTTCATAATGGAGTGACACCGTGTAACCATGACTAAATCTATACACAGGGTTCCTGCAGGGTCTTAAAAAGTCTTAAAAGTCTTGAATTTACAAATCTGCATTTAATACCTTAAAACAGTCTTTCAAAGGTATTAAATCTGATATGGTAGGTCTTAAGATATGTTGCCATAAACTACCATAAATGTGTTTAAATGTGTCTAAAGAAAGTAACATTAGTGGACTCAGTTCCACCCGTTCCAACACAACAATTTATACTGAAATTAGGAACTAATTATCACTACCTTTGCAACCCCCACTGAGAATTGACTTGGAACAATGCGAATTTGAACGATGGACTAAATAAATACATTACATACATTATTTATGACAAGTCTGTATGTAACTCTAAAGTAATACAGGAGTTCTGTAACGCGTTACAGTTCTTAGACAGAACTGTAATGCAAATGAAACAAGTAGATGTATTTCTGTTAGAGGGGTTAATCTTTGGAATGGCCTGGAAGAACGATTCAAACAGTCTAAAACAATTAAAACTTTTAAAAAGATGTACAAATTAACTAATATTCAAAAATATACAGGGTGGGGAAGCAAAATGTACAATATTTTGAGGCAGGGATTGAAAGACAGTGTATGACCAATTAGTTTATTGAAAGTCATGAGAATTTATTTGCCACAAGAAAATTGACATAATAGAAAATGTTTTTATTCTATGTGTCCTCCTTCTTTCTCAATAACTGCCTTCACACGCTTCCTGAAACTTGCGCAAGTGTTCCTTAAATATTCGGGTGACAACTTCTCCCATTCTTCTTTAATAGTATCTTCCAGACTTTCTCGTAATAGTTTTGCTCATAGTCATTCTCTTCTTTCCATTATAAACAGTCTTTATGGACACTCCAACTATTTTTGAAATCTCCTTTGGTGTGACGAGTGCATTCAGCAAATCACACACTCTTTGACGTTTACTTTCCTGATTACTCATATGGGCAAAAGTTTCTGAAAAGGTATGGATAATAGTGTTAGGTATGATTATGACATCAATATATGTTTGGTTTCAAAACAACTGACGTAGTGCCTGCTGAGAAAAAACAACTAAATGTTCATTGTAAATTTTGCTTCCCCACCCTGTAGAGCTCAGGATTGACTAAAGAAAATACTTGTTTAAAAGACTAGAATCAAAATTGGTAGTTAAGATAAGGACATGATTTAAATTAAATATGCACTCTCTTCTGTTGTGTATTTAGCAATGATTACATTGAAAAATGCATAGTTTGGGTTTTTTTTGATTTCATGTGGAAGCATTGTGTTAATTGTAAATAGGGTTAGGAAAAATAAGTCTTAACTTCAGCCTAAACCCTTTCGGTGGCATTGTATATGGAACAATGGATATGTTGTTTTTGTTTGTTGTTTAAAGTAATTAACGACTGAATAAACTACTACTACTACTACTACTACTACAGTAATATTATAAGATAAGGAATTACTTTTAAATAACACCAACAAGTAATCTGTAATGTAATAAAGTTTGGAAGTAACTTGTACAACACTGGCTGGGGCATCTGCCTCCTGGTGAAGCGTTGCTGGCGTGTCCAACAGGGATGCGGCTCTGGAGCGGACCCAGGACACGCTGCAGGGATTACATTCTCCACCTGGCCTGAAAACACCTCAGCGTCCCCCTGGAGAAACTGGCCCAGAGAGATGTAGGTCTGAGCTGCTGCTACCCCTGCAACCTGGACCCGGATCAGCAGATGGAAGCATGAATCCACACAGTCCCCGAACGCACTGAAACTCCACCGAAACACAAAATGACCTTTAAAAGCAAAGCTGCTGTAACTCTTTAACCTGTTCAGTTTACTTTGTGACATGTTGACCCTGGGCTCTGATACAGTTTACAGATATGATTTCTTTCATTCGCCTACTCTGTGTGTGTTGTTCTAAATGGCCTGGAGCCACGTAAACTGTTTTTCAGAGATGTGGTTGTGATTTCACTTTAGGTTATGGATATTATCTGCAGAAAAGCTGGACAGCAGATAAATATTCCAGCTATGCGTGCAGGTTTGGAGTATTGAGTTTATTTGTGCTGCTTTAGGCTGCCTACATCTTTACCATATGGACAAAAGTATTTGGACATGTTGAATTCAGGGTTTGTTTGTTTTTTTTTTCCAACAGGGGTCAGGGATACAAGGTACAGTCTACTCTCGTTATACCGCCAACTTCCGTTCACGGCCAAATTGGCGGTATAGCGAAAATGGCGTTACAACGGGTTGCGTCCATAATGTGCATGTCTTTACTATATGATGTCTATGCTGCCTCCGTTAACCCGTTCTAATTGCGTTTCTAAATAAATCTTGATTCTGTTATGTTGTAAGGGATCATTTAAAGTGGGGAAACATTTTAAGCATTATTATACCGTGTCGGGAAATGACACCCCATCATCTTGAGGCTTTGGCTTAATCCCACGTCCTCTTCCCGACATCCTGACCTACTGAGTGTTCTGCGATAAATGAACGGTGGCTGTTCCGTAGACCTACTCGTAGCTTGTCGCGATCAGCGTCTGGCGCGTTTGTTTCAGTGCATTGTTAAAATTTATGTGTACTCGATGGCAATCACGCTGGAGGTATAACGGTCGGGAAATCAATGGTATAAGTGTTGTTTGTGCATGGAACTGAGCTGGCAGATGGCGATAGGCGGAAATGGCGGTATAACGGCGGGCGGTTTAACGAGAGTAGACTGTAATAACAAATGCAATAATATAGTTTTATATTGGGATGAATATCATTGCATTGGTTAGTTTGGTTTAAATTGTTATCTTTGCTTGAGAAATTGCTCAGAGATGTTTTTTTTTTTTTTTTTACTTAATTTCTCTTGAGATTGATTTTAAAAAAAATTATACATGACTATGATTTAAAAAAAAAAAAGTTCTACCTCTAAATATCTAAGATATTATTTGTGCTTATTGAAGAATATTAATAACAATATTGATCTTTATTTGTCAAATCAGTATGAACAGGGCATCTTAAAGCTGTAGCCATGGCTTGTCCCAATTTTTTTTGTCCATGTAGTTTATAAATATCAATATTTCCTTAAAGTTTAATAGGATATTTTTCTTCCTAAGTGAGATGTGAAGAAAGTAGATGGATAGTTGTGGAAGAAAATTATTATTTACAGTCAGACGAATTTAGAGGTAGAACATTTAAAATCATAGCCATGGATAAAAAAAAAAAAAAAAAAAATCAATGTTGAGATAAAATTAAAAAAAAAACAAAAAAAAAACAACACCTTTCAGGCATTTTGGAAACAAAGATAACAATTTAACCCATAAAGATCCAACCCTCCACCAGTGACCAAAACCATCTACTGATCTAAACTGTTTAATACCTGTTGATCCATTAATCCTATCAATCCATGTAAATTGTCTCTTTTATCTGTTTTCTGATTTTTGTTTGTTTGTTTTCCTCATGCCTTCTGCTGTAATGCTTTTAATGTTTTATGTAAAGCACTTTGAATTGTCTTGTACATGAAATGTGCTATAGAAATTAAGCTGCCTTGCCTTGCCTAAATAATTAGTGTAAAATACAGTTTTTTCATGGTCATCACATATGACCCATCTGGATGTTCAGAGGCTCCGTAGTTACCATGGAAACACTGTCATCTTCTACAACATTGATTCAACAGTAAAACCCATTGAGTTGAATCAATGACAGTGGATGGACACACTGGGTTTATGTTCAGTTATTGATAGTCACTTTTTCAGGAGCGGTGTAAAGGCTTGCCAGGGGGGGCATGGGATCATTCCAGGGTGTTTTTTGTCTTTTTTCCTCAGGTTGGAACATGTAGCAGGTGGAACTAATGTTTTAGCATTGGAGCACCCTGGACTCATTTTAAAGATGTACAAAAAACCAATCTACTGCCATGGTGGTCTGTGACTAGACAAAGAGTTCAGGTTTGGAGAATGGACAAGGACTGGACTGGAAAAGAAAACTGTGTCCTTCTTTTGTACAGTTTGTACAGTTTACACTTTAATGTTCTGAGATGTGCATGTAAACAGGCTCATTGCAGACACTGATATTGTTAAAATGTTCATCTTTGTGACCAAAAGTTGTTTGTTCTAAAAAAAAGTAACTTAATTGTCATAGTTGTAAAATAATTGTGCATTTCCTATTTTTATTTGGAAAATTATTGTCTCAGGAGCAGTCTGGAGTTTATTTGTATTGTTCCAGCAAAAATGTAAGTTATTTTTAATTTACACAACAAATTATTCAAAGAAAAGCAAAAAGTATTGTTAAAATATTGACGTTTCTTTCAATAAAAGTTATAATTGCACCACTGTTAGAATGCTGTTGGGGGTTGAGGGGGGCCTCCAAAGGGGGGCCGGAGAGAGAAAGACTGAGAACCACTGAGTTAATGATGGATTTGACTGAAAAAGTCCCTTCTTTCTGGATGTAATAATTTTTGAGTTTTGGTGAATATCTACATCAAATATAGGAAATTTAACCCTTTCATGCAATTATGAGAACCTTAGTCACGATATTTTTCCTGAATGTTTTTATTCCTCTTTAGGCATGAAAAAAACAAAACAAAACAAAACAAAACAATGCGATTGAGTTGTTGTTTTTTTTTGTTTTTTTAAGCAGTTACAAAACTGTCCACTTAGCCGGACCCCATGCATTTAATTTTTGAAGCAAAGAAACATGTATTTAAAACCTAATATCAGAAAGTGATAGTGGTGAGTGGAAAACTATGCAACAGAAACATTTTTAATGCTGCTCATCAGATGTTTTCCCACATTTTAACATACTCTAATGCTAGTTATTAGTCACTTCATGGAGATAATTTGCAAAAAAGACCCTGTTTTGTTTGTATATTTACACTAAACATGTCACTGCAGATCAGGTTTATCAAGAACGGCATAGTTACAGTAACAGTATGAACGGCACTGTATGGGATGATGCATGTGTCCACTGTGTTGACTATTACGCAACTAAAACAATAAAAGCCATGAATATACAAGAGAACAGCTGTAGAATAGCTGTCCACTGTAGTGACCACTATGCACAAAAGGGTTAATATAGGAAAATACATGATTTACAGTAAAAAATACGTAAATAAATAAAAAAGAAAGCAAAATAAAGAGGATAATATTATAATAAATGGTGATGAATCACTTAAAAAAAGTTCAACAAAGAGAAAAATTTCATCTAAACTAGCACAGGGTCTTTATGGGTTAAACAAAACTAACCAATGCAATGATACTGATCACAATATGAAACTATATTATGACATTTGTTATTGTTTTGGATCCCAGACCAGACCAGCTGTAGCTTTTAGCGATGTGGTCCGACACCCCTGAAGATGCGATTATGGTTACAGACTGGCTCACATCAAACCTCATGGGAGTATTTCACTTAAGTTGGAACGTGATGATTACACTGGTCAACAACAAATTTATCGTTTAAGTTTTTTGAGCTGATTTAGGATAATTTTGGTGTGCTGAATCCAAAAATCACATTAATTTTGCTCAATCAGGTCAACTTTCTGAACTATGCTACATATTGGCTTTTTAACATTTTTGCTTACATTTATGGGCATTTTCACATCATATGATACAAAACTGTTTCATGTTTCTTGCAATAAATGAGTTCTGAAGATTTTACTTTTGACAATTTATGATTGTTTTTTTTTTTAATATTACAGGTGAATGAAATGGATCTTGCAAAAATAAGCCTGACATATTCTGCTACATCTGCGGTGAATACATAATCAATAATAAATACATCCTGTTAGAAAATGATTTTTTTTCTCTTAAAACCTATTTTGGGTGAGAACTACAGGGTGGGGAAGCAAAATTTACAATATTTTGAGGCAGGGATTGAAAGACAGTGTATGACCAATTAGTTTATTGAAAGTCATGAGAATTTATTTGCCACAAGAAACTTTACATAATAGAAAATGTTTTTATTCTATGTGTCCTCCTTCTTTCTCAATAACTGCCTTCACACGCTTCCCGAAACTTGCGCAAGTGTTCCTCAAATATTCGGGTGACAACTTCTCCCATTCTTCTTTAACAGTATCTTTAAGAAAGTCGACATTGCTGTGTGATGTTCTATTGGTAGCATGTTCTAAAACGCCCCAAATAGCATAATCCAGAGGGTTTAGATCTAGGCTAGAAGGCAGCCATAAACATGATTCCCAAAAATTGCTAAAGTTGGATTTGTTGCTGTTGTCAACAAGTGTTTTGGTGTTCTTGTGTAAGATTTTAACTTCAAATCGTATTTTACTGTGTTTCTAACAATCTTGTTGTCTACCTCAAGTTCAATTGCCATTTTTCTCATGGATTTGGTTGGATCCTTTAGGATTTTGGATTTGAGAGCTTTAATAAAAGCTTTGGTACGTTTTTTGTTGCTTCCTCCACTTCCAGACTTTCTCGTAATAGTTTTGCTCATAGTCATTCTCTTCTTTCCATTATAAACAGTCTTTATGGACACTCCAACTATTTTTGAAATCTCCTTTGGTGTGACGAGTGCATTCAGCAAATCACACACTCTTTGACGTTTGCTTTCCTGATTACTCATATGGGCAAAAGTTTCTGAAAAGGTATGGATAATAGTGTTAGGTATGATTATGACATCAATGTATGTTTGGTTTCAAAACAATTGACATAGTGCCTGCTGAGAAAAAACAACTAAATGTTCATTGTAAATTTTGCTTCCCCACCCTGTATATAAAAAAAATCAACTGATAAAGTCACAAAAATGTCATCAATTTTGTGAGAAGATCAAATTTTTCAAAATCAAATTAGCAAAAAAAAAAAACTGACCTGATTGAGAAAAACAGGTGTCATTTTTGGATTTAGCGGTGCAAAATGGTCCTAATTCAGTTGAAAAAACCTAGACAACTTGAAAAAAACATTATTTTGTAACCCAGTGTAATCTTTGGTTAAGAAAGGAGAATCTACTGTCATTCATCTGTGGGTACGTTTTGTCTCATATACAGTTATTGTAGCTTTATGGTTACGACTGTAAATCCGTATGTGTTTGCTGAGGTTTTGTTTTGACAGTGTGTATTATGAGTTAATGTGCACTGCATTTGTGAACTTTCCCCAAAGAGCTGAGAACATTCTGCTTTGCTGCCAGATGGTGTTATTATGTCACCTGGAACCCTCCACGGAGCAAAAACACAACAAAAGAGGACGAATAAACAAAAAGAGATAAGAGGTAGAGATAAGTGATTCACATGGTTCAAAGCATACCGTCCCAAACACATTTAGAGGATTACAGTGATACTTACAGCTTAATAGTGATACTTTTGTCAGATGTATGAGTCTTATCCTTTTTCCGTTAGGTCCTAGTTTAAATGTACGGTGGCAAAGCCTTAATTTTATATGAAATGAAAGATTCAGTTCCTGCTTCGGGCTATCCATAGGCTCACTGATATGGAAAGCATGACTGTTTAACATGTTCTGAGGCTGCTCTAAACTGTAATAGGACCTGAATGGGTTTGAGTTCTTCTACTTAGCCCATCACTTTACTGTTTTATGGCTTCATCTCTGTAAGTTCGCCTTTTAACTCTGGGATCTCAACAAAATAAAGTATTATCACTGTATGGAGTTACACTGGTATGTAAACAGGGACAAAAGATGAACATAGAATAGAATAGAATAGAATAGAATAGAATAGAATAGAATAGAATAGAATAGAATAGAATAGAAAAAAGAACAGAAAAAAAGAATAGAATGGAACAGAAAAAAAGAATAGAATAGAATAGAATAGAATAGAATAGAATAGAATAGAATAGAATAGAATAGAATAGAATAGAAAAAAGAATAGTATAGAATGGAACAGAACAGAGTAGAACAGAAAAAAGAATAGAATAGAACAGACACAAGAATAGAATGGAACAGAAAAAAAAGAATAGAATAGAATAGAATAGAATAGAATAGAATAGAATAGAATAGAATAGAAAAAAGAATAGTATAGAATGGAACAGAACAGAATAGAACAGAAAAAAGAATAGAATAGAACAGACACAAGAATAGAATGGAACAGAAAAAAGAATAGAATAGAATAGAATAGAATAGAATAGAATAGAATAGAATAGAATAGAATAGAATAGAATAGAATAGAATATGGAATCCAATAGAATAGACCTAAACAAAATAGAATACAATACAATAGAACTGAATAGAGTAGAACAGAACAGAACAAAATAAAATAGGACATAAAAGAATACAATAGAATTGAACAGAATACAATAAAATAGAACAGAACAAAATAGAATACAATAAAATAGATTTGAACAGAATAGAATAGAATAGAATAGAATAGAATAGAATAGAATAGAATAGAATAGAACTGAAAAGGATAGATTAGAACAGAATAAAACAGAACAGAATAGAATTGAACGAAATAGAATGAAATAGAATAGAACATAAAATCCAAAAGAATAGACCTAAACAGAATAGAATTGAATACAATAGAACTGAATAGAGTAAAACGGAATAGAACAAAATAAGATAGAACATAACAGAACATGAATAGAATAGAATAGAATAGAATAGAATAGAATAGAATAGAATAGAATAGAATAGAATAGAATAGAATAGAACAGATGTGCAGGACAGGGTACATGGTAGAAAAAAAAAAAAAACAGTATAAAGAACAGAATAAATTCACAGTTATAAAAAAATAATGCACATTCTTAAGTATAAATCT
Source organism: Sphaeramia orbicularis (assembly GCF_902148855.1). Taxonomy (NCBI): domain Eukaryota; kingdom Metazoa; phylum Chordata; class Actinopteri; order Kurtiformes; family Apogonidae; genus Sphaeramia; species Sphaeramia orbicularis. The sequence continues at coordinate 27,885,115 of NC_043959.1, read as the reverse complement.
AAAATCTATAAATATGAAATATATGTTATAGTGAGAGAAAAACACTGTTAGCTGTGAACCCAGTTAACATAATATAGTCTGGATAAAGTTTTACTCATGAATGAATGCCTTATTTTTATTGCAGTGAACTAGAATTAAAACAAACGACCTGCATCTTATTCCTCAAACGGCCATGACCTGTAGGTGTCTTTTTTTTTCAACACCCCGGCTACCCCGTATACCATTAATTTTTGATGCACAGGGAACCAGAGAGAAGTCCGAGTAAGTCCTTGGACATTTGATATTGACAGCATATGCCAGGTGACATGGTTAGTAGCAAAAAGTGCACTGCAGGAAGCTTTGGGTTGTTATGGTGGACACTAAAGTTTATGGACTCAGACAGGAGGCATGATTCCCACTCATACTGTGTTTATTTTTTGTGTTTTCTCTCTGTCGGTCTTATTCTAGCTCAGGGGTGTCAAATTCATTTTAGTTCAGGGGCCACATTCCAGTAGGACCAGTAAAATATTAGCATAATAGCCTTAAATAACGACAACTCCAAAATTTTCACTTTGTTTTACTGCAAAAAAAATAACATTAAATTATGAAAATATTTATATTTACAAACTATCCGAACAAAAAAGACATGAATAACTTCAAAACAATTACATTTCTTAAGAAAAATAAATGCAATTTAACAATATTATGCTGAAACTTCTCATTTATACATGTGCATTATGGATCAGATCTACAAAGGCACAAAACATTTAGTAACAGGTAGAGTACTATTCATTTTATTCTGGCATTTCATGTTGTTCATATTTTATTTATTGTGAAAAGATACTTTGGAAATAAAGACATTTTCAGAATTTAGTGTTATTTTTTGCACTAAAACAAAGAAAAAAAGACAACAAAAACTTGTCATTATTCATCGGCATAATGTAATTTTATTTATTTATTTTTTTCACATTAAACCAAAAAGAACATTTCAAGTCATTATTCACAGGTTATTATATTATTATTTTACTTGCAAATTCATCCCACGGGCCAGATTGGAACCTTTGGCTCACGTGTTCTAACCATATCTGACCCTTTTATCCAAACCGTAAACTAAGCTTTTTTATGCCTAAAACAAAACTAAAATAAATGATCAGTCTAAGATATCACTGCATTTTACATCCAACCAATATTACCCTGTTTTATAAGTGTTTTTTTTTTTTTTTTGTTAATGTACTTTTTAACCTTATCTTATCTTTCTATGTATTTAACCTTCATGTAGCCAGAAAAAAATGTCTCATTGAGATGGGGAAAAAAAAAGTCTTTTTTCAGTTTCCTGGCTGAGACAGCAGCAGAAGGTTATACACAGACAGGAATTTCTACCATATATCCACACTAAAATGTACATGAAAAACATACAAATAAAACACCACCTGCGACTTAAACAGTATTCTCACCTCACCTCACCTTACCTTATGTTACCTTAATCATATAATAAAAGTACAACATAACTATGCAAACTACTACACAATTTAAAGTGCAATTTCTGTAATATAACGTGCAATAATCTGTTTACATTTCAGTCAATTCTCTTCTTCCACGTTGACTTATTTATTATCATTATCTGCATTTTCCTCTATTTTATATTTCTATTTTTTTAAATGTGTGTGTGCTCTGTTTTCTATGTTCTACTTTTGTCTATTTAACCCATAAAGAACCAAACATCCGCTGGTGACTAAAATCATTTACTGATCTAACATGTTTAATACCTGTTGATGCACTAATCCTATCAATCCATGTAAATAATTGGTGTAAAATACAGTTTGTCATCTTTTCATGGTCATCAGATATGACCCGTTTGGATGTTCAGAGGCTCCGTAGTTACCGTGGAAACACCGTCATCTTCTATAACATTGATTCATCAGTAAAACCCATGGAGTCGGATCAATGACAGTGGATGGAGACAGTTGTTTTATGTTCAGTTACTGATAGATAGCTTAAGAAAAAGTGACTTTTCAGCAAAGATATCAATAACTGAATCTAAAAACAAGTGTCTCCATCCACTGTCATTGATCCAACTCCATGGGTTTTACTGGTGAATCGATGTTGTAGAAGATGACGGTGTTTCCATGGTAACTACAGAGCCTATGAATGTCCAAATGGGTCATATGTGATGACCATGAAAAGATGACAAACTGTATTTTATACCAATTATTTACATGGATTAATAGGTTTAGTGGATCAGAAGTTATTAAACAGTTCAGATCAGTAGATGCTTTTAGTCGCCACTAGCTGAGAAAATAAAATAAAAAAAAAAAAAAAGAAAAGAAAGGTTGTCACAATATCTACAAGTTGTTCCAAAGATAACTACGTGCACGTCCTTCACGGTATCTGTAAATCAGCTGTTTTATTTTTAAGGCTAACCGCCTCTCCTACTGATAAGGGTTGATGACATTTTTAGTGTTTTGTTTGCAGTGTTTCATTTGTTGCTCTTGCACTGATACGTTGCGTGTCCTCCACTTTCACTGCTCGTTAACTTTTCGCTCTTGCATTCAGTAACAGAGGGGAATATTTAAAGCAGATTTTACACCTTTTATTTATTTATTTTTTTTTAGTTCTTTGAGGAAAGTTTACAATTTTAAGTAAAAGCTCCATGTCTGTGTAAGCATTCCCTTTGCCTTAAAGGCACAATGGCAGAGATTCAAAGCTTAAAGCAGGCTTTAGTTGAAATCCCCCATACTGTATCACAGGCACACATTACACATGCATGCAGAGAGCAGAGCACAGATGTATATACAGCGGTGACAAAACAACCAATCCACCAGCGTATGGAACAACAGCGGAGAGGCAGCCCCTCAGGTCAGAGCTCAGCGGTCCACCTGCATCTAAAGGATAAGGGACACTCCTCTGAGGACAGCATGTACACACTGAGAACACCGAGGACAGGGGTGGGGAGGGGGGACGGGGAGGGGGGGCAAGTGGAGGGAACCATCCATGCATTTCTTCATGTTCTCTGCCAGTTTCTCTGAGTGTTACAGTGTAGAATTAAGTCTGTGCAGGGTGTTTTCACATGCACCTATTTCTCTATACGCACTAAAAGTGTAGAACAGCTTTTTACAAATATACCCTGAAAACCTGGAGTTGGATAAAACTTGAACTAATAGAATTTTCATGGAGAACATTTTAAATATTTAAGAAAAAAAAGAGACATCAGACACAAAGTTATCCATATAAGAGCTTGTTATTAAAATGTCTGAAGGAAAGTATGTCAAGTAGATATTGTATGTAATATTTCTATTGGTTTGTGCACAAGGTGGAATATAAGCTAACATGTATAACCCTGGATAATTTGCAAATTCGCAAATAATTGCAAAGTCTCAAGAAAAATGTTTAAAATAATAAGAGGTTCCTGGTACAACAAACCCCACCCCTCACATGTATTGTAGCTTATTTTGGTGTTGATCCAGCTGATGTCATCATGTCTATGCATGTGCTGATGTCAGCATATCAATTACCTCTGTATACACTATATTGCCAAAAGTATTGGCTCACCCATCCAAATAATCAGAATCAGGTGTTCCAATCACTTTCATGACCACAGGTGTATAAACTCAAGCACCTAGGCATGCAGACTGCTTTTACAAACATTTGTGAAAGAATGGGTCGCTCTCAGGAGCTCAGTGAATTCCAGCGTGGAACTGTGATAGGATGCCACCTGTGCAACAAATCCAGTCATGAAATTTCCTGGCTCCTAAATATTCCACAGTCAACTGTCAGCTGTATTATAAGAAAGTGGAAGTGTTTGGGAACGACAGCAACTCAGCCACGAAGTGGTAGGCCACGTAAGCTGACAGAGCGGGATCAGCGGATGCTGAGGCGCATAGTGCGAAGAGGTCACCAACTTTCTGCAGAGTCAATCACTACAGACCTCCAAACTTCATGTGGCCTTCAGATTAGCTCCAGAACAGTGCGCAGAGAGCTTCATGGAATGGGTTTCCATGGCCGAGCAGCTGCATCCAAGCCATACATCACCAAGTCCAATGCAAAGCGCCGGATGCAGTGGTGTAAAGCACGCCGCCACTGGACTCTAGAGCAGTGGAGGCGCCTTCTCTGGAGTGACGAATCGCACTTCTCCATCTGGCAATCTGATGGACAGGTCTGGGTTTGGCGGTCGCCAGGAGAACGATACTTGTTGGACCGCATTGTGCCAAGTGTAAAGTTTGGTGGAGGGGGGATTATGGTGTGGGGTTGTTTTTCAGGAGCTGGGCTTGGCCCCTTAGTTCCAGTGAAAGGAACTGGGAATGCTTCAGCATACCAAGACATTTTGGACAATTCCATGCTCCCAACTTTGTGGGAACAGTTTGGAGCTGGCCCCTTCCTCTTCCAACATGACTGTGCACCAGTGCACAAAGCAAGGTCCATAAAGACATGGATGACAGAGTCTGGTGTGGATGAACTGGACTGGCCTGCACAGAGTCCTGACCTCAACCCCATAGAACACCTTTGGGATGAATCAGAGCGGAGACTGAGAGCCAGGCCTTCTGTCCAACATCAGTGTGTGACCTCACAAATGTGCTTCTGGAAGAATGGTCCAAAATTCCCATGAACACACTCCTAAACCTTGTGGACAGCCTTCCCAGAAGAGTTGAAGCTGTTATAGCTGCAAACGGTGGACCCACGTCATATTGAACCCCATAGACTAGGAATGGGATGTCACTTAAATTCATATGCGAGTCAAGGCAGGTGAGCAAATACTTTTGGCAATATAGTGTATGTGCCAAGTCTGATGTAAATTTAAACAAAATTGATGTTTTTATAGACATTTGAAATTTGAAATATACTATAAATAAAGACACTGCGTTAAATTTGTCGATCCTAGTAGTTTTTCTGATCCAGACATGCAGGTTTTTTTTATGAATCTTAGTCTCATTCCCAGTTTTGTGTGTAACCCATTGTGTTCACTGGCGTTACATGGAGAACCTGCCCATTTAAACACAAATAAATAACGAGTGATTTTGCAACAGTGGTTATTTTTGTGAAACACTCTGCTTTGCATAATTACTTTGATTCCCAAAATGTACATGTGAGAGAATAAAAAGATAGTAGTGTGTAATTTTCATGTCCTTTTTACCGTTTAACATGTGAATTTTTGTATAAAAATAATATAAAAATGTGTTTTATCTGAAAAATAATTTGTCTTTTATCACAGAAAATGTTTATTTTCAAAATAGACCCAAAGTGCTTCCAAACTTGCTTCATAACATTAGTCTACATCTGGTTTGAATTTTCAGTCCCCATGTCCTGATTTAGGGACCCGTTTCATAGCAGCACACAGATATAAACTGATGGTTGTATAAGCAATGAGAATCTCCACACAGCATCAGTTCAAGGGTGTCTGAAACATAATAATTACAGCTGTAATTATCTAATGAAAGGATCTGAACTAGTTCAATCCAGGTGGAAATAATAATGATAACAACAACACAAGCTGTCATGTTTTTCCTATATGAATAGAAACCTTGACGTTGACAGTTTACTCTCAAATAACTGAATGATGTCAAATTAAACATTTTAATGAAGCCATAAAGACTCAAACATCCGCCGCCGACCAAAACCATCTACTGATCTAAACTGCTTAATACCTGTTGATCCACTAATCCTATCAATCCATGTAAATAATTGGTGTAAAATACAGTTTGTCAACTTTTCATGGTCATCAGATATGACCCATTTGGACGTTCAGAGGCTTCATAGTTACCGTGGAAACACCATCATCTTTAACAACATTGATTCACCAGTAAAACCCATGGAGTTGGATCAATGACAGTGGATGGAGATGCTTTTTTATGTTCAGTTATTGATAGTCACTTTTTCTTTAGTTTTCTCTGTTTCTGATATAATAACCTTTGAATTTACTCTGAGCTTTAATGAACATCTACATGATCAGCAGATTATACATATAAAAATACCTGATTTTCACTGAAACAAATGCAAAATGTAGAGGATAATATCATAAGAAAAGGAAATCGATCACTTAAGAAAGATGAAAGAGAGCAAAACAAGTGGTGCCAGACATAACAAACCCTCACACATATTGTTGCTTATTTTGGTATTGATCCAGCTGATGTCCTCACATCAGTCGCCACTATGCAAGTGCCAAGTTTGAAGTAAACTGAAACAAAATTGATGTTTTTATAGACATTTGAAATTTCGGCCTTTATCAGTAAATGGAAAAAAAATAACATAAAAATTGGAACTTTGACCTACTTTTCCCAAAATGTAATCACATCTATTCTGAGTCACTGGCAATCTAAAAACCCAATTTGGTATGAATTCAACCAATAGTTTTGCTGCTACAGACATTTGAAATTTTTGGTATTATAAGTAAATGGAGAAAAAAAAAAAGATGTAAAAAATTTTATCTTTGACCTACTTTTCCCAAAATGTAATCAGTTCTATTCTGGGTCACTGGCAATCTATAAACCCAGTTTGGTATGAATTCAACCAGTAGTTTTGCTGCTAAAGTGTTAAAAAACAAACAAACCGAACCAAAAACAGTAACCCTTCCCTCCCCATTCAGGGGGTGGGGAAAAATCTTAATCTGGGGACTACCACAAAATTAGCTCTGGGTCTTTATAGACTAAAAGTTAACATTTTAGGACCAATCCGACTGATGAAAGGAAATCAAAATCTGTTGCATTTTGTCCACAATCTGCTCCCTTTTACAGACCGTTCCACAAAAGATGTTGCACTAATGACACATTGGTGCAATGAATGCTTTACACATGCATACAACTTTGCACTTGAGTGCAGTTTTCCCTCCTTTTGTGTCAGGGTTTCTACTATTTCAGGCTTTTCTCCGCATTTTAGCAGAGACTACTTTGTACTGAAAACTAAAAAGCAAAAACACTCCAGTCGCATGTCTTTAATGAGCAGAGATGTGTACACAAAGAGCTCACAACAATCACAACCCGACTTTCATGTATTTTTGTCTTTCATCTTTTTCTTGCTTCGAGTATTTTGCAAAAAAACAAACAAACAAACAAAAAACAACAACAATATGTGTCTCAAGTCTGAAAAATGTGCCATTAATGTCTGAATCATATTTTTGTTCATGCACCACTGAATATAAACAAGCGTTATTATATTATATCATCGGCTGCCGGTTCAGTCAGATTCGGAGTTTACAAAGTCAAGTGTTTGGAGTAAAGAGGTTTGATCTCCATTAGCTCCATCTGGACGTTTTTATTTCTAAGTAGCTGAGAGTCTGAGATAATCCCCAGACAACATTATCCCCCAGTGTCTGATTGACGATTGAACGGTTTAATATCCTTCACAAACTTAAAGATTTGAAGAAAAAGAGAGCGAGGCAGAGAGTGAGTGAGGCTTGACATTGACCAGTTTCCTGCAGTATCTGCTAATTGCATGAATTATATGGATCAGTTTTATTAAAAAAAACCCTGTTTTTTTCAACGAGTCATATTTGCATAGAAAGGTTTTTCATATATGAATATTACCTCATTTACATCCATAGCACGGATGCACCATGATGGTCTTTGATTAGCAGCATAATTTACAGGGAATTGTTTGTGGCTGTGTTAAATTACCTCATATTTTTTTGTCTCATTTGCATCAGTTTGGGATCTCTTTGAGAGTCCCTCAGAGATTTTCATGTTGCATATTTCTATACATATACACATATAAAGACATATACTCAATGATGGATTTACCTACTGACACCCATGGTACTGCCCCCCCCGTTTGAAAATCTACAAAAGAAAAATTGCAGCTTTGACTGGGAACTGAACCCCAGTCTCCCCCATTGTAGTCTGAAACTTTACCTATTGAGCTTAGCCTCCACTGGCCCAAGAACTGATCTATTTGCTATCTGACTGTCTTGGAGCTTTTCGGTATTTTACGTTTACATCTAAGCTTCAGAGTTAATTAAGATTAAAGTGTACATTGTGCTGTGAAATATGACTGTAATGCACAGTGTGTTCTGGAAACAAAGCAAGCAGGAATATGACAATTCAGAGAAGGGTGTCATAGATGTATGTAAAGTATACAGGGTGGGGAAGCAAAATTTACAATATTTAGAGGCAGGGATTGAAAGACAGTGTATGATCAATTAGTTTATTGAAAGTCATGAGAATTTATTTGCCACAAGAAAATGTACATAATAGAAAATGTTTTTATTCTATGTGTCCTCCTTCTTTCTCAATAACTGCCTTCACACACTTCCTGAAACTTGCGCAAGTGTTCCTCAAATATTCGGGTGACAACTTCTCCCATTCTTCTTTAATAGTATCTTCCAGACTTTCTCGTAATAGTTTTGCTCATAGTCATTCTCTTCTTTCCATTATAAACAGTCTTTATGGACACTCCAACTATTTTTGAAATCTCCTTTGGTGTGACGAGTGCATTCAGCAAATCACACACTCTTTGACGTTTGCTTTCCTGATTACTCATATGGGCAAAAGTTTCTGAAAAGGTATGGATAATAGTGTTAGGTATGATTATGACATCAGTATATGTTTGGTTTCAAAACAATTGACGTAGTGCCTGCTGAGAAAAAACAACTAAATGTTCATTGTAAATTTTGCTTCCCCACCCTGTATATAGCCCCCACCCCACACACTTCCATTTTTTTCTGGATCTGCCACTGATACATATACATATCACACAGCCGTGGCCTAGATGGGTGGAGTATCTTGTGACCAAAGGGTCGGCGGTTTGATTCCCTGGACTAGCGGAGAATTATTGACTGATGTACCCTTGAGCAAGGCACTTAACCCCCCCATTTGCTCCCTGGGCACCTGACATGGTGAGCCCACTGCTCCTAGCATGCACTGTGTGTGATGCATGATCTAGTGATGGGTTAAAGACAGAAGACAAATGTTGGTGTGTGGTGCATGTTTACAAACTACTACTGACAAGAAAAGCACTCTGAGAGCGCAGACCTCCACCAAGACAGATCTGCCCCAAGACCGATCACCACCAAAATTTAATCATTTCTTCCTTGTACCAGTATCAACATTTCCTGAAAATTTCATGAAAATCTGTCCATAACTTTTTGAGTTGTCTTGCTAACAAACAAACACGCATGCAAACACACCAAGCAAAGTGATCACAATACCTCCTGGCAGAGGTAAAAAAAAAAAAAAAGATTTTATTTTATACATACATATAGAGGGTATACACGTGACGTCACCGCTAGCAGAAGTCACCGCCGTTACGTCCACTGAGTGGCAGAAAGAGGGAGAGGAGTAGCAGCTTTGGCTTGAATACTGCGAAAACTTAAGAACAATCTAAAAAATAAGAAGGAGCTGTTGTGCCATTGATCGCACAAATAGGTTTTAAAAGCACTCGGAGCTATCGTTTAAGCAGCTACCTAAAACCAAAGACAGAAGAAGCAGATGGATCGCTGCAACTCGTAGAAATAACTGAACTCCAGGCAACGAAACCTGGATTCGTGGTTGCCATTTCGTATCAGGTAACGTTAATTTATCCTGTATTCTTGTGTAAAATCATACCTTAAATTACATATCGTTTTGGCTAACGTTACTTCTTAGTAAAGCTCTTAATGTTAGCGTCTGTCATTTAGTTCTATATTTGATAACTGAAACGTTTTTGTCTTCAGTTGTGTGATTCTGAACCTTGTGCTCTACATAATTTGTAAACTAGCTTAAACTGAGGCTAACCTAGTTTTCCAAATAAGGGGGTACTCTAGCACAAAGCTGTTGTAGCTGTGTTGTATCAAGTATTTGATGTTAACTCTACTTAAATCTCCACAGTACCAGTAGATCATCCACTCACTTGGGTCAATACTAAGGGTTCAACTCCAGTAAATCAGTAGTGAACTGTGAGCACTACTGCTGTGCCTTTACCTTGGCAATCACCACCAAGAAAATACATCTTCACTGACAGAAAACCTCAAAAACAATAGTATGTTGAGTTGAAACACTCACCAGCTGTAATCCTCTAATTAACGATGACGAGGATGTCAACAATTCCTTGGCTTTTGTTTGCTTTCAGCCTTTGCATTGGGTATTTTCCCGGCACTGAAATCATGTTCATATAAATGTCAGGATAGGTGATTTCCCTCCACATATCAATGTTCGTAGACCACTTGTTGTTTGGTAGTTTGTATGGATCCATGTCCAGTCCAATTGTCTTTAATTTCATGTTATATTCCACATTTTTCCCGGTCTCGCTGTAGTTACTGCTATGCTCCGCCATGTTGAGGTGGTTTGTTTTTGCCACTCAGTCTGACTTAGAGGGGCGTGGCCCAGGGGGGAAGGGACGTATGTGCATTCCCTCTATACACAGGGGGCGATTTGTTGGGGGAGGCTCAACCCCCCCTCAGGTTTTTACATCCCTACCCCAGCTCAATGAATTTCATCCTCAGGGGGGTCAACCAACCAATGTAAATAACAGGCAGGTTGTGACACTTTTCTTCCACCTGTATCTTACATTACTGGCACTAACGTTCACCTGAACTGAACTGTCGGCAGTCTGAGAATTTGCAAACATCCCCATGCACTGCGGCGCCCTAAAGAGGGAATAAACATGACAAATTCATGGGCCCCAGCATTTGTGTGTGTGTGTGTGTGTGTGTGTGGGGGGGGTCCAGTGAATACAGGTTAGAAGTTGTTAAAATTTCAAGAAAAGATCCACTGTATGATAGAGGAACAGAACCCGGGAGTTGGACGTTGAAAGTATGTAAAGTTTTATGTTCGGTTCAAGCCAGCATTAGTTACATTAGCTATGGACCACACTCCCATGTATATAACCCCCCCCCCCCCGCCCCCCCTTCTGCTTTTTTGACAAATCACACCCTGCATACACATCCACATATATACATATACATATTCATAGCTGTCCATGGATTGAACAACTGTCAAATTTCATAACTTGAGCAAATGTATTTAGAGTGTGAGTTCAACAAAGAAAGAAATAAAACTGTTTTTTGTTTAATCTGGATGAATGCAGGCCCAGAATACACTGGAGGGATTACATATTCCACCTGGCTGGAGAACACCTCAGGCTGTCCTACCATATAGAAGTTCTGAACATAGTGAGGGAGAAGGACATCTGCTCTGTCTGGAAAGTTGTTTTGCTAAGCCTTGTGTCTCACTTGGGGAGAGTAAGATATCTGGATGACAATGCAATTTCCTGCGCTCCCTCATTAAAATGCTGCATACTCTTTAAATGCTAAGACTGTGGTTTTAGCCTGACATTAATTGATTAGTAAAACGGTTGTGTAGGTCGGAGTGGCCTGCGCAAAACCAAGCAAAATGTGATTCAGAGCAGAGATCTATCTTAACTTCCTTAATGCGAGAATTCAGACACAGCAGCGTGCACTCTGCCCAGAATTTAGAAAATTAAAGGAACGGAAAGTAAACAGTTGCTTTACAGCACTGAATGCATAATGGACACATGCTGCATTTTCATTTGGCGTTTCCTATCACTAACAAAACTGTTGTTCCACCTCAGTGTCATTAATGGAAAGCAAGAGTGGGTGGTTTTAGTATTTTACATTGTTTCTGATCTCTCACCTACCGGTAGCTGTGCTTGTGTCTGTCTCTCTTTCAGCAGCTCAGATGGGCGTCGTGCTGAGAAGGCATCCACTGGGAAAGAATACAAAGAGCATGAAATAACTGCACAGCGCACATGGCAGCCAGATTGCCAGGAGGACTTTTTTTCATTTATTTTCCATAATAACTGTTAATAACAGTCATTCCAAACATCTAGTATTTAACATTTATGCACAGTGAGGAGGTATTATCACTTGCATGCGTGTGTATATATATATATATATATATATATATATATATATATATGTATAGTACACCGTAGCACATTACAAAAGTAATGCATTACAGCAATGGATTACTTTGTGCTGTAACACAGTAGTGTAAGGCGTTACTAATCAATTTTTATTGATATTTTACTCAGTACACGTTCAATAGCACTTACATTACAACACACTTTTTGCCCATAATTTAATCGCTGCAATGAAAAAAAACAAAAAAAAACAAAAACAAAACAGCAAGACCGTAAGACCTTAACCCTTTAACACCAAATGTATCATATTTGATACATGAGTTTTGAAGCCCTCTACATGATCAGTGTGATATTTTTTTCTTCAAAAACCTGATGTATACAATTAGATACATGCAATACACAGATAATCCACCAGGGGGGAGGCACTCATTCACCAGAGGCCTTTCCAGTGACACTACAAGACTGTCATTAATGAGGAAGGAGGAAGAACTTTGACAGTTTTGAAAAGGAATTCCCAATTTGTTAGACATGTTTGTGTTCTGTTTTTGTTTGTTCAAAAATAATAATATTTGAGCATTGAGACCTGATGTATCAAATATGATACAAAACTGAAACTCATACATGGAAATTGATATTTGTAAAAACATTTTTTTGGTTGTTCAGAAGGACCAATAAAGGCTCCAGTTTCAAAGAACTGGGATTTTACGTCAATGATTTAATGGTTCAGGCTTTACAGGGTTAAGGAATCCAAATGCATCTGTAAAGTTCTATTTCCTGTTGGTGTTCAGTCAGTGGGTGAAGAGGCAGAAGACAGTCCATTGTCCACATGGATGTATGCTCATTTCCAACACTAACCCTGCTTTAAGAAGCTAGTTAGCATTAGCATTAGCATGATCCCTGTGATCCCTGTGAGCATATAACGCATTACAATTCTGAGACAGTAATATTACAAGGTAAGGAATTACTTTTAAATAACAGTAACAAGTACTCTAATGTAATTTTTTTTTTGTTAATATATGTATCAGTATTTTGTATATTATCTTGATTTCCTTTAGGTATAAGAGCTTCATCTTGTTGTTCATTGATTAATCCAATTTTTCATATCACTGTAATAGTTGTTAGATCTTGATTATACCTTTTATTTTAGGGTTTTTGGTCTCACAAAAAGAGGAAGGAATTACTTCAGCTGATATATAAGTTAAAGACAAGTGAGAACAACTTCATATGAAAAAAAATAAGCATAGCAGTTGTATTGTACTCTCATGTTTCCTGTTCAGTAAATCATCCTGTTATTTACCATTATGCAAGGTTAGTGACACCACTGGTGGTCTGACGCATGTGAACACAGATAGTATAAGGATGGAAAGATGCTCTGCTTTAAAATTAAACTGAGAGATGAAGATGAACACTAATACATTCATTTTTCCCTAATTCTGCAAAAAGCAATATTCCAAATAAGGTGTTTCTATTGGCAATACAACACAATATTCCTGTTTACATGCACTCATGCATACCCTTTGTGCCTCCGTCTTTTGCTCCTTCAAAGACTTTCTTGAAAAGCAGCGTTTTTTCTTTTGACTTGAAATGTTGCCTTTTCTTTGAAGCATACTTCTACACTAGAAAGGATCTTTGTCCATTCCTCAGGTGTCCGCAAACAGCATCCACGTGTTAGAAATTTATAGTACAATGCGTATTGTACACTGTATTTATGCTCTATACATATCCAAAGAATCCTAAAAAAAAAAAAAAAAAGAATATGAGCCTGTCCCTTTTGTCTGAATAGTAAAATGCTCCATTCAAAAGGCCTAATTCATAACATCCCAGTAGAATAGGCTTTTGACGTGACATTGAATTGAGAATATTGAGACTCCAATTACATTCACAGCTAAATTACTTCAGTATGGTTACTATGGTGACACAAACTAACCACTAGTGTTTTGCCATAATGTAAATAAATAATGTTAAATGTTGTTTTTAAAAATAATCATCCTCGGAGAAGTTGATTTCACTTCAGTTGTTACCTCGGGTCCTAATTCTGTCAAAAAAATTACACTTTTTCCCTAATTTTGCAAAAGGCAGAATTCCAAATAAGCTGTTTACATGGCTAATGAAACACAACGTTCATCTAATATTCCTGTTTACAAACACCCATGCATACCCCATTAATATTTTCCACTGGTGGCAGACGTTCTACTGTGTGAATTCAGCCACCCACTGTTGTTCCTTCAAAGACTTTGTGGAAAGATCTTTCTTTGAAGCATCGTTTTCCACCAGAGAGGATATTTGAGGCCGTGTGTCGCAACAAAGAATCCTCAAAAAACAGGATCATATCCACATGTCCTGTATGTTTAAATCAGAAAATGCTCCATTCAGGAAAAAAAAAAAGGCCTAATTCTGAATAACCAGGTGGAATATGTTGTTTATATGATACTCAATTTGAGAACGGTTAAACTCAGAATGGTAGTAGAATAACAGTCTGCACCCAAACAGTCATTTTTAACCCTTTATAGTTCACTCATAGAAACACTCTGAAATTCAAATGTTCAACCTTAGTGTGTTATTGGAGGACATAACAAGACTTTATTACATTTCAGAAGTTTTTCCTAATTTTTTATTGTCATATAGAAAATCAAGGTCAATGAAGTTACTATATTTGGTTTCTTACTCATGTAGTTTGATTAATGACACTGTTTGGTGATCTACGGTGATATATTCTAGTTAGTTTTTCTTAAGTTTTTCCCCAGTTTTTATATAATAACCTTTAAATTTATTCTGTGCATTACAGCATTACAATAAATGGAAATACATTTCCAACCAAAGGGAGAAAAATTCATTTGAAAGTCACCAAAAATATTATTAGGTGTTTAACCCTTTCATGCATACTGGTCACTACAGTGGACAGCTATTCTACAGCTATTCTTCTATGTTTTCAGAAACAGACATGCCATTTGAGAGGTTATTCAACTGAAAGTGCTAGTGGAATTTACCAAGAAAGTAAAGGAATGAACTGGATCAGAGGATTTGAACTCATGTTTCTTCACGGGTCAACACACTTGTGTATTTTAGAACATTAGAACATCACCTTTTAGAACATTAGACTAACATCAGTGCTGATCCAGACCCCTGTCCACATCCACATTATCCCTTTGAACATCATTCCTTACATTAGTACCATTACTTCATGGTACCTAACAAAGCAGGTCCACTTAGTCACTTTTCCATTGGACATCGGCGCAAAACTTTACCGATGTTTACTAAATGTTGAAAAAACAGTGGTGTGCAATGTCGGTTTTTCCATTAAATCACAAATGCAACTATTTGTTTATTCATTATTGCAAGATGACACGAGAAGTCATTCCATAAACATAGCGATGAACGTAAATATGGTGTTGATTTACAGATATATTTATTATTAGTAGTAGTATATATTACCCCTCTATCCTTTATTAAATAAAAAAATGATTTGGTTTCCTGGTGTGTCCACACAAACCATGACTTGTTTCTTTTAAAACTCTTCGTCGCTTGTTGTAACGTCCATCAATATCCTTTTTTTGTTCACATGACTCTAGTTCCAGATATAAGTCTTCCCATGGCAGTTTTTCATGATATACCAATTGCGTTACGCCCAGAAAACCACCTCTTGCCAGGACACAAACTTTTAATCAAAAAATGAGAGTTTTGAAAAATTGTTTTTCCATTAGGTTCATTTTTATGCACAAGTTTTATTCACACAATTTGAGGGTCAATGGAAAAGTGACAGTTCATGCAGAGGCGGACCTTACAGACCCTGTAGACCACATCAGACCTGAGGTTCTTACTTCACTGTCCTCACTGGAACTGTTGCTGTCACTGTTTTGTAATGTATGCAGAAATTACCAAAAATAGTCACTTACCCAATAAAGGGTTAAGGGTGAAATTCTCTTTACAAAAAATTCTTCGGTTCATTGTGAGACTATTTTGAAACAAACTAAACAACAGTTTTTCACCACAGTGTAAATAATTGATGGTAAATGTTGTTATTGACGATAACCAACCTTGGAGAAGCTGATTTCACTTCAATGGTTACCTTAGGGTTTCCCTTGATTCTTAAAAAATAGATGTTAGTTGTTCTTCCAGCAAGGCAGCATTGATTTTTACATTTAACTTCATGTTTTCCAAATACACTTCTCATAAATAACACATTTTTAGAATGTACAGTAGGTATATATAATGTGAAGATGGAAAACCGATTTTATTTTTATTCGGTAAATCCCACAGCAGCCTACCATATGTTTCAAGTTACAGGCTAATTAGCCTTTAACGTTTTTTTTTAGGGTTGATGAAGATGTCATGATGCAACACAAGGCAAGTCAAGAGCAAGACTAATGTGGAAATAATTTATTTTATCATAAACATGTGCTAGAAACGCCTGCATAATTAAAATGTCCCTAATCAACCTTCTTATCAACATCTTCCTCCCATACAAGTCGTGCTTCTCTGATCACAGAAAGTGAAGATAAATACCCCCTGTAGCTATAGTCAAACAAGCGTTAGAACAAACATGTTTGTTTTAACTTTTGTACAAGGGTTCGTACTGTAATTTTGTGAAAATGAGATCTGTCAGGCCTCCGAGAACGCTGATGTAAAGTCGATGTTTGGACTTTTATAATCAGTGAGGATGAGCCTTTAATCACAGCCGTCTCATCTGCTTTTCATAAACATACCGCCGTTCTCTTCACACGTTTTCCACAACTGTCATCCTTCCCTAAAATGTACAATCTGTGCATCAGTGTCACCACATCTGAGAAATACAGGCTGCTTTTTCTTCAGTCTGTCAGTCATGCTTTTTTCTATGCTATCCAGTCTGCACCTACATTTTTACACAAGGTTTCTTATCACTGCCTGACATGCGGGTACATTTATGCTGATGAACACTATCCTGGCACTATAAAATCTTGGCTCGCATCACTGTAAAGTAATCTGCATACTGCTCTTTCTTCACCCACACAATGGATTATACAAGGGCATATACTGAGGCAGACCTGCATCTATACTCTGCCATCTGTTGTTGTTAACTTACATTTGTGGTGTTTTAAATAATCTGTAAAAATGCTGAGAGAACTGTTTGACCTCACAGCTTGGTCTGACCTTAATCCTATTAACCAGTGTGTCATCTCACAGGTACTACTTTACTATAGCTGGCATTTCTGACTTTAACCATTAAAAACTTAAACGGACACCAGTGACCGAAATCATCTGCAGGTCTAAAACACAGGTGTCAAACATTTGGGCCAAGGGCCAAAACCGGCTCACCAAAGGATCCAATCTGTGCCTGTAAAATGAGTTTATGAAATGCAAAAATTACACTGAAGATATTAAGAATCAAGGGTGTAAAAATCATTTTCGTTCAGGTTCCACATACAGACCAGTTCAATCTAAAATGGATCAGATCAGTAAAATACTATTGTAATAACCTATAAATAATATCAATTCCACATTTTTGTCTTTGTTGCCCCACCCCATGTAGGACAGGCAAGGGTTCATTTATATTTTAACAGCTAAACTACTGGTTCAATTCATACCAAATTGGGTTTAGATTGCCAGTGACCCAGAATAGATGTCATTACATTTTGGGAAAAGTAGGTCAAAGTTCAAATCTTTTATGATTTTATAAAATCTTCCCATTTACTTATAATGAGTGAAACACATATGAGGGGCGGGGTTTGTTGTGCCTGGCGCCACTTGCTTTAGCATAACATCCTGAGACCCAAAAAAGGAAAAGTTCTAACCCTTTCATGCACGAATTATGAGAACCTTAATAAAAAAAAATTTCCTGAGTGTTTTTATTCCTCTTTAGGCATGAAAAAAAACAATGTGATTGAAAATTTTCTTCTGAAAAATAAATAAAAATAAAATAAAAAATAATGAAAAATAAATAAATAAATCTTATGAACCTATTTTAAATGAAGTTGCAAAAATGTCCACTCAGCTGGACACCACATGTTTAATTTTTGATGTACAGAAACATGTATTTACTGATAAATTATGTGAAAACTATGGGGAGGGCTTGTGATACTGGGGGTTTATGCTCAAGAGAGATCTACATAATGTTACCAATGCATGTCAGAAAAGATATGAAGTGTCTTAAATCTTTAATAAAGATATGTGTAAAAAAAACAAAAACAAAACAAAAAAAAAAAAAAACAACAACGAAAAGAACAACAAAATCCATGAATATACAAGAGAACAGCTGTAGAATAGCTGTCCACTGTAGTGACCAGTATGCATGAAAGGGTTAATTAAGTAATTGTCTTGATTGGAAACAGCATGATGTAAGAGTTTTTCTTTTTTTTTGTGATATATACATATATATACATATATATATATATATATATATATATATATATATATATATATATATTTTTTTTTTTTTTTTTTTATGGGATGTCCTTTACAGTGGACAGATCTTTTTTGTTTGTTTTATTTTTAAATAAAGCTGTGAAACTCTTGTCCCCTGCAGGACAAAAATGCATTGCTGAGTCTCAGGAGGATAAACAAGTGGTGCCAGGCACAACAAACCCCACCGCTCACATGTATTGTTGCTTATTTTGGCATCGATCCATCTGATGTCATCATGTCTATGCATGTGCTGATGTCAACATAGACATAGACGGTAAAGACAAATTTCTGCCATTATAAGCAAATAGGGAAAAAAAAAAAAAATCGTAAAAAATTGTAACTTTTGCCTAGTTTTCCCAAAATGTAACCACATCTATTCTGGGTCACTGGCAATGTATAAACCCAGTTTGATATGAATTCAACCAATAGTTTTGCTGTTAGAGTGTTAACAATAAATCAACTGAACCAAAAACAATACCCCTTGCCTCGCCTTCGGTTGAGGTGAAAAGTAAAATTCCATGAAAACGTTTACATTTTGAAACTATCCTTTCACAAAAAATTTGAATAATCTGAACAAATAAACAACCTAAAACATCTTAAGAGAAGTCAGTGCAATTGTACCAATATTCTGTCTGTTATTAAATGTTTTGTGTATTTGTAGATCCACTGTTATCTGTACATTGTAATTTACACGTGTAAATGATAAACAGAGGCATAACCCTGTTAACATTGCATTTATATTTGTTAAGACATTTCATGTTGTTCATGTTATTCACATTTTTGGCATGGTCATATAAGGTCTATATATGACCATGCCATGAGAATAAAGGCATTTTAATGCGTAGAGTGCCTTATCTACTTTATGAATCTCCTTTTCTGACGAGCACCTCAAACAAACTCTTTTTTTGGGTCCTAGAAGCATTTCATCCAATGATTTTTTGAATTATTATCATGTAATTTTACTTTTTTCCGCTGTTATTATATTACTGGTCCGGCCCACTTCAGGTTATATTGGGCTGAATGTGCCCCCTGAACTAAACTGAGCTGACACCCGTGATCTAAAATCTGTAATAGCTTTTGAGCCATTAATACTGTCAGTATGTTGAAATAATTCAGGTAAAATGCAGTCTCTCAGCTTTTCAGGGACATCAGATGTGTTATTTTGATGTTCAGAGGCTCCGTCCCTTTCTGCAACATTAATTCAACAATAAAACCCATGTAGTTTGACAGATGATAGTTTTTGGTGATGTATGGTGGTATATTCTGCAGGAAAAGCGTCCCCCCCCTTGTTTTTATGTAATAACCATTGAATTTATTCTGTGCATAATAGCATTGCAATAAATGGAAATACATTTCCGACCAAAGGGAAAAAAATTCATTTGAAAGTCACCAAAAATATATTTGGTGTTTAAGGGTTGATCATTTTGAAGGTTAGTAACAATCTTTGGCAAGATTCAGAAGTTGTAAAAAGATATGACTGAAAAGCATAAGGTTCGATAAATGCACCTTTTATTTTAATCCTTCACGGTGCAAATGTCAGATTTTAATCAAAACGTAAGTATGAATATGCCTGAAAATGTCAGACTGTGTAACTATAAAAGAAAGAGAATTATTACACCACCTTGACCTGTCATGTTAAAAAAAAAATTCAACATTAAAAATTTGGGGAGCCACATATATTCATTCAGTGGTACATTTTCTTATAATTTCTTGTTAGAAGTTTTTTTTTTATTTTTTTTGTGCGTACCACTTCATTTTGCTGCATTAGCGAGTGTATTGGTCTGTATATTGTCCTGACTTTTCTCTGCAGGATGTCGCTCCTCCCTCCTTCGGATGAAAGAATTTAATTAAAATAGTTTGACAGATTTATGGGCGCTAACAGCACATTGACCAAGCCAATACTAAGTTAAAAATGACTAAGTTTACTGAGCCAAAAATTATTAGGCCAAAATGGGTGTTTGTAGAAAAAAAAAAAAAAAAAAAAGCAGTCTTGTATATGAAAGAAGTAACACAAGGGATTTTAGGGAATTCTGGCCAGTTCATCTGAGTTTATTATTTGTTTTTGCACCGTCAAACTCTGGTTTTGTGTTTTAAAAATGTTTTTATGACTACATGTTAGTCGGATTTCGATTTTCACACACATTCATGTTAGTTGACTTGAGTGACATGATTCCTGAAATGAATTATAAAAGTTAGAGCAAATGAATTCCATTATTTTAACTTACTATTAAGCTCTAAGTTCTAATAATAGCCACTGTAAAGTTGGCAAAGTGGATTTGTAGTTTGGATTATGATTACACTTCTGTGGCATTTTTACTGTTAATGCCAAAAAAAAAAAAAAAAATCCACATGAAAATAACTGGTTTTTATTTCCTAATATTGGTCCCCTCATGAATTTTACTTTTCTCTTGGCTCAAGCTGATCTGGTACAAAAAATCTGCTCTTATATATTACACATGAGACAAATACTAATTACTGCTATCATTATAGTGGATGACAAATTAAACTTTTGATTTGTCTTATTTCCTCTTATGAAGAGTGCCACGTCACTGTGTCCATGCATGCCACCATCTTATGTTTTTGGTTGTTTTTTTTTATCTTTTTGCACATGCCTACATTTTCAGTATTTTGTGCAATATTTCTTGCTAAACTGATTTTCATTATCCTCGTGACAGGGACAATAAAGATATATTCTATTCTTATTTCTCTTGTTGACTTCTCACATCTCAAAAAATGTAAATTTATGTTAGTAGATTTAAAAAAAAAAAAATCGACTGCTCTTACATAATGTTTTGCATGTATAAGCAAAAGTATCACAGAAACAGACTGTATAATGTGACTCAATTTTCATAAATAAATACTGATTGATGTGGACTGATATGAACCTGGTATTTTCCTTTTTCTTCTGTAGATCGTGTGCTGCTGATCATTTCAGACTCCTTCCTCTATGAGTGTCTTTATCATTATTTGTTTACATTTTTTAACCTTACTTCATTTCATTCACACTTGTTGCTGTAAGTTTCTTTTCAGTCCATTCTCTTTTCCAAGTCGTCACCTACTGATGCTCAGTCATAAACCTCAAGTCAGATTTCAGCGCACTTCGAGGCTGGTGTGGTGTCAAAAAAATCAGTATTTTAATCAAAAGTATTCAATTTATAATCTAAAGTATTTAACCTGTGTTCATTTGCATGCCAGAAGTTATTCTTAGCGTAATGTGTGGATTGTACCAGAGTAGCTGACTTTTTTCCTGGGAGACCCTCGAAAGAATGAACACGTGAAGCCATCGAAAGAACCCCTGAAATGGTGGAAAGTTACAAAGTGGGGCGGGCAGAAAGAGCATGTGAGCTCATGGAAAGTTTTGGCGAACGTGGTGTACAAGGGAAGTACACGTGAGGAAAAATTTTGGACATTCTGGGAAATAATTTACATTTTCTGGGAAAAAGTTTAACATTAATATATGATAAATTAATTCTAGGAATCAACTGCATATGTACATTCTCTGACCAATCCCGATAGACACCAAGAAAACCATACCCTATCAGAGACAAGCTAAAAAAGGGGGTTTCCGACGTGACTAGATTAATGTTCAAAATATGATAAAAATAGGTATGGTTTGTAGCTAAACCCAACCTACTTCTGAAAATATAAAAACGGTCTCCCGGGGCGAAAAATTCAGTTGCTTCTGCGGATGTCAACTCAGTGTTTATTTTATGCGTGAATAAACACTTTATGCGGCTCCAATTCTGCTCGATCTCTGACTTTGACTTGACTCTGTGTGCGTTTACCTGACAAAGCTTCACTACGTAGATGGGAGTACAGAGACGTAAATTCAACATGCCAGAGTACAGTGAGGAAGAGCGTCAAAGGGACCAAAGATGTCTCCCACCTGCGGCAGTAAATTTTTCCCGACACTGGGCGCTGTTTAAATGCAGCAAAATCCTTTAAAGGAGGCAGAGGCTTGTTCAGTTTTTGGCCCATTTACACGACAATGCTCTCAGGTGAAAACGACAAAATATTTTATCAGATGTGCCTTTTTGTTTAGACAGCAAAAAGTGAAACCACCTTCCAGAGCAGACTGATCTCATGAAATTGCGTTGTAATCAAGCCATTTCTTATGGCATTTGGCATGCTATACGTACGCATTTTGATCCTTTCATGTGCTATTCAACACTGTTTGATTGCGTGTCAATTTACACCAAGATCTCCAGTTTACATATCCATAACTGCCAACCCTAACCACTAATCATGCGGTATTTGACGCAGCGTGAACATACACGTGGAAAGCTTATAATGCCTACAGATAACATGCCTATTAACAGTGGCGTGTATATTTACACAATTCATAATATCCCGTTGTCCAGAGTGGATATCTTAAAAATGCTCCATTCTCACGTCACCGTCTAAAGGGTTGAAAACACAAAACTGTGTTTTCTTGTCATGTAGAGTTTATATCACAGCCACACGCTAGCACAGGAAAACAACATGTCGGATTATTTCCCTGTGATGGACCTTCAAGTGGTGTTAATGTTGTGCTCTCTGTCCAGACGTTCGAGGGAGATGGCTGCGTTGTATGTGTTATGAAATGACCATGGATAATTACCTCCGCCAAGGAGGTTATGTTTTTGCCAGGGTTTGTCTGTCTGTTTGTCTGTCCGTTAGTGTGCAACATAACTCAGAAAGTTATGGACAGATTTTGATGAAATTTTCAGGGTTTGTTGGAAACGGGATAAGGAAGAAATGATTAAATTTTGGTGTTGATCGGGGGTGGGGGGGCCCACGGGGGGGCCCATTTCCAACAAACCCTGAAAACTTCATCAAAATCTGTCCATAACTTTTTGAGTTATGTTGCACACTAACGGACAGACAAACAGACAGACAAACAAACAAACAAACAAACAAACCCTGGCAAAAACATAACCTCCTTGGCGTGGGGGGGCCCACGGGGGGGGGGGCACTTCTAGTTTTAAATTAAAACTAGGAGCACTCGGAGAGCGCAGACCTCCGCCAAGGCTGATCAGTGGTCCCCCCCCGTGGGCCCCCCCACCCCCGATCACCACCAAAATGTAATCATTTCTTCCTTATCCCACTTCCAACAAACCCTGAAAATTTCATCAAAATCTGTCCATAACTTTTTGAGTTATGTTGCACACTAACGGACAGACAAACAAAAAGACAGACAGACAGACAAACAAACCCTGGCAAAAACATAACCTCCTTGGCGGAGGTAATTAAATTTTATGTAAACCCATATTTTCCCTCATTAACTAAACATACAGGGTGGGGAAGCAAAATTTACAATGAACATTTAGTTGTTTTTCTCAGCAGGCACTACATCAGTTGTTTTGAAACCAAACATATATTGATGTCATAATCATACCTAACACTATTATCCATACCTTTTCAGAAACTTTTGCCCATATGAGTAATCAGGAAAGCAAACGTCAAAGAGTGTGTGATTTGCTGAATGCACTCGTCACACTAAAGGAGATTTCAAAAATAGTTGGAGTGTCCATAAAGACTGTTTATAATGGAAAGAAGAGAATGACTATGAGCAAAACTATTATGAGAAAGTCTGGAAGATACTATTAAAGAAGAATGGGAGAAGTTGTCACCCGAATATTTGAGGAACACTTGCGCAAGTTTCAGGAAGCGTGTGAAGGCAGTTATTGAGAAAGAAGGAGGACACATAGAATAAAAACATTTTCTATTATGTCAATTTTCTTGTGGCAAATAAATTCTCATGACTTTCAATAAACTAATTGGTCATACACTGTCTTTCAATCCCTGCCTCAAAATATTGTACATTTTGCTTCCCCACCCTGTAAATGTAACCGCACTGCACCCGTGCACTTCAGTACCAATATATATAAATCTATAATAATACCTGAGAACAACCAGAGGTTTTAATAACCCATTAAGAACATCTCAAAGAAATAATGTGTTATTTAAGTTACAAAAAAATAAGGCATTTTAACCTGTTACATTAAACAATAACTCCACCTCTTCATCTGTTCAGACAAAGTTGAACAAAGTTGTTGTTTTGTGTGTTACCTCGCCATCTTCTGTTTCCTGTTTTGTGATTGTATTTCACGTTGAGAGAACAGAAGAGAAGTAAAAAGTTTCTACACAGAAGTGAGAACACAACGCCATTTTTGCATTTTCGGTTCAGATCCTTACTGTCTAAACATAGCCTTAGAGCAGGGGTGTCATACTCATGTTAGTTCAGGGACACATACAACCCAATATGACCTGCAGTGGGTCGGACGATTAAAATAATAACACAAAAATACAAAAATAATATCAATTCCAAAATTTGTATGTCTAATTTCTATGTTTTAGAGTGAAAAAAGTAAAATTATATTATCAACATTTTTACATCCTTTAAAAAAAAATGTGGAAAAACATGAACAACCATGACCAAAATGAAATTTATTAAGAAAAAAAGTGCAATTTTAACAATTTATGACATTATTTGGCCTCAGCTTTTCATTTTCACATGCTCATTACAACTTACAGATCACAGTGGATCTACAAATACACAAAACATTTAATAACAGACAGAATATTGGTAAAATCACTCTTAATTCTCTTAAGACATTTGAGGTTGTTTATATTTGTTCAGGTTTTTCACATTTTTTGTAAAAAGCTAGTTTGTAAATGTTAACATTTTTGTGTAATTTTACTTTTTTTTTCACTAAAACAAAGAGAAAATTTTGTGGTTTTCATTATTTATAGGTTATTATGATAGTATTTTACTGGTCTGACCCACTTTAGATGGAATTGACCTAAAATTATTTTGACATCCTTGATTGTTAATACCTTCAGTATAATTTTTGTGTTTCACTAATTCATCCCGCAGGCCAAACTGGACCCATTGGCGGGTCGGTTTTGGCCCCCAGGCCACATGTTTGACACCCCTGCCTTAGAGGATCTGTGGGCGTGTTTTGCCCAGAGTTGTGTCTCTCAGACAGAATTGTAACACACTAAAAGCAATGCAGCAGGTGAACAGAGCAGAACAGATTTCTATCGTTCCACCTGTGCAAAGTGTAAAATGCTGTTACTATCTGGAGGTAGAAACTCACTCCCTGACGGTTGACAACTAGAAACATCATAAACACCACAAAAAAACAGGAAAATGCATGGTCTATGCACGCAAATACATCACCATGCACTGACATAGGGTCAGATTTTGATTGATTGAGTATTTTGTGGTATCAGAATACTTTTCTTCGATGTATAACCTCTTAATTTTGTTTCATATGACAGGAATTACATAAATAACGTTTCCATAAGAAATGAGTTAACATTTAGCTGTCGTGGTTGTTTCTGTCTTCAGTGGTTTGTTCTTGTCAGTGATCCTTGAGTGTTTAATATGTTGGTGGGATGAGGATTAAGAGCATAAAGATGATTCAGTGGCAGATCCAGGGTCAGTGTCCCTCAGCGAAATCGGAGTGGAACTGACATGGCCATTGTCGACACCCACCAAGGTATCTCATCATGTGAACTGTGACATTAAACCTGTCATATTTATTATTTGGCATTTTCAACAACCACGACATTGCAATAAACTGTTGTACAATGTGACACACACAAAAAAAGAATTTGTCATAAAAAACAAACTTTGCTGATCTGCGCCAGTAACAGCAAAGGTGAAAGGTTTTTCAACTGTTTATAATCTAACATTAACGCTTTAACCCCTGAGACATTATTCCAGGTAAAGGTGCTGCTGTGAATTTGTGTGTGTTTCAGTGTCATAAAAGCTGCTGTGAGTATGCGCTTGTGTTCCTTTTCTTCAGTGGTTTTGCGTTTTAGGGTCAAAACAGGTGGAATAACAGAAAAAGACAAACAGAGGAACTGAAGTTTGATAGGTTTTTGCTAAATAAGGCACTCAGAATGTACATCAGTAAGAGACTTAGGATGTTGAACATGTACTGTGAACTGGAACACACTGAACAACAAGTATTTGGATTTTGGCCCAGTAGTTTTGGTTTTGGGGCGTTTTTTTTTTCTAAATCAGTCCAGCTGCTTTTTGGCACCTGGTTGAACTCCAAAAAGCAGTTACATGCTCAAAACTCGGTAAAAACAACAAAAAAAAAAAAGTAAAATCACCATAGTGCTGCGAACAGTGAAAACAAAGAGCGAAAAAACAAGTCGGTCTCACTCACCGTTCCGTGTTTTGCACCATTCCACAGGTGGCGGGGGGTGCACTGAGCATGCTCAGATATCTATAGAAAGCCCAAAGTGTATTCTATCAGCCTGGTTTGAATTTTTTCCTATTGAGCAAATGGTTGAATTTTTAGGAATATTTAAAATAAATCATACATACAGAACCACTGACACGTTAGGGATTTAAAGGTTAAAGGTGTCATCTACGAGCCTAAAACGAATCTCTACAAACCTGAAACGCTAAAGCGGGGTACACACATAAAGATAATGTACTTTTGTCCCAGTTTTCCCCCTTCCCGACTAAGGACGGCAAACACCAGATTATTTTATGTCATAAGATTATCCTGTGGTCTGAAATGTGTTAAGAGTGAATTTGTCCCAATAATCGGCACCCAAACGGATCTGTGCCAACAATTGTAAATATTAAACTTCAATATTTCATAGTTCAATATTTACAACCAAAAATCTCCGTGTGTGGGGAAAGCTGACGACTCCTGAGTCATGACTCCATGAATTGTGATGTGGAACGGAATGGAGCCAATCAAGAAGCGAGCTGACTGAGGAACAAAACAAGGAAGCAGGCACAAATAAAAACTAGAGCCTGACTGATTAACCCCCCCGGCAAAAATCACGGACCGCTACCACGCGCTCTAACGAGGACGGACCGCTAACCCCACCCCCGCTCCAAAAATCACGGACCCCCCTCATCTTATGAAGTATTCACCCCCCTACACACACCCATGTCCGTGCACTTCCTGTCTACCTCGCAGTTTCATTTGTCAGACAAGCCTGGGTGTTAATAGTGTAGGGGAGACTGGGGACAGCTGTAACACGGGTCAGTTGTAACTCTTGCAGTTGCTCCAATCAGAAACAACTTAGGACTCACCTAATTCATTCTGCACATGCTCAGTTTAGTCCTTAGTCCACATAAGAAGTTGTAGTGCCATGAGGCAGACACATCAAAATTTGTGAGTGAAAACATAATTGTGTGGTCAGTCATATTTTTTTGCTCGAATTATTTTTGTGATTGCATAGTTTGCATTTGAAAGTTGTGTAAATTATTTTTGTGAGATAAACAAAGATTTATGCAACTATTTATCCACCTGTCCACAATTATCTGATATAAGATTATTATATCCTGTGTAGATCAGTGTTCTTATTTCATATATCGGCCAATATATCAGTTATCAGCCAATATCGGATATCGGCCGATATATTGGATATCTGCTTTTTTTAGCCCCCAATATCGGTATCGTCATCGGCCCCAAAAATCCCATATCGGTTGGGCTCTAATAAAAACAAGCATGGCCGACCTGAAACATAAAGTTCGGTGGACCTCAAAAATGGAAGACCAGCTTGTGGAGCTACGGGAAGCCCAAGAATGTCTATTCAACGTCTGTTGTGTTTTCCAGTTGTTGCTGTTTCTTCTTCTTCATTTTTTTGTGAACCTCAGAGATGGAGGACTGAAATGGAAGCCCGAGAATGTCTCTTCAACGTCTCCGCCAAGTCGCACCACAACCGAAACGACATGGACAAGAGTTAGCAGGAAATCACCAGTGCATCACGGTCATTCCCTCCTCTTGTAGGTCCTCTTCCATGTTGTGTTTTCCAGTTGTTGCTATGTTTCTTTTTTGTTTTTGTGAGATCACGGGAGATTTCTGGCTTGGAGGACTTGGTTCTAGATCGGTGGTGGGACAGACTCGTTGTGTGTGGTGTTCTGTGTTGAGATTACGATCAAAACTGTTCAATGGCTGATTTTTTTATCTTTGTGTAGGGTCTGTAACACATAAAACATCTCTTCAGACTTAGGAAATCTTTATGTGTGTACCCCACTTAAGTGAATCTGAGGTGAACTGAAGAGTTATACGATGAATCTCCACGGGTTCCTCTGAGGTTATCTGAACCTACAATGGATGACCGTTACAGCCTTCAAAATGTTCTCCAAGATGTGTTTGATTTAATGGATAAGAAAAACCACTGGCATCTGCCGTATATACTAGTATTTTTATTCCACTGTTGAATTCTCCCTACTTCTGTTGTGCTTTACTTCAGCGGCAGGTATGTCCTTTAGTTACAGAGGGAAACTGAGGTACTCAATAAAATGTACTGTTCAAGCATCTTCATTTATACATAATAAACAACATAAAAACATCATCTTTATGCATTTTAAACAGACACACTTTGAATAAACACTTGGACTGATAAAATCTCTGTTTTTACTCTGCTGATCCGATGTTCGTAATCCGTTTAGACCCCTTTATCTTTGTTGTTTTTCCATTGATTTTAGCACAGTTTGTATCCCTTCATGCACACGTTACTTTGCTGCTATTATTTATCATTTGACATGCTGTGTTGCATCTTCAAAAACAGAACATGCACAGACTTCACTGCATGTGACATTTCATAAATGGCATCTAACTTGTCCACAGAGAAATAAAGAGGAAAACTTTATTTCGCAGGGTAACTACTGTACCTTCTTTGCTAAACTCACCAGACAACGTTGTGCAGCTCGTCTGTTTCGTGTTCTGTAGCGCCTCAATACCTACTGATGTGTCAGTCCAAATGGAGCCTAAATTTCCACTAATTCTTCATGAAAGGAAATGGACTCATTTGATGGTGATGCTTCAGAAAAGTCTAATTACGTCTCATTTAGTCGACTGCTCAGGTTGCATACTCTCAGCAGCTCTTATTGTATTTGACTGTCGAGTGTCTGAACACATTTAAAATCACTGTAGCTAAAGAATACACTTTGAATGTGTGCAGCTCTTGGAATTCTCGTGGAAAAACCTAAGGCATCAATACTTGATCATAAACTTTAATGTATTAATGTAAACCAACTGGACTGCAGTGGAGACATTTATAAGAACCATACTAAAACTGTGTATGTGTTGTGTGAAATATAATAATGTGGTGCAGTTGTAAAGGAATAAAAACCTGACCTGTAAACACCTATAACGTCCAGGTTTATTTTCACAAGTGCATCAACGTTACTGGATGCCTCAGGGCTGTGTACATTTTGGAGTCGCTGTCAATTTGAGTGAAACGTTAACATTATTTCACCTGCAGCCTAGGTATCGGTCAAATGTGTACAGGAGAGAACAGGAAAGCTACTGCAACTAGAAAGAAATAACAGAAGAATGGAGTAGAGAAAGGAGTATTTAGCTCCAACAGATGCTGCAATGTCGTTTCCTCGTACTGTGTAAAGGTGAATCCTGCGTTCACGGGAGTGGGGATGTTTCCTAGGTGTGGCTGCACTCTGATTGGTTCCCATGTCTGACAGTTTTGGGACTCTAATTGGTCAATCACCCATTTTTACATCATCAGTTACCAGTATTGGAAGTAATGAGTTACAAAAGTAATGCATTACTAATCAGTTTTTCGTAATATTTTACTCGGTACATGTTCAATAGCGCTTGCATAACAACACACTTTTCACCCATAATTTAATTGCACAAATGACAAAAATTTAAAATACAAAATAGGACCAAAAGTCCTGTATTCCTACAGCATATTTAAAGACATTAATTGACATTCATTTGACCTTTCAGTGTCACTCAAGGTCAAAAGTTATGGCACCAAATGAAAGTTCATATGGGACTTCCTCTCTATTGCTAATAGTAATTATATCAACACATTCAACTGTTTTGAAGTTATAGCACTTTCAGTTGTTTCCCATTATAAACCAATGGGGATTTTTAAAATTTCTAAAATTCATAAAAAAAAATAAAAAAATCAATTTTTCTCAATTCTTTTAGCAAACTTGGTAGACCTTGCCCCAAGGAACTTCTGCTATGAATTTCAGTTGATTCTGGCAGATGGTTTTGGAGAAAAAGTAAAATTGTTTATGGTCAGACACCAATCGTCCATCAGACCTTCAGGCTGTTGGACTAAAAACAGCAAGACTGCGAGACCTCAAGGCATGGGTGTCAAATTCCAGTCCTGGAGAGCCGGTATCCTGCATGTTTTAGATATTTCCCTCTTCCAGCACACCTGGTTCAATTAATGATCAGCTCATAATCAAGTTCTGCAGAATCCTGATAATGATGTAATGGCTTCCAGGTGTGATGGAAGAGGGAAATATCTAAAACATGCAGGATACCAGCCCTCGAGGACTGGAGTTTGACACCCCTGCCTTAAGGAATCAAAAAAAAAGAAAAAAAAAACAACAGGAAAGTTCTATTTCCTGTTGGTGTTCAGCCAGTGGGTGAAGTCGGCAGAAGACAGTCCATTGTCCACATGGACGTACGCTCATTACTAACCCTAACCCTGCTTTACAGAAGCTAGTTAGCATTAGCATGATCCCTGTGATCAGCAATGACAAGGTAAGATGACGTATCTATGACTAGTTAAAATTCTTTATCGACTGCAGATTTATGGACCGGCGTCCTCTGTTTGAACATGTAAAATGTTGAAAAAAATACAAGTGTTCTTGCTGGGGTTAGAACATCTTAGACTGTAGCGTTACTTACTGAGCTATGCCTCCACATGTAGTTTGGGGTGCAAATATGGGGGGGGGGGGTTCTACTGCACACATGCGACATTTATGACGAGAGTGTCGGAAACTCAAAATTAATACAGGAGTCATCTAATGCATTAAATTATGAGACACTAATATTGTAATATATTAAATAACAGTAACAATTAATCTGTAATGTATTACAGTTGGGATGTAACTTGCACAACACTGTCAGTTACAAATGTAATGGGACTAGTACAAAGGCTGAACCCAAATGCAAGACCAGAACACAGATGACCAATTGAGAGTGTTTATTAAACACAATCACGGTAGTAAAAACACAGCACAAAATAGTTAACACGTCTATGAAGGCGTGTGATACTGGACTCTTCGTCCGGGCTGTGAGCGGAGAATATGGACGGTCAGCACGGCCGAGCCGGAGGATTCCCGTCAACACCCCGACTAGGGCAAAACAGAGGATAGTCAAAAAACAAGCCAGGTCATACACAGGAGGGCAATTCAAGAGGCAACGGGACATGAGGGAAAGGCTACTCACGGTCAAGGTCCAGGCGAGGGTCGAAACACAAGGTAACACGTTGGAGGCTGAGGTAGTCAGGGAATAGGCAGAATCAGAAGTCGAAGTACGAACCAGGTCAGAACCAGACGAGCAGGCAGACAAGGAACAGGCAGGATCGGTGGTCGGAAGGCAAAACGGGTCAAAACGGGCAGACAGACTGACAGGTATCCAAAAACGCTGGTAAGTGAGCACACAAAGGTAGAACACAAACTGGCAAAGGAACAGGGGAAAACACAGGGTTTAAATACACAAGAGGGCGGGAAGACAATTGGACACAGGTGGAGATAATCAGGGAGGAGTCAGGTAATCAGGAGCAGGTGAAACAATCAAGGAAGGGAAGTAAAAACACCAGACATGACACAAGAGGGAAACTTAACAAAATAAAACAGGAAATGACAGACAAAACAGAAAAGACAGATACAGTCTGGGAGCAGACATGACAACAAACTCATCTGAAAAATTACAGTTCTATGAAATCTACAGACTGATCTCATGAAATCGTGTTGTATGTGACACCAGTTTATTGCATTTGCCATGCTATACCTGTGTTATTTAACACTGCTTGATGGCGTACCAATGCGCTAGCCACTGATCGCGCTAATCACTAACCCCTAACCACTAATCGCGCTAAATGCTAACCGCTAACCCTAACCGCGTGCTAATGGCATGTTATTTTAAGCGGTATAAACATACATGCTGAAAGTTTATAACGCGTACAGATAACACACCAATTAAAAGCTTCGTGTTATCTGTACGCAGTTCATGATATCACGTTGGAAATATTCATTCTGTGCAAAAGTCTTAGGTCACCTTTATCAATGTTTTTGCATGTTTGAAGTGAAAATGCATATTTATTTTTTATTCTCTTTACTTCTGTAATAACAAGGAAATGCAGGGAATATGTGCACAGGCGTAAAAGACACTTAAAAAAACTGAAGTAAAAAGAGTTCTAAAGGTTAAAGTCATTATTTAATGTGACCTCTGACCCCACGACAAGAAGCAAATCAGAAAATTAATTCAATAAATCTCATATTGGCTCAAAACAAGGGTGCAAAGGGAGGTCACACTAAATAGAGGCTGTTTTTCCCCCATTTAACTTTGTTTTTTATGCTGTACATCCTTCACATATATCCAGATTGGATTAATACAGATACTTAAAAATGCATATGTGTGCTCATTAGAACATTACCAACCAACAAACAAACCTAATGTTAGCCTAATACCCTTGTACTGTGCTATACATAAAAAGCCCAACATGTGGGAAAAATGCATTGGTTGTGAACTTAATTATTAATGTACCTTTTCATGCAGTGAATCAACATGCAGAAGGAGATTGAGATGCAAATTGTACATGTTCTTACAACATCCACCTTTATGTACAGTCACCTTATTATGCATATCTGCCTATCCCACTCTTCACATCATAAAACATGAAAGAAGCAGGGGACTTTAATTTGCTGCTACATCACGTTTGCAGCTTTTCTTCTGCTGGTATTTATGCTCGTCTTAATTCAGCCTGTTAGTGTCGACTGGAGCTACAGACAAGGCGACAATGGAGAAGCATGAAACTTCATCTCACAAATTCACAAATTAAATGTTATATTATGATCTTTTCAGGCAAGGAGGTGGTTGTTGATGCTTCAAATCATTGGTCAGTTTATTCAGATAGACCTGATTTTAACCCATTAAGACCCAGTGCTACTTTAGTGTCAGTTCTCAAGTAAATTTTTCTCTCTATTTAACCTTTCTTAAGTGATTTTTCACTATTTATCAAAATATCATCCTCTCCATTTTGCATTTTTTTCAATGAAAGTCAGGTATTTTCCAATATTCAGTTTAGTGATCATGTACTTTAATAATGCAGAGATTACTTTTGGGGGTTATTATACCAAAAACAGAGAAAACTGAAGAAAAACTAAAATTTATTATTAACTGAACATAAGGCCCAATCCCAATTCACCCCTTACCCCTACCCCTTAAAACGGAGTGGCAGCATTCCCCTATGGAATGGGACAACCCTTCGAGACCTGTTACATCATCAGCAGTCATCGATGCCACTATAAACAGATGCGACAACTTTGGTTAAAGCTATACCTACTGATGTGGCATTTCTCACAGCACTTAGTAAAAGTTTGAACATGAACAACCCGCCTCCCTCCAAAGCCCCGCCCCCTTCCCTCTGCCTGAGCTCTGAGGCTCCTCCTCCTCTCACCTGATGCGCGACGGAAACGGAGGAGGAAGCAGAGGTGGAGGTCCGGTCCGTTTTGGCGTGTCCGCGGACCCTTCCCTCAGTAATCAGATGCATCATCCACCTGCCGCGGGCCCGCGGCTCCTGTTCCATCAGTAGACCTGGTCTGTGCAGTACTGGGTCAGGGTCTTCACTGCAGTGCCCAGGGGATGGGCGCGTGCACTGAACGCGCGGCCTCCGCGAATTTTCCGTGGACATTTGAGGTTTCATAGTCCATACAATTATCATCCTACATCATCTTACATTGTGTGACACCATGTACATGTACCTGTATGAGTCCCACCGTCATAAAAGCTGAGCTTTATGCAGACCTGTTCAGTCCAGTACAGCTGACTTCCGGACTTTTATCTCCATCCTTCATTCATCAGACTCCTGTTTGTGCCCCTCAGTTGTTGTTTCTTTTAATAAATATGTTTATTCCCTTCCACATGTGCATGTCAGTTCTATCCAAACACATCCTAGACAGTAGACTGTGGTCAGTAACAGGAGGAGCAGTGCCAGTGAAGCGTCAGATTCAGAGGAACACATATCGGATGTGAGACGGCGATAATGGATCGGATGCTGGATGGCGTAATGGATGATTGACAGGAGGCTCAGTCAGGTTCGGCCAATTATTCCATTCGGACCGACTAAAATGATTGGTCAGACTTTTATCAGAAATATATGAGAATTAAACATTTTTGAGTTTCAATACCTGGTGGATTTCTTTTACATTTTAGTTTGACACACACTTATTAGGAGCATTTTAAGATGACAAAAGAAAAGTGTAAAAATGCCACATCATACGGTATAGCTTTAAGAAAGAATTCACCATACCGTCAGCAGCTGTAACCATCTTTGTTGCATGGGCTTTGGCATCTTTTTGAAACGGAATTAAATGGTTGATCAAATAATTAATTTGTTTACGAAGAAAATACGTACATTTGTGTGTTTCTTTCATCACACTGCTGCACTTTTTTGCTGTGTTTACCTCCATCTTGCCAATGATTCGAACAGAATTATGGGAAATTTCTCCTACCCTTCTGTTTGTGGTGGAGTGTAACGGCCCTCCCACTTAGCCCTTCCCCTCTGACGCATCGAGAATCAGGACACCCCTACCCCTCCATTTTGTGCATTCACGTGAAGGGGTAGGGGCAAAGGGGTGAATTGGGATTGGGCCCAAGCGTGTCCATCCACTGTCATTGATCCAACTCCATGGGTTTTACTGGTGAATCAATGTTGTAGAAGATGACAGTGTTTCCATGGTAACTACAGAGCCTCTGAACATCCAAATGGGTCATATCTGATGACCATGAAAAGATGACAAACTGCATTTTACATTAATTATTTATATGTATTGATAGAATTTGTGGATCAACAGGTATTAAACAGTTTAGATCAGTAGATGGTTATGTCTCTGGTGTATATTTCTATATTATACTTTATGGGTTAAAATTTTACTCTGAGGTTTTTAGGGATTTCCCACCAGCTTGGCTTAGTGTCCCCACGTTATAGCATTATAATACATATATATGCTGACCCAGACGTTCTAGATCAAACAATCTACATGATTTTATGCCACATATAGTCACTTTGGCTCACTTGGAAGCTCAGCAAAACTGACACTAGAAATAGAAATGATCTCACATGGTGGAAATGCAAAAAAAGCCATCAAGGTGAGTCAATCTGCTACCGTCAGTGGAAAAAACAGCATTATAGACTGAACAATGTGTCCAATGTGCAGGTCTTTTTGTTCAGCACTACGTCTTCTTTATTTCCAAAATATGAATATAATTATGAGGCACCACAGAGGCTTCAACAAGACCTCTATTCTCTAATATATTACATTAATGCTTTAATCAGTTTTGAGTCAGCTTCAATATTCCTCAAACCAGCCCAAAAACACAGATACTTGTGATTTGTTCTGAAAGTGCAGAAAGTTTCCAACATGAATAGAAAAACTGCTGTGTTCTTTTTTTTTTTTCATCTACCCACCAAGTCCCCTTGGCTACTGAAGTTAAAATGTTAATTTCAGACACTGTTCCTCATTTCTCAAAGGAAGTTCGTTATAAGATGGTGAGAAATGTTACATTACACTCAGCAAATGTGATTATTGCAGTGACGCACTTTTAATAATGAAATAATATTTCATGTATGTTTTAAATTCATGGCCTACTGTGGTCTTTATCTGTATTTTATTAATGTAGATGCTATGGCAATTAATAATGTTTTTTTTTTTTTTTTTTTGTAACATCTAGTCCAGGGATACCAGATTTATCTTTTAGGACATAAAGTGCTTGATGTTAAAGTTTTCCTCACACCACTGGTACATGTGTATCCCAGTCATTAAATATGGAAGTAGAAAAATTAGGCTAATATCAGTGTCTGAGATTAGCCATACATATTTTAGCAGCAACAGCTCGCGGATCTTGGCGTCTCCCCAGTTCAACACGTTTCTGGTGGAGTTGATATGTTTATTTACTGTACACGACCCACGCTCATTTTTGGGTTGCACACACAATACGTCATCAAAACATCCCACCTTGGTTGTGGAACGAGAGGTGTTCCTCTTACATAGCGTTCCAGAATCATGATTCCACCTTTATCAAATGTGATTATTGCAGGGACGCACTTTCAGTAATGAAGTAACATTTCATATACGTTTTAAATTCATGGTCTACTGTGGTCTTTATCTGTATTTTATGAATGCAGATGCTATGGTAATTAATAAAGTGTTTTTTTTTTTTTTTATAACATCTAGTCCAGGGATACCAGATTCATCTTTTAGGACATAAAGTGCTTAATGTTCAAGTTTTCCTCACACCACTGTTACATGTGTATCCCAGTGATTAAATATGGATGTGGAAAAATTAGGCTAATATCAGTGTCTGAGATTAGCCATACATATTTTAGTGGCATCTCAGTGTCTCCCCAGTTCGACATGTTTCTGGTCGAGTTGATATGTTTGTTTACTGTACACGGCCCACGCTCATTTTTTAATCCCCCAGCGCGGGGGTTGCATATGGAATACGTCATCAAAACATCACACCTTGGTTGCGGAACAAGAGGTGTTCCTTTCACATAGCCTTCCAGAATCATGATTCCACCTTTATCGAATGTGATTATTGCAGGGATATACTTTTTTTTTTTTTCCACAATATTTTTATTAACATTTTAACAGCATGAAATCAGCTATTTACATTCAATGTATGCTGTCCGTTTGCTTCATTAAACTCAAAAACAAGAAATACAAAATTAAATAAATAAAGAGGGCTGCAATCTAAGACCAAGTATTGTCCAATAATCCTGTTGATCATCTTATTGATCTCCAATCAGTTGAACCGTCCACTAGATATCAGAAAACACTGAAAAGTTATTAGTGTTTACCAAGGTCCAAAATGGCGCCCTCAGCTGTCTCCCCCTGTTCAAAACCGAGGCACACCCCTGATCTTTTTGAAAAAGGACAGTATTTAAACTCAGTTAAAAACAGTAACTATCAATTCAGCAGTTGACAGCCTCTACAAAAACTGTTTTAGCTCTAAAAAACAGGGACATACTTTTAATAATGAAGTAACATTTCATATAGTGTCATGATTGACACTGTCAATCATGATATCCTGTTATCCATACTCTGGAACATGGGCATCACAGGCCACGCACACTCCTGGTTTCAATCTTACTTTACTGGTCGGTCCTTCAGTGTGTCCTGGCTAGGGCACACATCAGCAGTTCACCGCCTCACCACGGGGGTCCCCCAAGGCTCTGTGTTGGGCCCCCTCCTTTTTGCCATATACACCACCTCACTCGGTCAGATCATCCACTCACACGGCTTCTCATATCATTGCTATGCTGATGATACCCAGCTCTATCTGTCATTCCCACCTGATGACTCCACAGTCTCAGTGCGGATCTCAGATTGTCTCTCTGACATATCTGCATGGATGAAAGCCCATCACCTTCAGCTGTACCTGTCCAAAACTGAACTGCTGGTCTTCCCAGCTAAGCCAACCATACAGCTGGACATCTCCATCACTATTGACTCCATACCTCTGGCTCCTACCAGTGTAGTACGTAACTTGGGAGTCATGATTGATAATCAGTTGACCTTCACGGATCACGTTGCCTCTGTCACCCGATCATGCCGTTTCACTCTGTTCAACCTAAGAAAGATCAGGCCATACCTAACCGAACAGGCCACCCAGCTCCTGGTGCAGACTATGGTTATCTCCCGTCTTGACTACTGCAATGCTCTTCTAACGGGCCTCCCAGCTTGTGTTGTCAAACCACTACAGATGGTCCAGAATGCAGCAGCGCGTCTGGTCTTCAATCAGCCTAAAAGGGCACATGTCACCCCCTTACTCATTGAGTTACACTGGCTACCCATAGCTGCCCGCATCAAATTCAAATCTTTAATCCTAGCCTACAAAATTCTCCGTGGGTCTGCTCCTGTCTACTTAGGTGCACTAATAAAAGCTTATGTTGCCCCACGACCACTCCGCTCGTCTGGGGAACGTAGTCTGGTGGTCCCCAGACCTTGTACAAGACAATCCAGGCTCTTTTCATGGGTCGTTCCACGTTGGTGGAATGCTCTACCAAGTGTGACAAGAACAGAGTCATCCCTGCCTATCTTCAAGAAGCTCCTGAAGACCCAGCTCTTCCGAGAGCACCTCCTGTCCTAGCACTTTCAAACATTCCATTTTAAATATTCTAATAAGGTTTTTCCCAGGACAACCACAGATTCTTTCACGATTATCTCTGGACCTGCTGCGGTGGTCCGGCCTCTTCCCTGCCCTCATCATCACCACTCACTTATCCTCAACCGCCTCCATGTGTCTCCCCCTACTCCCCCCTTCTCCCCCTCTCCCCCAGTCCCTATCTCTATCGCTCTCTCTTTTTCCCCTTCTCTACTCTCTCTCTTTAACCCCAACTGGTCAAGG
This sequence comes from Sphaeramia orbicularis, assembly GCF_902148855.1. Taxonomy (NCBI): domain Eukaryota; kingdom Metazoa; phylum Chordata; class Actinopteri; order Kurtiformes; family Apogonidae; genus Sphaeramia; species Sphaeramia orbicularis. Next base: position 27,846,611 of record NC_043959.1, on the reverse strand, counting down.
CAGACGGCCATCCTCCAGGAGTCTGGGTCTGCTCGAGGTTTCTGCCTGTTAAAGGGAAGTTTTTCCTCGCCACTGTCACCAGTCACAAGTGTTTGCTCCAGGAGGATTCTGTTGGGTTTCTGTAGAATTGACTTAGAGTCTGGTTTTGACCAACTCTATATATAAAATGTCAAGAGATAACTTTTTTGTGATCTGGCGCTATATAAATAAAATTTGATTGATTGAGTGATTTAATTGGTTTTCCCCTGTAAGTCGCTTTGGAAAAAAGCGTCTGCCAAATGCGTAAACATAAACATAAACATATACGTTTTAAATTCACAGTCTACTGTGGTCTTTATCTGTATTTTAGAAATGTAGATGCTATGGCAATTAATAATGTGGATTTTTTTCTGTAACATCTAGTCCAGGGAAACCAGATTTATCTTTTAGGACATAAAGTGCTTGATGTTAAAGTTTTCCTCACACCACTGGTACATGTGTATCCCAGTGATTAAATATGGAGGTAGAAAAATTAGGATAACATCAGTGTCTGAGATTAGCCATACATATTTTAGTGACAACGGCTCGCGGATCTCGGCGTCTCCCCATTTCGACATGTTTCTGGTGGAGTTGATATGTTTATTTACTGTACACAGCCTATGCTCATTTTTAAATCCCCTGGTGTGGGGGTCGCACACGCAATATGTCATCAAAACATCACACCTTGGTTGTGGAACATGAGATGTTCCTTTTACATTCACAAGAAAACTCTAAAAATTTTTCACTTGGTGGAACACAAAACAGCTCAATTATTGTACAAAGCAAGGAATAAATTGGTACCAAAAAACACTCAAAAAATGTTTTATGAAAGAGAGGGGGGTTATAATTCAAGGGAAATTTTTAATCTAAAGGTCAGAAGCGTATGTAGAACATTATAAAGATTCCATATCACTGTTAGGGCAGTTCCACTGTGGAACAGACTGAGTGCAGAACTAAAACAAATTTCCAGTATGATTGTGTTTAAAGAGAGGCATAAAGAAATGATTTTCCAGAGGTTCATTGATAAATTAACTCCACAAGGTGTTTGTTTGTTATTTGGAGATCAGTTTTGCAGGGTATGGTGAATGTGTTGTAATATGGATGAGTGACTAAAAGTACATGTTTCAAAATGGATGCTAAATTTGGGACAGTGTTGTTTTCAGTAAGTTTAAAGGTTTGAAGGAGTCGGATTAGATGCGTTTCAACTTCTTCCTACTCCTTTTTGCTCATGTAAATTTTGAGACTTAAGATGTTGCAGTTTTAACTTATTGTCTTGTTTTGTACTCATTGTCTTGATTACCATTTATTTGCATTTCTGTTTTTAACCCTTTCATGCATTAATTATGAGAACCTTAATCAAGATTTTTTTTTTTCCTGAGTGTTTTTATTCCTCTTTAGGCATGGGGAAAAAAAAAAAAAAAAGTGATTTTTTTTTTCATGGAGTTACAAAAATGTCCACTCAGCTACACCATGATTTTTATTCTTGAAGCAAAGAAACATGTATTTCAAACCCAATATCATAAAGTGATATGAAAACAGTGAAATGAAACCATGTTTAATGCAGCTAATCTGATGTTTTCTCACATTTTAACATATTCTAATACTAGTTATTACTCACTTCATGGAGATAATATGCAAAAAATAAATTTAATATTAACAATTGATTTCCACTCAAGAACCAATCAAGAACAGCAAAGTTACAATAATGGTATGAATTGCAGTTTATGAGATGATGCATAAATGTCCACTGTGTTGGTTGATATGGAACTAAAACAACAAAACCCATGAATATACAAGAGTAAAGCTGTAGAGCAGGGGTGTCAAACTCATTTTAGTTCAGGGGCCACATTCAGCCCAATTGGATCTCAAGTGGGCCGGACCAGTAAAATGATAACTGTGAAAAAAAGTAAAATTATATTATGACCAGGTTTACATCTACAAAGTTTCCTTAAAAAACTGGATAACATGAAAAATTTCAATTGTCTTAAGAAAAATAAGTGCAATTTTAACAATATTCTGCCTCGGTTTATCAGTTTATCATTTACTCATGTGCATTACAAGCGCACAAAACATTTAGTAACAGGCAGAATATTGGTAAAATTGCATTTACTTTTCTTAAGATATTTCCATTTGTTCATATTTGTTCAGATTATTCACATTTTTTGTGAAAGCATAGTTTGGTAATGTAAACATTTTCATGTAATTTTACTTTTCTCCACCTAAAAAATAAAGAGAAAATTTGGGGGTGTCATTATTTATAGGTTATTATGATAATATTTTACTGGTTCTGACCCACTTGAAATCTAATTGGACTGTATGTGTCTGCATGTGGAACCTGAATTAAAATGATTTTGACACCATTGATTGTTAATACAGGGTGACACAAAAAAACGGGAACTTTTTAACAATCCAATAAAACCAAGAGTGATGGAAGAAAAATATTTTATTCATAGTAATTGAAACCTTAAAACATGCCATTTAAGAAACAATGATGGAATTTTCATTTTTTAAAATTACTTCCTGTAGATGGCGTCCTGCTGTACGAATGCATTCTTGAAATCTGCTGTTGAGATTCCTCATTGACCGCTGCAACATCTCAGCTGGGATACTGTGAATTTCATCCTGAATTCTCTGTTTTAACTCATCCAGAGTTCTTGGTCGAGTCGTGTACACTTTACTCTTGAGATAGCCCCACAAGAAAAAATCACAAACGGACAAATGTGGCAATCTAGGGGGCCAGAGAAGGTTACCGAATCTTGAGATCACACGGTTACCGAACAATTCTCGCACAGCCGCCAATGGTTACTAAAATGGGGGTGTGTTTACTTGCTCAAGGTCACTGTCTCGCAGTGCTGCCACTTGCTCATGTCTGCCAATACGCACTTCAAAAATTCCCGTTTTTTTGGGTCACCCTGTAATTTAAAAAAAATGAAAATTCCATCATTGTTTCTTAAATGGCATGTTTTAAGGTTTCAATTACTATGAATAAAATAATTTTCTTCCCTCCCTCTTGGTTTTATTGGATTGTTAAAAAGTTCCCGTTTTTTTGTGTCACCCTTTATCTTCAGTGTCATTTTTGCATTTCACAAAATCATCCCGCGGGCCGGATTGGACCCTTTGGCGGCCCGGATTTGGCCCCCGGGCCACGTGTTTGACACCTGTGCTGTAGAGTAACTTTCCACTATACTGACCACTATGTATGAAAGGGTTAAATTGTCAGTTACACAATCAAAATAAAGATATCGACACGTAGCATTCCAGAATCATGATTTATCGCGGCTCTGTTACTACCTCTAGAGGTGTTTCAGAGCCGGGACAGAGGTGGAACCGAATGATCCACCATTTCATTTACACAGACGTCGTCCTGTAATAAAGGTGAAATATTCCCAGAACAGAAGTGCTGTGTAAAAGGGGCTTATTATTCAGTGTCCTAATTTGTGGCCAACTCTTGCAGCCAGTTGCGTTGGATCCTTCCTCATAATAAACTGACACATGATGGGTTTAGTTTCGAGATCCCTAAGGTTGAGCCATATATTTGAGGTGGGAAATGATCCCAACTTATTTCCATTTCATTTGTTTAATGACTACTTACTCCTAAGTATCCAAATGCAAATTTTCAACATGCCATTTTTTTGGCTTCATTAATATTCTTTAGACCAGATGGAAGACTTTAGTGGGTGGGTGACATGGTCTGCAGGCCAAGAGATAATAAACAAAAGTATATTATTTAGCAGTAAATTGTCAGTTGAAATACTTATACTGAAGGTGTTTTTGTAAGGTCTGGTGGCACGTACTTAAATCTTAATAAGCTTTATTATTTACCTGAGCTGCAGAGAACCAGGGCTGCATTTAACAAAGGCTTACATCAATGTCTTTTTGGACCATAATCTGTCTTGATGAACCCGGCGTTCTACTGCATTCTTCCACAGACTCATATCCTCTTCAGCCCTCTGCTGCTTTTTCTAATCTCTAACTAAAAACCTCCTTTTTATTCACTTCACTTGTGCCTTGTTGCTTTTATTAACAGCCGCCACCGTTTGGACGCAGTCACCAGAATGAAACCTCCAGCTGACACAGATGTTTTAAGTCTTTATTAGCACTTCCGAGGATCTCCCGATGCAGGTATTCCCAGACTAATGATAAGAGTTAATACGGAAGCGAAAACAGCTCCGGTTCTTCCGCGTCTTCATCCCTTAATGACCGTTATGCCGAACTTTAGGGAAACGAGCGGCAGAAACCCCTCAGAAGACAGAGGTTTGATCGTGTTTAAATATTCAGTGAATCGTCTCTGTATAGGAGGTGAGTATGTCTATAAACCCAGGGCTGAGGGAGGACTTTTGCGAACTGTGCTGTAGCATGAAGGTCTGAAACGGAAGCGGCACAGAGGTATTTGGCGTCGGGCCAGTTCATCAGTGGTAAACTGTCGGTGACTGCTGTGTGATAGCCACTGACAGCTCGCTAAGTCTTTCCCAGGAGTGGACTGACTGCTGCTTTACTGCAGTTGTTGCACCGTTGGCTGGCAGGGGAGTGAGTAATGCATTATGACACATATGCCAAGGGACAACTAAAACAAGAGGAGTCAAACACAAGCGCTTCGACATTAGTTTTTTGTTTTTTTTTTCTGTATGTGTGTGCGTACGCGCTCGGCAGAGAGGACGGGAGCTAATTGAAGCCGAAGTGAATAATTGAGAAGCCCAAAACTGAGTCATAAAGTATGATTAATTTAGTTTCATCTCAGCTATTAGATTAGAGAGAAAAGCTGCCTGGGGTTTGCATATGGTTCTTCTGCATCACCAAACAATCACAGCCAACCAAGAAGATGAAAACACAAGATGAAGACACATGATGTAAAACATGTTCTTTCCAAATACAAACTCTGATTTAGTCCGATCGGGACGGTTCGTTTGCAGTTTGCTTTTAAACTACTACTAAAAATGTGTTTCGGTGTTTGATTTGAAGGGCTTAGGGTAATTTCTGTGAATGTTGTCTTTCATGTGTCACTAATGCTTTTTTGTCATTTTACATTGTGGATAATCTTAAGCTTTTATTTGTGTTCACCAGCTGGGCCAAATAAGCAATTTCAATGGGGCCTCTGTGGCTGTGTACACACTGTCCCCGAACAGCACTGTGGCGCTACTTGTGTTTTTCTATTTGCTGCAGTTGTAGTAAGAAAAGGGCACTGTGGGTGCAGCTAATGGCTAACAATTAACAGTCGGCTGTAAGGTCAGTGAAACGCCGCTCCAGGGCTGGAAACAGAACGAGTCGTTGCATGTGATGGTATGATGAGGGAAAATCTGAAGGAAAAGTAGGAATTAACACTTTGATTCTGTAGCTCTGGGCTCTAAGGGAAAATCAAAAGACTAACTATAAATATAAACATAAACACAGGGGGGCAGAGGAAAGAAGTAGCATGGGTTAAATCCATCCATCCATCCCCAATCAGTAATATAGTATCATGAGTTAAATCCATCCATCCATCCATCCATCTTTAGTACAGTATCGTGGGTTAAATCAATCCATTCATCCATCCATCCATCCATCCATTCATCCATCCATCCGTAAAACAGTATCATGAGTTAAATCCATCCATCCATCCGTGGTACAGTATCATGGGTTAAATCCATCCGTCCGTCCATCCATCCATCCATCCATCCATCCATCCATCCATCCATCCATCCATCTGTAGTACAGTATCATGAGTTAAATCCATCCATCCATCCATCCATCCATCCCCAATCAGTAATATAGTATCATGAGTTAAATCCATCCATCCATCCATCCATCCATCCATCTTTAGTACAGTATCGTGGGTTAAATCAATCAATCCATCCATCCATCCACCCATCCATCCATCCATCCATCCATAATACAGTATCATGGGTTAAATCCATCCATCCATAATCAGTAGTACAGTATCATGAGTTAAATCCATCCATCCATCCATCCATCCATCCATCGTACAGTATCATGAGTTAAATCCATCCATCCATCCATCCATCCATCCATCCATCCATCCATCCGTAGTACAGTATCATGAGTTAAATGCATCCATCATCTATCCATCCATCCATCCATCCATTCATCCATCCGTAGTACAGTATCATGACTTAACTCCATCCATCCATCCATGGTGGAATGGTCTGTATTATTCCTTAAAGTTAGCGCCTGATGCTCTGTATTGGAAAATACAAAATTCTGTAATCAAAAAACGTATTTAATTAAGAGAAAATGGAAATATTCATGATATCACTAGCCATACACAACTGCAGAAATGGAGATGGATTCCAATTTTGGCACTCCATTTGTACAGAAATAACTTCTAAAGAAAACACTTAAAATGCATTGCTATATTTCCTCTCTTACTCTGCTGTGTTCCTTTCTTTGTTGCGACACCCTGGATATAGGTAGCTTGATACTATTTGACATTGCTTTAGAAAAGGGAAGAAATGTTCCTAAGCTTCTACATGCAATGACTAGAGCAGAGGAGTCACATCTGACTGAATCTGAGCAGTGGTTTGTAGTTACATCGTTCTAGGGATGTAGTCAAGACCACACCATCCAAGACCATGACATTTCTGAGACCAGATGGTTCTGAGACCAAGACAAGACCAAGACCAAGGCAGATTGAGACCGAAACAAGGCCAAGACCGTACATACAGTGAAAAATTATTAGAAGAGTGAACAAAGTAAGAATTCTCTATTTTAAGATTAATTTACAGTACAAGTACGGGCAACAAACGGTCTCTGCATTTTTTTCAAAGCACAACAATGCAGGAAATCTCAATTCTTCGTTTATTTTTCTGTGTCAAAAATCCAGCATCCATCAACCAAACAGCAGCTGTTTCATTCACAGAATTACAACATTAAAATGATGGGAACATACCAAGCCTGAATAAAATGCAGTAACAAAACACTTAAACTTCTTCAACATCCAAAACAAACCCATGAATATATATGGATATTTTTGTCAGTTTTGGGTTCAGTTTGGTTTTGTATGTCGTTTTACAGATGTGTTCTTTGTGGTTTTGGAAAACAAACCTCATTACTAATGAGTTTGCAGACATCACTGCTGATGGACATGGAAACAACTTCTCCTGGTCTTCCTTTACTGTCACTGTATGCGTGGGGGATGAGGTACTGGTGGGAAACAAATCAAGCAACCAATAACTGGTTGCTTTGAAATAGATCCCTTTCCACTCTAATCAGTGGTGTGAGCAAATAACTTAAGAGCGATGGCCTCAACCGGTCTTGTCTTAAAATCCCGAGTCTGCACAGTCCGAGACCGAGACCAAGACATTAAAAAAACGGTGTGGAGACCAAGACCAATCTCAACTACAACACAAGTATTTTCCTACATTTAATTTACTAAGCATGTAGATGTTCATTAAAGCTCAGAGTAAATTCAAAGGTTATTATATCAAAACAGAGAAAACTGAAGAAAAAGTGCTGCGGTGGTCTTGACCGGTCTCATCTTCCGCACAGTCTGAGATGAGACCAAGACATTAAAAAAAAAGACTCGAGACCCAGACCGTTCTCGAGTACTACAACACTACATCTGTCACCTATTAACCCCCCCCCCCCCCCCCCGTCTGAAAATACCTGTGATGTGTCAAACTCTGTGTCACAAGGGAGATGTTCCGCAGCCTGAATGATACAACTATCAAACCCTGCAGCTTTCAGTGGCTCCAAATAATGACTCACTGCTGCAAAATTACAGGTTAGAGAATATGTGCATTTTTTAAAAGTGGAGGTTTAAGGTTGTCACAGGCCAACAAACGTATCATCAACAAGGGGCTGCGAGTGCTTCAGTGAAATTACTGCACACAAAGCTGAAATATAGGAATATACAAAGCAAAAGGAACAGAGCCATAAGGGGATTAAAAGGGCCTAAAGGCTCACACTTACAAAGGCCCACAGTGGGTATCCAGGTTCCACTGCAATATGAGCTACCCAGGATATTCCTTAGACACAAGGAAAAACAAATTAAACCATAATAAATGTTTTATTTATGGGGCAATTCATGTCTTTCAATATATATTCCATAGGTCTTACACTGAATAATACAATAATGTGACATAAAAGAAGACTAAGGTTAACCCTTTATTGGTCAAGTGACTATTTTTGGTCATTTCCGCACACATTACAAGACAGTGACAGCACCAGTTACAATGAGGGCAGTGAGATGCCAATTACCATGAAGTAATGGTACTAACGTAAGGAATGATGTTCAAAGGGATCATGTGGATGTGGACAGGGGTCTGGATCAGCACTGATGTTGGTCAAATGTTCAAAAGTGATGTTCTAATGTTCTAAAATACATGTTCTTGTCACTTTACATATGTTTTTCTTGTATTTTATATATACATATACACACACACACACACACACATATATATGTTTGTTTGTTTTTTTTCTCGTATTTTATTTATTTTTTTGCCACTTATGGGCAAGGAACCAAATATGGTAACTTCATTAACCCTCCGGTATCCTGTCCAGCAAGGCCCTTACTAAGCACCAAGTGTGCCTTTTTGGCACACTTGTGGAATAATGTCAAAAAAATTTTCATACAGTTTGTTTTTAATTCTTTTACGCTTTTTTCTATTTCATCAACTTGAGCCGTAAATAAAAATACCAAATACTCAATAATTGTCACATTTTTTAACTCTTTAAATGCCGTGTTTGTAATGTAAACAAACCTTTTTTTTTTGGATGCAATAAACAAAAAAATATATATATTTATTTTTTCAATATACTACATAAAAAGTGGATCACTTATTATTTGATTTTTGCAGCCTGGCATATGTCAACGATTAACTCCAACACTGGTTAATTTGCATTATTATTTTTGGCGCTAGGTCACATGTTCAAAAATACTAGCATCTCTCACCAAGTGTGCATAAAATGCACACCTATAAATCAAACTATTAAATATTATATATTGATTTATTTTTCTGCTCTAATTTGACTTTTTTTGTAAATCAAGGTCATCCCTAATCATACAGATCAAATGGAAGAAATAGTGCGTTTTAGGCACACTTGGCAGACAGATGCTAGTCTTGTAATTTTCTTTAGTTTACAATGTGCACATTTTAGTTGGTGGCCAGAATTTTAAAGATCATGCAAACATGAACAACTTTTGAATTCTAACCTTATTTAAATTGTTTAAAATAATATGACGTTTTTTAAAACGAAGTGCAAAGTGTGCCTAAAAGGCGCACTTGGATACCGGAGGGTTAACTGTGATTTTCTACATAATACAAATTTTGAAACATTTCACAAAAGTAAAAGTCTTGTTAGCTCCAATAACACACTACGGTTGAAATTTGAAATTCAGAGCATTTCTATGAGTGACCTATAGGGTTAAAAATGATCTGTTGGTACTACTTGAGAACCTCTAGTAATTTTTAATAATTGTGGAAGTTCAAATATCGACCTGAATCCTTGTCATGATCGGAATTTGGGAAGTTAAATTTCTAACTGAAATGACTGTATTTGATCATGTAATATCAGTTCAATGAAAATCAGCATTTCATTGATTAGTTTTTCTGCTTTTATTTTTGGTTTTCTTTACACATCTATTTTTCCTTTTTTTTTTTTGCCCGGTTGATTGGGCACGCAACTTTACACAACCGTTCTGAAAAGATTTTGGGTGCAAACTCAGAAGGCTCATGCCAGTACATAACAAGTAAAATCATTTGCAGAAATAAGATGCTCAAATCCTGCAGTGGACGACCACATGGCAGCATGTACTGGGGAACATTTTTATACCTTCCAACTGCCTCAACAATTATTATGTGGTAGACTCTTGATAGAAATGTTTGGCCTGTAACTAATTACAAAATGCTTCCTAATCAATAATTGTTAAGGTCCACTTTAAGTGCTCAGATCTTTTATTTAACTAAAGGTGCAATATTCTACAATGATCTCCATGGTAAAAGACCCGCTTTGAGTAAAATACAGTTGTCAGATGAATCACACATTTGGGTTCATTTCAATGCCAAATGAGGTAAAACTAGCCCCGTGTGAATAAAGCTTTAGATATGAAGTCCATTGATTTACTCAAGCCAATGTAAGTTAAAATGAAATCTGTTAAACCCAAGAACGGTAACCTACTTAAATGAAAAAAGGTCTGCTGTTTGGCACGAATAAGACCGAAATCAATAATGATTGATTACTGAAGGATAAAGTAAAACAATCTTTGAAATTTTATGCTAAATCTGACATAACGGTCAGATTTAGCCTCTTCATGCCTGTTAGCAACATCTTGGCCGGGGTCTTGAAGTGATCGTTCGGGTGGGGGTTGAAGTGGGGATGTGTGAGGTACTTATCCGTCATCATCGTATCACCAGCGGCAGATCGCAGTCAGCACAGCCTCGTTTTAAAGCAGGAAATGGGAGAACTGGCACGAAAGCAAAGTGATGTACTGCTGTAGACAGGCCAGTCATGAAAACAGTATTTTACTCACTTAAAACAGGCCCACTTTAAAAAATCAATATCAGTTAAAGGGTATGCTATATTTAGGATTTGTTTTTACCTTGCCATCAGACTTTCTGTCTTTTACTTTGGTACAACAGTTTTTAAAGGTTGGAACGTACTTGCGTTTTCCTGCACATTCTCATTCCTCGTTTTTCCTATTCTGTTAACCCTTTATCGGGCAAGTGACTATTTTTGGTAATTTCTGCACACATTACAAGACAGTGACAGCAACAGCTCCAGTGAGGAGAGTGAGTCAACAATCTCAGGTCCAATGTGGTCTACAGGGTCTGTAAAGGTCCACCTCTGCATGAACAGTGAGTGGACCTGCTTTGTTAGGTACCATGAAGTAATGGCACTAATGTAAGGAATGATGTTCAAAGGGAGACTGTGGATGTGGACAGGGGTCTGGATCAGCACTTATGTTGGTCTAATGTTCTAAAATACGTGTTCCTTTCTCATTACATGCTTTTTTACACATACCTCTTGGATTTTTTTTTTGCCACTTATGGTAAAGAATGCTAATGCTAATGCTCTAAAATACATGTTCCTGTCATCTTACATGTGTTTTTCTTGGATTTTTTATATTTACTTCTTGGATTTTTTTTCCTACCACTTATAGGTAAGGGATCAGTTATGGTAACTTTATCAGCCTTGATTTTCTACATAACAATAAGACATTTTTAAAATTTCAGAAAAGTAATAAAGTCTGGTTAGGTCGAATAACACACAAAGGTTGAAATTTTGAATTTCAGTGTATTTCTATGAGTGCCCTATAAAGTCTTAAAGGAGTGATATTTTACTTTTTAAAAAATGGACTTCTGCATTTTAACCCTTTCATGCATAGTGGTCACTACAGTGGACAGTTCTTCTCCAGCTGTTCTCTTATACAGGGTGGGGAAGCAAAATTTACAATGAACATCTAGTTGTTTTTTCTCAACAGGCACTACATCAATTGTTTTGAAACCAAACATATATTGATGTCATAATCATACCTAACACTATTATCCATACCTTTTCAGAAACTTTTGCCCACATGAGTAATCAGGAAAGCAAACATCAAAGAGTGTGTGATTTGCTGAATGCACTCGTCACACCAAAGGAGATTTCAAAAATAGTTGGAGTGTCCATAAAGACTGTTTATAATGGAAAGAAGAGAATGACTATGAGCAAAACTATTATGAGAAAGTCTGGAAGATACTATTAAAGAAGAATGGGAGAAGTTGTCACCCGAATATTTGAGGAACACTTGCGCAAGTTTCAGGAAGCGTGTGAAGGCAGTTATTGAGAAAGAAGGAGGACACATAGAATAAAAACATTTTCTATTATGTCAGTTTTCTTGTGGCAAATAAATTCTCATGACTTTCAATAAACTAACTGGTCATACACTGTCTTTCAATCCCTGCCTCAAAATATTGTAAATTTTGCTTCCCCACCCTGTATATTCATGAGTTTTGTTGTTTTAGTTCCATATCAGCCAACACAGTGGACACTTATGCATCATCTCATACACTGTAATTAATATCATTACTGTAATTTTGCTGTTCTTGATAAACCTGATCTGCACTGACATGTTTCAGCATTAATCAATTATTTGTTGGAAAAAAAAAAGAAGTTGTTTTTTTTTTTGTATATTATCTCGATGAAAAGAGTAATAACTAGCATTAGAACAGGTTAAAATGTGAGAAAACATCAGATTTTATTCTGTTTCATTGTTTTCATGTCACTTTCTGATATTGGGTTTTAAACATGTGTCTTTATTTCAAAAATTAAATGCATGGACATTTTTGTAATTCCATGAAAAAACAAACAAACTTGATCACACTGTTTTTTCATTCCTATGGAGGACTAAAAACACTCAAGAAAAAAATCGTAACTAAGGTTCTCATAATTAATGTATGAAAGGGTTAAATCATTTCCCTGTGGTCTACATAAACTGTAACTGCTCTGCTTGGGTCGGAATTCTTCATTAACCTTCAACTCCACAGGTCCATTTCCAACTCTGTTTCTGACTAATGACACCAGAAAGGTGGTTTTGAGCGCTGGCCCTTTAAATGCAAATAAGCCACTTCAGGCCCCGCCCCCTCCAGATTGTTGGCATTGCTGCTCTGTCCCATTCAGCCACTTGTGTTCATTAATACAACCAACAACTCAACATTTTAGGTAATCTGCTCAAAGTTTGGACATTTTCAGTTTTTACTCCAACTGCTGCTGCTGACAAACAATTGTGTCGTACTCGGAGAAATGTTCGTCGGAAGTCTTGACCTTAATATGTGCAAATGTCATGTCATAACTAGTTATAGACGTAACAAATTAACCAGGAATTAAAACAGGTTGTAGAAATCCACTTGATTTTTGCCAAAGATAAATATAAAGATAACTTTGCAGCACCTGGAGGGTTCAAATTCAAACTTTCTGAACTATTAGGGTCCAAATACACAAATAAATGAACCAAAGACTAATAAAAGTGGGTTTAGCTAAATATGACCCCTTTAAGGTTTCATTTTTCAATAGGTAAGTGCACAGTGTTTGTGCAGGTCTTGAAAGTCTTAAGTATGGAATTTTGAAACGCTCTTTTCCAGACTTTGAAAAGTCTGGAATTTTGTGTGAAAGTCTTAATAAAGTATGGAAAAAAGTTTCATAGTTGAATTTTAGAGTATGTTCAAAGGCACATAATCTTGTAAGATATGAAATACATGAGGAAAACATAAAAAAAAAAAAGTTGATTTGATTTCACTAACTGGTCGGTATTGGAATGATTCTACTGAAACTTGTTTGTGATAGTCACGCACTTTTGTGATATTCATCGATTTTAAAAAAATTCCGGTCAGTAAAACATAATTTATTGTTAATTATACATTTGTTCATTCATAGATTTATTTAAATTTACTTTTCTACAACACACAACAGGTACAATGTCAACCATAAAAGTAGGCATGCAAGTATGAAAGTACATAAAGTCAAGGTCTGGGGGGGAGAATAGCAATTTTGAAAAAGTCTGGAATTTTTTACTTGGATACAGAGCAAACACCCTGTAAGAGTCATTTTCTGTTCCCAAAGATGTCTACAGGGTGTGTGAAAAGTAACTAGGCATTAAGAATTGGGAATAAAATCCATATTCCTATTACAAATGTATTCAAACAAATGATACATGTTCTGTATTACATGGGATAATGAAAGTAAATCTTCGTATTTCAATGTAAGCACCGGTGGCGTCGACCAGTTTTCTCAAACGGCCAAGGATGGAATGAACAACCTTCTGAAGGACATCATCTGGGATATCACTGAGAACCTCCAAGTCCTCTAGTCCCCATTGGTGTTATCTGTTTAAAAAATGTTTTCATCATGACTTCAGTAGTCACTTTTCCATTGACCCTCAAATTGCGCAAATATAACTGCCGCATCAAAATTTACCTAATGGAAAAACGACAATCTCGCCAAAAGTCTCATTTTTTGATTAAAAGTTTTTGTGTTGGCAAGAGGTGGTTTTTCAGGCGTAGCGCAAATGGTATATCACACTAAACTGCAATGGAAAGACCTTTTTCCGCAACTAGAGTCAGGTGAATTAAAAAAAAACGATGTTGACGTATGTTACAACAAGCGAAGAATAAGAAGAAGAAACATGTCGCGGTATGTGTGGACACACCAGGAAACCCAATCATTTTTTAATTTAGTACGAGATAGAGGGGTAATATATAATAAGAATGAATATATCTGTAAATTAACACCATTTTTACATTCGTCACCATGTGTATGGAATGATTTCTCGTGTTATCTCGCGATAATAAATAAACAAATCATTGCATTTGTGATTTTTTTTTTTTTTTTTTTTACTTTTTTTTATTTGGTTTTGCAGGTGTATACAAATGTCTCAGAAAAATTACAGAGATAATTATACATTTTACATTTTCCTTAAGAAAAACAAAAGACCAAGATAGTGATTACTAAAATATTAATGTATACCCAAACAGCTCTTATAATACTAGAACCACAGTAAAATAAATAAATAAAATAAAATAAAATAAATAATATAAATGAATAAGTAAACAAACAAAGGCAGGACTAGGACAGAATCAACAACAAAAAACAAACAAACAAAAAAGAAACACCATCACATCAGTCAGGTATTAACAGACTACAGTCAGCACATCGCAGGTCTGAGCAGTGACACATAATTCTCCTAACACCAGCAGTAGCATAAAAAAAGACAATCTTTGTGTCAATCAGGGGTGAGTGAAAGATCTGTCGTCTTGACCAATCAAAGAAATGGGTCCCATAGTTTTCCAAATTTACTGGAGCAGGCAATTAAAGAGAGTCTGATTTTTTCCCAGTTTCAGAAAATAAAGAGTATCTCTAATCCAATGGGTATGATGGGGAGGTGTTGATGATTTCCAATTAATCTTCTAGCTAACAGAGTATTGCATTTGTGATTTAATGGAAAAATAGACATTACGCACCTCTTTTTTCAACATTTAGTAAATATCAGTAAAGTTTTGCGCAGATGTCCAATGGAAAAGCGATTAGTGATAGTAAAAATTCTAAATAAGCAATTTCTAATGCCAGTACTTTTCACCCACCCGGTAAACTATGACCACTAGTTATGTTTGAGCATTGGTTTGGCTGAGGCTTATTTCCTCTTGGTAAAATATGGAAAAACACGTAAAGGACCGTAGTCTTATTTGTGTCCCAATCTGTAAACACTCTATTCACACTCGGGTTTAGGACAAACATCATTTACACATGATTTGACAAACCAACAAAATTGTCGTTTGTGGCAAAGATTGTAAAAAAAAAAAAAAAAAATACTTATGTGTGAAATGGTTCGACAGATTGCATCTCTCAACACCCAAACATTTACCTTAATCTTTGAGAGCCAGGTGAAAAAGCTTTAAACGAGGTGGAAATCAATACAAGTCCGATCAATGTCTATGTATTTTCACTGTCTTGATCTTTTATATTGACAAACACCAAATGATGGTATCATTTAAAGGACATAAAAAAAATAAAAAATAAAAAAAAAATTGTCTCTTGCGTTTGAGTGCATTTTTTTTTCTCATGCGGTACATCAGGGACAGTCAGGAGTACATCTACACACGAACTGAACTGAAAATTCAACGGAAAAAAAGCAGAATATGGTTGATTCTTCCAAGCTTTCACAGTACAAAAGGTAATAACTAGTCATTTTTTGTATGAAATGGACGTCATGTGACAACACTGACGGACCTGACCATGATGATTTCCTGCCGCAATGTTCTGCACGAAACATGCAAATGATAAAGATAATGAAGAGACTGTCAACATGCGGAGCAGCACTGACAGGACAGTGAGGAGTTCCATTCATCACGATCATTATTTGACTCATATACAGTTTGCATCGTGTCTGTCTTTTTACCAGGACGAAGACATGAAGGAACAGATGCTGGATCAGACTCACAGAAGATGGAGATGATGAATCCATTACAATCTGACTAACAGCCTGGCAGAAATATATTCAAACCATTTATTAAACAAGTGTGGAAACTATCACATAGCTTGCATTGCTGTCGGTGTGGATAGTTTTGATGTAGAATATCTGCTGAGGAGCTCATGTTGTTAATTACCTCCGCCAAGGACAGCGGAGGTTATGTTTTCATCGGGGTTTGTCTGTAGATAACTCAAAAAGTTATGGAAGGATTTTGATAAAATTTTCAGAAAATGTTGATACTGGCACAAGAAACAATTGATTAAATTTTGGTGGTGATGGGGGGGTGGGGGTGGGGGGGTGATCTACCTTGGCAGAAGTCTGCAGTCTCCGAGTGCTTTTGTAGTTTATCGTGCTCCCGATGTGTAAAGACATTCAGTCCACACATGTTGGTGGTCTGCCATAATCATCTCAACCTGCTCTAATGAAGGTTTCTGCCCATAAATGACATCACCTGGGACATATTCAACTTATTTATCATTTTATGTCATTTAACCCATAAAGACCCAAACACCCACCGTTGACCAAAAGCATCTCCTGATCTAAACTGTTTAATACCTGATGATCTGCTAATCCTATCAACAGTGTTGGGCAAATTACTTTTAAAAAGTAATTAGTTATAGTTGCTAGTTACTTTCCCAAAAAAGTAACTGAATTAGTAACAGACTTACTCCTTCATGAATGTAATTAGTTGCCAGGGAAAGTAATTATTGCGTTACTTTTTGGAAAAACCTTCAGATTTGTAAAAGGAAACTGATTTTTGAGCATGTTTCACAGGGCCAGTTTCATAGAGTAGAACAGCAGACAGGTACTGAATACCATGACTGTGGTGAGGCTGGGGTCCACCAGGGACCAGCTGGGGTCCACCAGGGCCCGGCTTTTCCATCACATAAATGCATATTTGCATTTATAGGAAGAAGATGCTCCTCCAGTTAATCCCACATCTCCACTTTTTTCAGTGGCTCCTCTTTGATCCAGCAGTAAATGTCTTCAGTCCAGTCAGTCGAACTCTCACTAATAACTCCTCCCCTAAATTAGCTGTGCACATAGCTGCGTTCAAGTGCATGGGGTGTGCTGGGACAACTCAAACTCGGAGATGTCATTAGTTGTTCAGGTGAAGGCAGCGTGGACAACTCAGACTCATGGACACACAGGTGAAGCATGGAGGCAGTGTGGGCAATCTGAATATAAGAACGGCTCGTAAACGAACGGCTCGCAATGAATCGGTTCTTATCGTTCACTGAAAAGAGCCGATCAAAAGACTTGACTCATCCGCGAACGTCACACCTCCAGTGCCTGGCTGAGCGAGCCTGGACGGATAACAGCTGTTAGATATCAGTGCATAGTAACACACCACATTTCACTGCCGGTAACGGTAACGGCGTTGTAACGTTTCAAATAGTAATTCATTAGATTACCTGTTACTGGAAAACAATAACGGCATTAGTAACGCCGCTATTTTTAACGCCATTATTCCCAACACTGCCTATCAATACATGTAAATAATATAGTTTGTCATGTTTTCATGGCCATCAGATATGGACGTTCAGAGGCTCGATAGTTACCGTGGAAACACCGTCATCTTCTACAACACTAATTCACCAGTAAAACCCATGGAGTTGGATCAATGACAGTGGATGGACACACTGGGTTTATGTTCAGTTAATGCCATATTTTGCTGAAAAAGTCACTTTTTCTTCAGTTTTCTCTGTTTTTGATATAATAACCCTCAACTTTAATCTGAACTTTGATGAACATGTATATGAGCAGTGAATTAAATATAAGAAAATAGATGATTTTCACTGAAAAAAAAAAAAAAGCAAAATGCAGAGGATAATACTACAATACCGCAGGGCTCACACACGCAATACTTCATCAAAACGTCACACCTTTGTTGTGGAACGAGAGGTGTTCCTTTCACATAGCGTTCATGATTCCACCTTTATCCCGGCTCTGTTACTACCACCAGAGGTGTTACAGAGCCGTGACAGAGGTGGGACCAAATGATCCACCATTTCATTTACACAGACGTTATTCCAGAACAAAGGTGAAATATTCTTGGAACAGAAGTGTTGTGGAAAAGGGGCTAGCGACATTGCTCCTTCAAAGCATTCTCCATTATACTTTTAAAATCATTAACAGAGATGAATGTTTGTAGTTTAAGAGTTTTTTGGAGATTATTCCATGACCACGGTGCCTGGTAAGAAAATGCCATTTTTCCAATGTCTGCCTTTATTTGTCCCATTAGGGAAATTCCAGGTTACAGCAGTGAAGCATAAAAATCAATCAAATCAATTAAATTTTATTTATGTAGTGCCAAATTGTAACAAAAGTTATCTTGTGACACTTTACATATCGAGCCGATCGAAACCAGCCTAAGACTAAGCCAAAAAGCACACAAGAAAAGCACACAAGAGCAGAAGAAAGGCAATATCAAAGAATAAAGACAAATTGAAAAAGCTATATATACTATTTACAGTTGTGCGTATGTTGATCATGCTACAGGTTGAACAGGGATATGATTCATTTATTGTACAGAGTTATTTGGTGCAGTTTTTGTTGTGGAGCCTGATCGCTGCAGGAAGGAAAGACCTGCGATACCTCTCCTTCACACATTTTGAATGTCTCATCCTGTCACTGATGAACAATCAAAAGCAACCACGTGGAGACCTGTAGATGGTACGTTGTTATAGTTTGATTTTTTTTAAAGCAGCTAAAACACTCAAGAAACACAGCCGCTAAAACACAGTGTTGGGCTGTGTATTTCATACCTAAGCCTTCAGTGGTGTTCAACCTGACTTTATCTATCTTCTAATATCAATACTATACAAAAAAATAGCCAAATAACAGGATGTTACAGCACAGACAGGTATCTCATGTAGCGAGAATCAATGTTATTACTAAAACAAGAAACCCAATAAATACAACTCAGCAGGTTTCCTTTCACTACAGCCACAGCTGCACCACGAACATCTCAAGAATCATCAATATTTACTGAATAAAACAAGAAAAACATACAAATGTTCATAAAATACATTATACTCACCGAAGCTACTACTTATTTTATAGTGTGTCTGTGATCGAATCATTTCTTCTGCTCTCTGAGAACACAGCTATTGAGTCTAAACCATTATGTTTTATCTTATATAAGTCTCTACAGATTAGTTTTTATAGCTGATCTTGCTCTGACTAGTCACTCTTTGACCGTCCAATCAAATGACGTGAAAAATGGTTAAAGCAACAGGTTCATTTGCATTTGTTTGAAGCTCCAAAGGCTGCACTGTTGATTCTGAAGGCCGCAAGAGAGATTTATTTTACCCGGCAACACATGATGGATGAAATGTGATTGGACAAATGCTCTAACATACACATACGCAACTGTAAGTAGCAACCAAGAATAAAGCTACAGAATAAAGAATGGATTACTTGGATATAATTTAGTACATCTTAATCCATAAAGACCCAAACCTCCACCGGCAAGTAAAATAATCTACTGAACTAAAACGTTTAATACCTGTTGATCCACTAATCCTATCAATCCATGTAAATAATTGGTGTAAAATGCAGTTTGTCATTTTTTCATGTTCATCAGATATGACCCGTTTGGATGTTGAGAGGCTCCGTAGTTACCATGGAAACACCGTCATCTTCTACAACATTAATTCACCAGTTGTAACTATCCACTCTTGGATTCTCTCCTTTTTGGATGTTACGTACATGGAGTTTCCAACATCTAGAATTAATAGTGCTAACAGAAGCACTCTAAATACCTGGCGTTGTACTGCTGACTCTTCGAAAAACATGCTATGAGTTAATTTTGCCACTAACTCTCTCACCTTAGTGCTGCTAAGTCTCCTCTTTCTTGTCTATATGTGTTTGTGTGCCTCTACGTGTCTGTATGTTTTGTGTATACAGTATGTGTGTGTATTTTTTTTTTGGGGTTATGAATGCATTTTTATTTTTTTGAGCGTGTAATTAACCTTACTTTTCTTTCCTTTTATTATCATCATACTATTACTGTGTTCTATGATATCTCATGTCTTGGGCCCACTGTTGGTATTCTTGTTCTGAGAATCCTTTCCAGTAATATTGTATCCCCTGAAATACTTCTGTTGGACTTCATTTATTAAATGGAAATGAAAATACAAATTTGATCGCAAAAAAAACCCAAAAAAAACCCCCAAAAAAACACATTAATTCATCCGTTAAACCCATGGAGTTGGTTCAACGACAGCAGATGGACACATTATTTTATGTTCAGTTAATGGTAGATTTTGCAGAAAAAAAACATGTTTTTCTGCAATTTTCACTTTTTTGAATATAATAACTCTCAATTTTAATCTGAGGTTTAGGTTAGTTTAGTTTATTTTACTTCAAATATGCAACAGAACAAAAGTAATTCTACTTAGTCCTTGGAAATAAAACAGAGAAAACATGAAGAACATACATATAGAGATGCGAAAACAAAATATGACTTAATTCGCACATTCGAAAAGGAGTGGGAGGAAGTCTAACTTATTTTAGCTTTAATTAACATCTACATAATCTACATAATCAGTACATTAAATATAGGAAAATACCTGATTTTCCCTTATAAATCAAAAATACAGAGGAAAATATTAGAGTAAATGGTGATAAATCACTTGAGAAAGGTTAAACATAGAGGAAAGTGCCACAAAACTAGCAATGGGTCTAAAAAAAAATGTAAGGTGTAAATATCAGTCTGTGATCCGGATTCCTTTGGCTACAGAGAAGGCCCTGCTGACCCTGATGGACCACCACTGCTAAAATAACCCCAGTCAATATGTCAGTCAGTCAGTGTTTTGGATCCACGCCAGCTCTCCCACAGTCTACTGCAGATAATACCTTAACTTACTGATACACCTGATGTAATTCCACTTTTAAAAAAATCCAAACCATCCATTTAAAAGGTAATTTTATTAATATTTCTAAAGAAGTCATCATTCCTCTGCTGCTTCTCCAGGGATAGTGGAGGTGTTTCTAATAAACAGGCAAGAGAGAAATGTAACTGAAGCTCACCATGCATCATGTACAAGAGCAGCTACAAAATCAGGATCCGTGATGAATGGACCAATACAAACACGATCACCTCTCCTCTCAAGTTCCGACACTCCAGTTCTAGTCTGTAGTCTCTAGTCTGTTCAAGGCCCCTGAAGCAGAACTGCAATGACAGACAACCAAGATCACAGTAATTTTCACAACATTTGAATAATGTTGTGCAATTCCTCTCCCTTTGGAAAAAACATCCTCTTGTACGTCTCCCAATGGTAATAAATCACTATGGATTATGATTAATGTGCCACATCTGTAAAGGGATTATGTTTGGAATCAATGCTGCAGCTCGTTTTTCCTCAATCGAGATATGAATATTTTAGCCACAGTTATTAAGGATGCTATTCATCACCACTGGCGTTACTGTTTGTTATGACTGCCGGAACGTCTCCATGGAAACCAACAGAGCCATCCCACTTATTAAATATACATGTCAAGGGCACACCTTTGAGGTATTAGATGAATTAATTGAAAGATGATGTGAATGTCTAACATACTCAAGCCAAATCAAATAATCACCACCATCCGTAACATCTAATTTTCTCGGACAAACAATATTGAACAGAAAAAGTAGCAGTGAAAAAAAAAAAAAAAGTGCTGGTGTCAGACCTCATTCCAGAACCGAACAGACCTGTTGATGTACTTCCCTTCTCTTTCCTTCCCCTATCTCCCTTGTCTCATCATGAAGTCCCATCGGCCTTTTCTCAGCCGCTCGATGAAATGGACACAGATTGAGGGACGCCAGTCAATATGTTAGGAGGTGGGGGACGTGGGAGGTGAGCAACTCAATAAGATGCCAACAGGCTGGCTGCCATTAGGACTACTACTGTCCAAGTCAGACAAACAGAGCTGGTTTCAGTGACACAACAGATGAAGTTGGCTCTGCAAGCCTGAAAAAGTAAAAACTGTGAAGTTCTGCACATGGCTGAAGTGACCAATGTCAGACTGTAGCAGGTTATTTAGAGGAGAACTGGTACTTTTAGAGTCATGAGTGAAGTGTAAGGAATACTACCTGAAATGTAATAATTATTAGGAGTGTAATGGCACAGGTAGCCCTGTGGGTAGGTTATGTCCGTACCTCCAGGGTGCGATTTGTTGGTAGGGCTGGGTATCATGGCCAATTTCCATAATCGATTCGATTTCGATTCATAAGGCTCTGAATCGAATAATCACGAATCGATTCGATCTAATATTGATTCGATTCAGTATTAATTGATTGGTATCATTAAATTAATCTGAATCAAAGTACAATTTTGAGTTGTAACCTAATTACTTGAGTATCGCAGTCATGCAACACATCAATACTGGTATCAATATTGATATTAGAAAGGAAATAAATATGACATTTCAGCAGGAAAAAGCTGAATCTGCTCTGAAATAATGAACAGGACTACAGTTTTCTGTTTTATGGCTGGTGGCTTCTACTTACAGGCTTACTGGGGGGGGGGGGGGGGGGGGGGGGTTCGCGTGCTCTGTGATTGTTGGTTGCAGGGTGGGGGGTGGGGTTGGGTGTAGCGGTCAGACATTGTGCTCCTCCTCCTCTAACTCCATACTCAGCCATCAGTGATAGTCTGGATCCAAGTTAATAGTCCAAGAACAACCGGCGTCCGCGACTCGCCTCAGAGAACCTCTGCGTCTTTTTAGCACCAGACCCGTTGTGAACGAGACCAAGACGAGTCTTCCCCAGGGGTTCGCAAGATGCATACCTCCGCGTACTCCTGGTCCTGCTCTGAAAAATCGATCTCGTCCACTATTAATCGATAACGCAAAATTAAAATGAAATCGATCTTTTTACCCAGCCCTATTTGTTGGGGGGATGGGGTAATAACCCCCCCTCTGGTTTTTACATCCCTCCTTCTGCTCAATGAATTTCATCCTCAGGGGGAACAACAAACCACCGAAAATAACAGGCAGGTTGTGACAGTTTTCTTCCACCTGTATCCTACATTACTGGCACTAACGCTCACCTGAAATGCACTGTCGGCAGTCTCAGAATTCACGAATGTCCCCATGCACTGGGGGGCCATAAAGGGGGTGGGGGGGGATGTGACAAATCCATGGGACCGCGCATTTGTGTGTCCAGTGTGGATACAGGTTAGAAGTTGTGAAAATTTCATGTAAGATCCGCTATATAATAGAGGAACAGAACCTGGGAGTTGGGTGTTGAAAGTATGCAAAGTTTCACTTTCATTTCATGCCAGCGTTAGTTATGGACCTCACCCCCCATGTATACAACTGATGCCCCACCCACCCACCCCCACAAAAAAAAACTAAACCAAAAAAACCCTGAAAAACCTCCTGTGGTTTTTTGACAAATGTGTACCCCTGTGTAGCTCGGTTTTTGGGCCACTGTTTTGGTTCAGTTTCAGTACGTGTTTTGTGCATAAAGAGAACAGTTTTTTTTTTCTCTCAAAATTATATTTTATTTTGCTTGTCAACAAAAGCTGAATTTCACAGAAGGAACAAATTATATCAGTGTACTGAATAAATAAACACTTTCTGTACTGAACAACAGAACCCCTTCTTATTCCTTGACTAATTGTATACAGTAGACACACATGAGGCCCAAAGGGAGCTTTTTTTTAAATAAATAACTTCCTGTTCTGCATAAGGATGTAAAAGAAAACGGTGGAATAAAAACGCCACATTATCTACCCTATGCATTTCCTCGTAATAGCGTGTCTCAGTACTTAAAAGTGAGTTATTGTGTAGACAATGTTTAATTGCAGGTCTGGTTATGGGTCTAATGTACGCGGGTACAGGCGGGTGTGGGTTTGGAAATGTGGTGGATCTGTGCAGGACTCTGATGTGTTCTGAGACCTCCTAAAGCTCCTGCAGTCCATAAGGATGGATTATCGCCATGCAGGTGGACTGAACGGTACACGGTTTTCCCGAGTACCGTTCCATCTTTAGTAATTATACCTAAATTAGTGATGGATCAGCTTTCATTTTCAACATTGCTTTGGTCTTGGAGGAAAAGTAAATCCATATTAATTGTTTCGAACATTTTTTTTTTCATGTTTAAAGCCTTAACGCACCATAGATCAGACAAATAAAGATGATGTAACTCCAGAATCCTCTCAGGCTATGTTTAGATGGTAATGATCTGAACCAAAAATGCAAAAGTGGTGTTGTGTTCTCACTTTCAATTCCGCGTTTAGACGTACGTTTGGGGGACCTGTAGAGGAAAACGCAAAAGTGTGTGAAATTTCCTATTTATTGATGTAGTATGCACAGCAGGTGGCATTACCACCACCAGGACCAAGCGCCTATGTAGAACTTTTTCTGCTTCTATTCCTGTTCTCTCCCAGCATGAAATACAATCACAAAACAGGAAACAGAACACTACTCTGTAAAGATTCATGACAATTGCTGGAATGACTCTTGGATGTAAATTAGAGCGTCTAGGACAACTTGAACGTCCGTCACAGGGAAATAATCCGAAATGTTGTTGTTTTCCTGTACTGGCGCATGCCTGTGATGTAAAATGCAGCTATGCATTTCAACCCTTTAGACGGTGATGCGAGAGTGAAGCATTTTAAAGATTTCCACTCTGTAAGGTGGTCTCACATTTTTGCATTTTCAACCCCCCAAAAATGCCATTGTCTTCTAACCCAGGGGTGTCCTATCCTGGTCCTCAAGGGCTGGCATCCTACACATTTTAGATGTATCCCTCTTCCAACATATCTGATCCAAATGACAAGCCTTTCATCAAGCTCTGCAGAAGTCTGATAATGACTGTCAGGTGTGCTGGAAGAGGGAAATATCTAAAACATGCAGGATACCGGCCCCCGAGGACCAGGATTGGACACTCCTGGTCTAAATGAAAGGCTCATGTGATAAAATATTTTGTCATTTCAACTGAGAGTGCTGTCATGTAAACTGGACCTCAGTCGGGGTTGTTTCTGGGCTCAGTCGTTAGTGCGTTAACCCCAATACAATGCAAAATGCGTTCATTTGCATTATCCTATTTCTGAGCTAGTTGGTGAAAAGTCTGAGCTTGTTAAGTGCCGCATTAAAGGGTTGATTTTAACAAGGACGTCAAGGGTCTGCGTTATAATGAGGATATATTCTTGTAGCCTCATTTCACTTTATTACCTCTGCCAGGAGGTATTGTGATCGCTTTGCTTTGTGTGTTTGTGTGCATGCGTGTGTGTTTGTTTGTTTGTTAGCAAGATAACTCAAAAAGTTATGGATGGATTTTCATGAAATTTTCAGGAAATGTTGATACTGGCAAAAGGATGGAATGATTAAATTTTGGTGGTGATCAGGGGGGGCACTGATCTGCCTTGGTGGAGGTCTGCGAGTGCTTTTCTTGTTTCTGTTATGTATTTCCTTTGTATATTATTCATATTTGGAAAAAAAAAATTACATAATTTTGATAATATGTTTGATAATATCATATTTCTCCCCTGGTCATTTTCAACCACGAAAAACAAATTTATGGTGTGAGGATTGATCTGCTCACTGAATTTTATTCTCCGCATCGATTTATGGCCGGATATAGATTACCTCAGGACACAGAAGAGCCAGTGGATAGATTTAGTGAGAGTCCTTACGGTGCAAGTGTCAACAATACTGGACATGCTCTTACAAGGTTTCCATGGGAACTACAGGATTCCAATGGTTGCAACAGGAGGAAATTAAAGTGCTGCTGGCCATCGTTTGTTAAAAAAATTTGTTGCGTTAACATTAACGAACGCAACCAGCCCAGAAGTGGATTTAGCTTTCATTGTTAGCTTGAAAATTGTGTTAAAAGTTGTGTTCGTTATTTGACCCAGAAACGAGGCCCAGGTTGGTGAGTCTAATGTCACAGTGGCATATAATTCACTTCCAGATTCAAACAGTCAACAACAGCAGAGTCTGTGCGTCCAGTTAGTATAACCATCACGAACCAGGGTCAGATCGAGCTAAATTCATTTACCGTAAATACAATGATTCGTTTCCATAGTGTTGGTGGTCTTGTTGGTCATGGTCTGTTTATAGCAGTGCATCGCTTCACTTCACAGTGACACACAGTCAATTGTGTCTTTATTTATCTTTACCTGCAATGGACAGCACAGACAAATAGTTAATAAATGAAACAGGATGTCTGAAGATGTGAAAGAACTCATTAAAGCCTTATTTAACAACATAAAGTGCAATTACTGCAATATAACATGCAATACTTCATATAATGTACAAGAATCTGTTTACTTTCACTCATTTCTCCTCCTCTTCTATTTTTATTTACTTATTATTATTATAATTATTATCTGCACTGTGCTCTGTTGTTTTCTTTTCTGTTTTAACTGTGTGCTCTGTTTTTTATTTTCTCTATTTTTAAAGGTGTGTTTTTAAATGTTCATTCACTATCGATCCCGTTGATTGCAATTTTGTTCATTAAACCAATGTTGAATGACAAGAAAGAATCTTGAATCTTAATTTCATACTACTAGTATTATTTTTACGTTGTTGGTCTTATGCACTATCTTTATGCACACACACTTTCTCTTGCACTTTATTCTGTTGTCGCTTTGACCAATGAATTTCCATGTTGTGGAATCAATAAGTCTCATTTAATCTATTCTATATCACCAAAACCCATAATGTTTTAACCCATGAGGACCCAGTGTTACTTTTGTGGCCATTCCCAAAGGAATTTTTTTCAATATTTAACCTTTGCTAAGTGATTTATCACCATTTATTGTAATATGATCTTCTGTATTTTGTGTTTTTTCAGTGAAAAATATGGTATTTTCCTACACTGAATTAACTAATTATGTAGATGTTCATAAAAAGGTCAGATTAAAGTTGAGGGTTATTATATAAAAAACAGAAAACTGAAGAAAAAGTGACTTTTTTTTCTTTTCGATAGAATAGAATAGAAGCTTTATTGTCATCATATTAGCACAAGGCACCAACATGATGAAATTCAAGGTGCTCTTCAGATCACTGCGACCTAGCTTTACCCAAAATAGAAGTAGCTAAAAACAAGTAAAGGCAGTGAAGACAATGAAAGTATCTAATACAAAATAAAAGTGGCTCAAAACCAAACAAAACCAAACAAAACAAAAAAAAAAACGACACACACCCAGCAACACTTAATATTAAGGCAGACATAGACTCAGCATAATAAGAGCTTAATGGTGGTATTTAGGTGGATAAATAAGCATATTGAACATTAGGAGGGAGGTAGCAGCAAAGTATAGTGCATTATTGTTTGTTAAATGTCCATATTGCCAAGGGAAAGAAACTTTTTCAGTAAATCTATCCTTAACTGAACATAAACCAAGTATCTCCATCCACTGTCATTCATCCAACTCCATGGGTTTTACTGGTGAGTTAATGTTGTAGAAGATGACAGTATTTCCATGGTAACTACAGAACCTCTGAACGTCCAAATGGGTCATATCTGATGACCATGAAAAGACGACAAACTGTATTTTACCTCAGTTATTTACATGGATTGATAGAGATAGTGGATTAACATGTATTAAGCAGTTTAGATCAGTAGATGGTTTTGGTCAACTGTGGATGTTTAGGTCTTTATGGGTTAAAAACTCATGTTAGGTAATGTGCTAGCATTAGTACCCAATGTCTTTTTTTGACTTTTTGTTTGTGTAATTGCATCTTTATTTTTCCACTTCATCCATTTCCTCTGATCTTTATTGTCACATGTAAAGTAATAAAGTCTAAACTGACTGGCCTTACTGCACTGGCATCATGTTTATTTCAGAATTTATTTATTTTATTTTATTTTATATTATTTTATTTATTTATTTTTGCATTTACAGATCACTTTTAAATCCGGTGTCTTTAACATCACAGTTTCCCAGCTCCAGAATGACCTGCCTGAGGAGATAAGGCAGAATCAATAGGCTCTTTTGAATAATAAAATTAAAACATATATATTAAAACACATTTCTATTAACTTACTTTTATGTGAGTTTTAATAATCTTATGTTACTCTTGTTTCTTTTACTGCTTTGTACCGTGCCTAGGATATTATTCATGTATTAATCCTTGCAGGAATGCTGGAGCTACCGAAGGCGATTCACTCTCATATTCACACCTTTGGGCGATTTAGATTGACCATTAAGGTGCATATCTTGGTTGATGTACTTGGAGAGAACCCTGCAGACATGAGGAGAACATGAAAACACTGCTCAATGCTGGAGTTGAACCCAGGACCTTGTTGCTTTGAGGTGAGTACTGTTTTTTTTAGTTCACCTCCACTTTCATCATCGTGATGTGATGTTCCTCGTTTTATCTCACTTTTGTTCTGCTGGAATTGGTTTTACTGCTTTTATTTTTTTCTTTATCTTTTCTAATTAATGTCTGAGTTATTTATTACTGCTGCTATGCTTTATTTGCCTGTATTTTTTCTCTTTTCGTGTCAGCTTGATCCTCATTTTTATTAGTTTTCTTTTGTTATTGTTTGGTTAATTGGTGTCACTGTTGTGCTTCTGACTACCTGATCACTTTTGTCCTGTTCACTTTGTTAAAGTACTTTGTAAACCGCTGCAGTATTATCATTATTATTATTATACAAAATATCACATAAAAAATTTCCAAACCATTAGACAGCCCTTGTTTCTGCTGGTCTTAGGACTGCGTACACTGTGGACAATCCAATAATACTGGACCCAGAGGCTTTAGTCCATCACAAAGTTGAGCAGCATCGACTTCTGATCGACTAAAATCAACTTAACAGTATTATTTCAGGTTTTTGGGTTTGTTTGTTTTTACATCTTATAGATTTTAACAAATGGTACTGTACTTTCCAGACCATAAGCTGCTACTTTTTTCTCACGCTTTGAACCCTGCGGCTTATACAACGATGTGGCTCGAGTATAGATTTTTACGGGCTAACGGCCTCCAGGGGGTGCTCTAGCAGGAAGCGCAAAAGCGAGACAGACAGGTGGAAGAGGTGATGCAAAGAGGAGATGTTTTAAGCTTAACTTTTAACAATCATTTTTGCAAAAACCCTCGTCATGGAAAACACACAAAGAAATGCATATGATGCAGCTTTTAAGTTCAAACCAATCGATGTGTCTGTCCAAGAAGGAAATAGAGCTGCTGCACAGAAATGCCACTGAGAAGGAGTGTGACGGAGCCTTTCTGAGGCTGTTCAACTCCAACACTGAAGAAGACGACTGCAGTGGTTTCAATGAGCAGAAGGAAGATGAAGATAGAGATCAATGACTTTTCTGGGTTTTTTAACCAGCCGTGTTCCTGCCGTTTTACTGCCGTGTTACAGGCACTGTTTGGAAAAAAAGCAGTGAAGGTATGGGATTAAATATTTAAATAATGTTTCTGTTTACCATCTGTCTGTGTAACTATCTCATGTTACAACGTGGACACCTGCGGCTTATAGTCAGGTGCGGCCTATTTATGTACAAATCTGGGTTTTGTTTTTTTTTTTAATTTGGTGGGTGCGGCTTATACTCAGGTGCGGCTTCTACGCAGGTGCGCTCTGTAGCCAAGGAAAGTACGGTAATTTGATTTGCAGTTGGGAGACTTGGTCAATGAAGGGTCAGGTGGATATGCATTATCTTACCGTTGTATAGTTCACCTAGGGCCTGATTTACTAAGATCACAAATAACGAGCGCAAATTTGCTTGCTCGCACTAAAAAACACATGTGCTATTGCGTGTCACGGGAGATCAACTAAGATTGCCTGCGCAAATTACAACTGGTGCAAAGTCTTGGAGACCGCCCTATTTAAATGAGGATTTTGTGTGTGCTACCCGCCATCGTCATGGAGACAGTACGCTGGAAAAACTGCTCTGGAATACACCAGCACTAATGGCAACAGTGACTGGAATAAACCAGATGCACGGAAATGTAACATTGTTGTTGAAGTTTTGTCATACAAGGTATTGCATGACTCCTTGTGACTGGCCCCAAATCATCCCCTAGTTCATGCAGAAGTTCTAAAATGGCATTGCTGGGTAGGCCACACGTCTCAATTGTATTTTCTTTCGTCATTCCAAAACTGTTGACGTGAGCAGAACAGATTCGTTCTGTGCATTGCCTTTGGTTGGGTCTATGCTGCTTCCTCGCCACAACAACTGCAGCCAGTTTTACGTAAGGCTGTGCCAGTTAAAACCTGCCTTTCAGACGTGTTGAACATAGACGCTAAATCAGCCATTCAGTCAGTTTCGGATTTGGTCAATCACATTCCATGCGCTAAATAAATATTTGCACCTACTCCTCCCAATAATTTGGCACGTTCTGGCAGAAACGCCCATATAACATGTTCTAGTGTTGTAGTACTCGAGTCTGAGACCAGTCTTGAGACCATTTTCTGTTTTCTCGGTCTCGTCTTGGACTTGACCCTTCAAAGACTTGGTCCTGACTCTGTCTCAGACCACAGTGGGAGGAGAAGGACTCGTAATTTCATAGCGAGTCCTCGGAACCAACAGATTTTTTTTTAAATGTTCATGTTAATAAGAAATCCAAGTATCCACCATTACAAATTCATTTAAATTCTAAAAAAACAAACAAACATATGGAATGTTGATGGGCATTATTTGAAAAATTACATCCCATGGTGCAATGCAAAGATTCTGCGTTCAGTGTCGGTGACTGCTCCTATAAACAATTTCCAGTCTAGCTTAGTCTGTAGGCCTAACTGTTGATTATTAACTGGGGTGATATTAAATCATGGTTACGAAAACTGACTTGTTTTTATGGTCTTGGTCTCGACTCGGCCTCAACTCCTGGAAGACGTGGTCTCGACTTGGTCTTGCTTCCTCAAAGACTCGGTCTTGTCCCCATCATTAGCATATTCATCAAGGCAAACACGCTAAATGGGTTGTGCGAGCTATTTTGCCCATCTGAGAGACGCAACCCTCGGTGCGTCCTGTTGGTAGATAAGCTTCAACGTGTTTTTGCGTACGCAGTCAAGTTTGTACATGTTTTTACACGCGCAAATCTTTAATAAATTAGGCCCCTAGTGCACTCATATAAGAGCTGCAATAGATAGACTAAAGTATTGGGACACATCAAATTCAGATGTTTCTTTTCTAATGGGTTTATAAACAATATGGACAAAAGTATTGGGGCACATCATGTCTACAGCTCATAGGGTGTCCTGTTCATGCGGATTTGACATATAAATATCAATATTTCCTTAAAGTTTAATGGGAGAATTTTCTTCCTAAGTGAGATGAGAAGAAAGAAGATGGTTAATTGTGGTAGAAAACTAATATTTAATCAGAGCATTAAAAGTATTTTAGAAATTTTGAGGTACGGCATTTAAAATCAGTCATTCATTTAGAAAAAAAAAACAAAACAACTATGTTGAGAGAAATGAAGTAAAAACCATTTAATTTTGGAAGAAAAAATAAGACTTTAAACTAGGGATGTCTGATAATATCGGCCCACCGATATTATCGGCTCGATATTGGCATAAAAATGTAATATCGGTGAATATCGTTATCGGTTTTTTTGCCTTTCATTAAAACTGATAAAATAATGCCTTGATTTCGCCGGCATTTACCGACACATAAACAAAGCATTGTTTGTAGCTGAAAGAAATGTGCAGTTTTCAAAATTGTACAGTAGAGTTGCCACTTTGTAACAGACTCATGGAGGGAGGGAGAGAAAATAATTAAAATATGGCATTTTTTTCACAACTCAAGTTGAAGTATGTATTCTTTGCACAGACAGTGTTTACATTTTAAAAGCTTTGTTGCATTTGAGAATGCATCCAATGGGGCATCACAATAAAATTAGGCATGATGTGTTAATTCCATGACAGGAGATATGTGACGTTACCTAAAATTAGTTTAATATCCCACATATATCGGCAGCGGTATAGGTGGATATCGGAATCGGAAATTAAGCGTTGGACAATATCGGCATATCGGTTTTTGGCAAAAAAGCCAATATTGGACATCCCTACTTTAAACAAAACTAACCAATGTAATGATATTTATCACAATATAAAACTATATTATGACATTTGCTATTATTATTTTGTATCCCAGACCCGTTAGAAAAGAAACACCTGAATTCAATGTGTCCACATACTTTTGTCCATGTAGTGTCCATATGTGTCCTTCAGTATTTCTGTTACACTGGGTATTCAATGTGCAGTCCACTGTAAATTCTGATGTGACATTTACGTTACATAACCTACATTCACTACATTGGAATCCTATAGAGTAGGATCTACTTCTGCCTTAATAGTGTGTGTGTCCTTCATCATGCAGTACACAGTTGGTGGAAACACAAACAATTGACATTTGCGCGGTTGTTATTGTGAAGTCAGGTCTGGTGCACATGACTTAATTGGTTGGTGCCTTTAGTCACAAATCTGACAACATGTCACTCTTCCAAATACTATATACATTCTGTAAAAGTCTCACAACAAAAACAACACCTCGGAAATATATACGGAACTAATGAAAGCCACACCAAACATCTGCTCTGTGTGATTCCTGTAGTTTTAATGGTGGATTCATAAGCGCCTGTTCTCCCTGCAGCTGATGGACTGATGGGATGCTGTGGCTGGAGGTGGTGGGTGGCCTGGCCTTGTTAGAGAACAGCACATCTCCCTGTAACTCAGCACGTCAAGCTGACTGATTTAAATTTGTCTTTTTGGCTGTCCGGCTAAATTTAACCACTGTTCGAGCCCTGTTAGCTGGCGTTAACCCACAGATTCACGGTGAGGATGGGACCTCCTGAGGCTATACTGTGGAGGGTAAATGAATCCAAAAACAGACTTACTGTATTTTAAACAATGTTGCCTCATTTTCTGTTCCTGCCTGTGTTAAGTGCAGGCTATAAGATGCAGTGTGAAGGCTTTGAGGTTTGTGAAAGCTACTTTTGACGACACTGACTGTCCATATGTGTTATCGCTCTCCTGCTGTTTTCTAAGCGTCTTCCTGACTCCTGGTTTGATCACACTATGCTAAGTCGACCCGAGACAACTTCAGATAAATATAATACTAATCTGCCGTTAGTTCTGGGTTTTTTTTCTTTTTTTGTGGTTTTATCAGTGGTGAGCTGTCAGGGCCAAGCAAGGCCATCTCTGCTGGCCTAAGGCAGTGGTTCTCAAACGTTTTACAGTGGAGTCCCCACTACAATATATATTTAGCCAAGTACCCCCAACTCTCACTTCAGCATTTTTATTGAAAAAAAAAAAAAAAAGAGTCAAAATTTGTTTCTGTGCCAAAGGTGTCTATTTTTATTTTCAAAACTTTGTAAACACACAGCATGTATTTAAATTTAATATATTAAAAATAACAAATTTTAATTTAAATAAGCAAATTTTGTTCAAAATGTAACCTGAAAAGTCCCCTCTTTCAATAAGAAAAATGAATTAAATGGTCATGAATGAATAAATTAACCTTTCATCAACAAAAAAAATAATTACACAAACTCATCTTGAATAATACAAAATAGAAGTGTTCTTAAAATGTTACCAAAGATTAAATAAGATGAGTGACAATGACAATATAAAAAATTTAAAAAAATCGTGAAATGACATAAGGTCAGGAGTTTTAATTTTATTATCCAAATGTATGTAGGGTGTTTTATATTTCAGTATTAATTGTCATAATTTATTTTGTATTCAGAACATGACTTATGATTAATTTCAGGTACCAAATCAAGCAAACAATAACTGGTTGCTTTGAAAAATAGTTCCACTTTAAACAGTGGGGTAAGCAAATAATTTAAGAGCGGTGGTCTCGACCGGTCTTGTGTTAAAATCTCAAGTCCACATAGTCCGAGACTGAGACAAGACCAAGAATTTAAAAAAGCAGTGTTGAGACAAAGACAAGTCTTGAATACTACAACACTAGAATTTTCTATATATTTAACCCTCCTTAAGTGATTTATCACCATTTATTGTAACATTCTCTTATGTATTTTGTGTTTTTTTTTCAGTAAAAATCAGGTATTTTCCTACATTTAATTAACTAATTATGGAGATGTTCATAAAAGTTCAGATTACAGTTGAGGGTTATTATATAAAAAACAGAGAAAACTGAAGAAAAAGTGACTTTTTTTTAAACTATAGAATAGAATAGAAGCTTTATAGTCATCATATTAGCACAAGGCATCAACATGATGAAATTCAAGGTGCTCTTCAGATCAGTATATTCAAGCTTAACATAAAAGAGAACATATACTCCACCAAAAATAGAGGTAGCTGAAAACAATTAAAGGCAGCTAAGACGATGAATGTATCCAAGACAAAATAAAAGTGACTAAAACAAAAGAAAAACACACACCTAACAACACTTAACAATATGAAGGCAAACGTAGACTCAGCATAATAAGAGTTTAATGGTGGTATTTAGGTGGATAAATAGGCATATTGCACATTAGGAGGGAGGTAGCAGCAAAGTATAGTGCATTAGTGTTTGTTAAATGTCCATACTGCCAAGGGAAAGAAACTTTTTCAGTAAATTAACTGAACATAAACCCAATGTCTCCATCCACTGTCATTGATCCAACTCCATGGGTTTTACTGGTGAATCAATGTTGTAGACGATGACAGTGTTTCCATGGTAACTACAGAGCCTCTGAATGTCCAACTGGGTCGTATCTGATGACCATGAAATGACGACAAACTGTATCTTACACCAATTATTTACATGTATTGATAGAATTAGTGGATTAACATGTATTAAACAGTTTTGATCAGTAGATGGTTTTGGTTGTTTGGGTCTTTAAGGGTTAATGTTTACATTTGGTTGTTCTTGTGAAACTGTCTGAATCGGCCCATAATTCTTTTAGAACCACCCCTTTTTTTATCTGCACATCTTCTTTTGCTGCATCTTTCTGGCTTTATGCTTAGTTGATAATCTCTGTAGTGGACTCTTATAGCTGTATATGAAAAATGACTCATCTTTGCGACGGCAGATGTTGCTCTTGAGGAGCGTGAGTGGGAACGGTTGGCCGGCGTGCAGACATTGATTCTTCAGACAAACAATTTTATTCAGACCCACTGCAGTAAATAAAAGTTAAATCAGAGCCAAAACAATCTCAAAAGCGCCCAAACTCACCCCGTTCGAGGGGGAGATAAAGTTTTCGATACAGTTTTGACAAAGTAATAAAAAGTGAAACGTTAAACATGCAAAAGTAAACACATTTAATGGATTTTCTGAACAGATATGAAAGCAATGCCACCTGAAAGTAAAGAAACTGACACAGCAGTAAATAAACACGCACAATACCATCAGAAAAAAGTGGTGTGTCGACAAATGAGAAGGACAAATTTCCCTTTATGACCACCTGGATTGCATTAATAATGAAGAAATAATAAAATATAGCACAGTGGCATCAAAAGGAATCTGCTCATTAATTTCTCTCCACTCAAGTTAAAAAGACTACCCACCAGTTAACTGTCGACACTTCACTTGAGATGCATGGCTGTGTATGAACTAATCGATGTGTAGCTCAGGGAGAAGCAGCTCACATACTGGAGCTGATGCTGACAGATCAGCGGTGTGTCCCGGGAACTTCTCTACTGCACGAAATTACATGAAACCAAAACTAACCATGTTAATGTTTCCAACACCATGATGTGGATATTGTGCAAAACAGATATTTTTCTCTACATTGGAGAATCTTGTCTACATGTTAAAGGTGTTGGCATCATGCTTTTGAAAGTATAGATTTAGAAAACTCATAAATATAAAATGATTTCTGCTCAAGGAAAATGGAAAGATTGGAAAACAATGGCATCGCACCCCATTGTGCTCATGTCTATTATGTCTTTGTTTAATGAAGCTGCACCTGAAACATCACATCCAGGTGAATAAACCAGTGTATGACCTGCACTGTATTGATATCAGGGTTTCTACACATTTGAAATTTCAAAATTCCATACTTTTTCCAGACCCTAATTTCCACGTGGCTTGGTAAAAATATGAATGAATGAATGAATGAATGAATGTTTATTTCAGTTAAATACAAAATACAAAACACATACATATTTAAAAAAAAACAACAAAACAAAACACCTACATATTAAAAAACAAACATAAAATCAACACATTTTGTAACTGAAAAAGGAAGAAGCTGAAGCCGGAGGCTTATTTCTGCTTCTCCTATTCACATCCTTAGTCCAAGTCCACACCTTAAGTTGCAGCAGATAAATACTTAAACTTAAATTATACTACATTCAGTGTAATAAGTTATTTTGTAATCATATTACTTTCATAGCCCTTCATAATTTGACAAATTAAATTCTTTTTGAAACAACAGTGAGCTACACAATTTCACTTCATCCTTCAATTCGTTCCATAGCGTGACACCAATAACTGAAACACTGTGATATTTAACATTTGTTCTTACTTTACATTTTTCAAACACAAACATCCCTCTTAAATTATAATGTCCTTCTTTAAACTTAAAAATTTTCTGAATACAAAAAGGAAGGTTTTTACTTTTAACGCGAAACATAAATTCCATTGTTTTTAAATATACAATATCAAAAAATTTTAGTAAACCAGATTCTACAAAAAGTGGATTACTTGATTGGAGATAACCAGTTTTGTTAATGACTCTAATAGCTTTTTTTGGAGTTTAATTATCGGGTCTAAATTAGTTTTATACACATAACCCCATATTTCCACACAGTATGACATATATGGCATTACAAGTGAACAGTACAACATATGCAAACATTTTTTGGTTAACAAGTCTCGAGTTTTATAAAGAATCACAACAGCCTTGGACATTTTGCGTTTGATATATTCTATTTGTGGTTTCCAACAGAGTTTATGGTCAATAATCACTCCCAAAAATTTTGTTTCATACACCCTTTCAATTTCAATTTCATTAATTTTCAGTTTTATATCATAATTAATATACCAACCAGTCTTTATATTTGGGATTTATGAGCCAGTCATCAGAGAATTTACTTCTACCCATTATGAGTTCTGCCAGTGATCAAACAAGGCGTGTTAAATAGCTCGCCCACCAGTGGTGTGTGGACATCACCTGTCCGTCAAAGCACCTGGGCGGGCCTTAAAATGGGTTGGAGGAGGATAAGAGCAGAAAGGTGGGCATTCAACTTGTCAATCTGCCCAAATGTTTTCTGGGACACGTAGCCCACTGTATGTGCTCTCACACAAACAATGTAGTGTCACTAGCAAGCACCTTAAAAAAAAAAAAAAAAAAAAAAAAAACAGATCAATCCATTTTTCTTTTTCAGATATTCATACTGTAAGTTAACGTTTTAGAAACTAGAACAGCGGTAACAGTCTTGGAAACATGAATATTTTCCCATACATTTGTTTCCATTTTCTGTACTTTTCCAGACCTGGAAATTTATAAAATCGAATTCTATACTTGCATAGGAACCCTGTGATATGTCTCCACCTCCATCTTACTGAAAAATGACATGTTAGTTTGCACGTTACAGTCCATCCATCCATCCATCCTTAAATCGAGGTCAGCACTGATACTTCTGGGAGACAGACGGTGTTATGGACAAATCCACATCATGTAAAGAAAACACTTCCACAACCACAACTAACACTAAAGGAAACTGAAGTTTAGAACTGAATTTGCTGTTTATGCTTCAACTTCATGACAGATTAAAGCCTCTGCCTCTGCTATGTTCAGTATTATCCACCGTATCCACAGTTTGGAGAGGAATAAAATATGCATAATAGTGTGAACGAGGCATAAATTTATGCAGTCAAAACAAATATAAAAGGGGTTTGGTCTTATCAGAGCAAACAAAATACACTATATTGACAAAAGTATTGGGACACGTTGAATCCAGGTGTTTCAGATGTCTTCAAATCTCCCGTTAAGCTCAAAGGAAATAAGTCATGAAGAAAATAGATGGTTAGTTGTGGTAGAAAATTATTTTCAGTCAGAACATGTCACAGAAATTTTGAGATAGAATATTTAAAATCATAGTTATGGATTAAAAAAACTAAATCAAATGTAGAGAGAAATTAAGTAAAACCCATCTCTGAGGCATTTTGGAAGCAAATATAATAATCTAAACAAAACTAACCAATGCAATGATATGTATCCCAATATAAAACAATATTATGACATTTATCATTAACGTTTTGTATCCCAGACCCCTGTTAGAAAAGAGACACTTGAAATTAACGTGTCCCAATACTTTTTTCCATATAGTCTACAAGTTAAAGCTCATTAGGCCTTACACAAAACTATGATAATAATAAATGTTTGTGGTTTTTGTGCACGACATGTCTTTTTTTAATTACTTGGATCCTGTAGTGTGTGCATTGTGTAATAATTCCTAAACTGTGACCCTCTGACCCTCCATTAAAGTACATCTAACAGGCAGCCTTTACTAACTGTAAGGAAATCATTATTTTACAGCAACACAACAGGACAAATTGCATCTGCAGTGTGTGATGAGCTGGCTGAGGCACAGCGCTGCAGTCATGCAGCCGCTACAGGAGGCTGGTGTCATAGGTCTGTCAGCCCTCTGCTCTGTGGGGGAGGGAGAGCCAGCCTGCAGAGCCTGTTAGAGGGTGAAGCTGGTGTGAAATAGAACGTCATACTTCGTATAATTTATAGTTGCTCGCAGGAAAACCAGCTTGAGGCACAAGTCAACTAAGCAGCTGCTTTAGGGTCTGCCAGAATCAAACTGTGAAGGCTGCTTCACTGACAGAATGTGTTGTTTAATCATAAATCAGCTGTTTATTCAACTATCATATTTTATTTGTTGTCACTTTTCATCCAGATTTGTCTACATAATGAACCATTAGCCACAGATAATAAGGTTTTGCAAAGACAAGGAATCTTGCAGGGTCATTATTTGCAAGACAGAAACTAGATTCCTTTGGGTTTTTCTTTTTTCAGACTTAGTTATTAGTTTTGTTTTGCTTGTATTATATCTACTTGTACATGGGTGAGTTTGATTATGAGGCTTCTAAAGGTAAAAAGTTATTATGTGATCTTATTATTATTGCTAAGTTGGCATTTGTTGATCCACGGTTCAGACTAAACTATGACAGTTCTGACATTGTTTGTTCAATTCCAAACAGATCTTTAGTTCAGCTACTGACAACATAAACCGTACAGAAAACAGAGGTGGTGTGTGGTTTTACTGTGGCTGTTGTCTGTCTACAAACAGAGCTAAGCTAACAGAGCTATAATGTAAACTAGTAGCTGAAGCAGCATGTGAAGATTATAAGACAGTGTTATTTTGAGTAACTGTCAAAATAAGTGTCTATGACTTTTAGTTTGAAGAAGAAAACTTGATGAAACTATAATACAGATGACTGTAAACAATCAATGTTTACAATTACAATGTTTAAACAGTTGCCTTTTTTTGTTTGTTTGCAGTCTTGACACATCAAGATTATGATACTATTATTTTACTGGAGATCACAATTGGGCTGAATGTGGAACCTGAACTAAAACAAGTACGAGGGCCGTTCAATAAGTTCATGGCCTCACCCAGAAATACTGGTTGTTATAATACAGGATGTTACATTCTTTCGTGATGGGATAGTGATGCTTGAACATCGATGGACCAAGTGCATTGCTGTAAATGGAGATTATGTTGAAAAATAAAATATAAATTATCAGTCTGTGTTGTTCTTTTCTGGGTGAGGCCATGAACTTATTGAACGGCCCTCGTATGACACCTTTGACTCTTAATAACTTTAGTATAATTTTGTCACTTTCCAAATTCATACTGTGGGCCAAATTAGAACCCTTGGCAGGCTGGTTTTGGCCCAAGGGCCATATGTTTGTCACTGCTGTAGCTGGTCTATGGACAGGTCTGTCTAGGTATTATATGGGGGTGCGTTCCATGCCGTACGTTAGTGATGCGCAGATCAGCAGGTTACTCGGAGGTCGGGTTGGGGTGGGTCAGATAATTCCACAAAAGTCCCACGGGTTGAAAAAACCCCAACTTGCACGTCACAACTGTACGTACCTCATAATGAGTACGTTGGGGTGACCATGGCTCAAATGGTAGAATGGGTTGTCCAATAACCGAAGGGTTGGTGGTTTTAATCCTGTTCAGTGTCACTGTTGTGTCCTTGGGCAAGACACTTTACCCTCCTCGCCTCCAGTGATGCTACTCACACTGGCGTATGAATGTTCGGTGGTGGTCGGAGGGGCCGTTGGCGCAAATTGGTAGCCACGCTTCCGTCAGTCTGCCCCAGGGCAGATGTGGATACAAATGTAGTTTACCACCACCAGAGGGGGAATGTGAGAGTGAATGAGTAATGGATCCTCTGTACGCGCTTTGAGTATGCATTCATAGAAAAGCGCTATATAAATCTAATCTATTATTATTATTACGTGCAGACCATAAAGTGAAAGTGAAACTAAAAGACCCTTTACTAATTTCTCTAAACTTCCCGCTGTTGTGCATCTGATTTTCTTTTTCCCTACCTTTCAGAAACTTTAAAGGTGGGGTATGAGATCTTGGGGTGGGGGGGTGGGGGGGCAAATGGCAGTTAAGTTTGATAGACATACCACTGTTCAATCATTTCGATTGGGTGCTTGAAATGAGTGAATGGTGGTTTTTCAGTCCTGTCCGTTCCACAGGTATTTTTGTGTTAGAGCATTTAATTAATTGGTTGTAATCGCGTTGTTAAGGGGATTTTAAGCAGTATAGTAAAAAATGCTCCAGGAAAACATCTCATACCCCACCTTTAATTTGAGGGGGCAGGGCGTTTGTTTACCCCCCCAGAACCGGGCCTGGATTGTGTGACTAAATCTGATCCGATCTTCTAAGAAATGCCACATCGGCAGCCGAAACCAATCTTTTAATCAGACTGGGGCATCCCTAATTTCTACTATTTGAACCTTTTAAATAACTCCAAATCCTTCCCATTTTACCTTTAATTGCTGTCATTTTTAACACAAACCATAGCTTTCATACACAGGGTGGATATGATTGTTGAGTTCTTCTTGAGTAAACTCAGGATTTTCTGTTACAATAGTTTCAGAGTTCAAGGCCGAGTCAAGTGCAGTCACCTGTCGTCGTGATGTAAAGAGGTAAACGGTGGGAAATCGATTGCACTTAAAGCGCTAAAGTGTCCTCGGTCAGCTCCTCCTCATATTCGCGTTATTGATATATTGGAAATAAAATGAAAAAGAAACTGTGCTTCAATCATATGCACACACAGAACGGCGGGCTCTAATACCCCTATCATCTGTGCATGTGGCTGCGCGAGTCATCCAGGCATAATAGAGCTGAAGAAGTTTTTTCACCAAAGTGGAGATGTGGCCCGCGTCGAAAAAAGAAGCCATCTCTTTTAGCCGACCCGTTCTGAGAGCTCATCTTTATTATTCACTCTGGCAATCTCCGCCTCGGAAACGGCTGCCGAGGCAGTCTGACTGGCCCTGCTGCTCGCTGGCTTTTGGCACAGCCTCAGTAAACAGATTCCAACTGATGAAATAGCTCCATCTCAATATTTTGGTTCTGCCTTGTTGAGAAACCCAAATGTCTCGCAGAAAACAGGAGAAGACTTGGAATTACATCATATCTGATTTGAAAATACTAGACAGGGCTGTTTGGTTAAATAGAGCTGGATTGGGTAATTGTGTTTTAAGATTAAGAAAAAAAAAAAACCAAAAGCATATATACTGTAGTTCAGTGTTATCTGTCCTCTTGTCCTGCCTGTTTCTCTCCTTAGAGCTTTTCTGCAAACACATGATGACTCATACGGCTACATTCACTAACGCAACTGAAAGCTTTCTCTTTTTCAAGTAAAATATTTTTGCTGTGTTGCTAAAAAATTCCTGCCCACCTCACAACTTTGACCAGCAAATCTCCTTTCCCCACATGCCAACCACTGCTATTGCATCAGTTCAAGGTTCCGAGCGGTTGAGTGAGTTCTTTTCAACATTAAGTTCTGCTCCGGCGTCCTACGTTAGTGTAAAATGTGCACTATAGAAAGTCAATCCAATACCATCCTTTATTGCATGATCAGTCAGGAATGTTTGCAATTACACTGTGGATCCATGGATTAACTCTCACTATCTCATCATGTCAGGGTGAAAGCATGTGCGTACAAAACACAATACGTACAACTAAAAAGGTGCTTTACAAAGATTTTATTTGGAATATAACATTAACCCATAAAGACCCAAACATCCATCATCGACCAAAAACCTCTACTGATGTAAAATGTTACATAACTTCTGAACTACTAAACCTACAAATAACTGTACATAATTGGTGTAAAATGCAGTTTGTCATTTTTTCATGGTCATCAGGCTCCGTAGTGAACGTGGAATCACTGTTATCTTCTACAACATTAATCGCTTTTCCACTGACCCTCAAATTGCGCGAATATAACTTGCACATAAAAGTTTGCCCAATGGAAACACAACAATTTCGCCAAAACTGTTGTTTTTGATGAAAAGTTTTTGCGCTGACAAGAGGTGGTTTTTCAGGCGTAGCGCAATTGGTAAATCACGCAAAACTGCAATGGAAAGACCTTTTTCCGCAACTAGAGTCATGTGAATAAAAAAGACCAGATGTTGATGCACGTTACAAGTGAAGAAGAAGTGTTTTAAAAGAAACATGACGTGGTATGTGTGGACACACCGGGAAACTGAATCATTTTTTTATTTAGTATGAGACAGAGGGGTAATTTATAATAATAATAATGAATATATCTGTAAATCATCATGATATTTATGTTCGTCGCCATGTTTATGGAATGACTTCTCATGTCATCTCACAATAATAAATAAACAAATCATCGCATTTGTGATTTAATGGTAAAAACCGACATTACATACTTCTGTTTTTTGACATTTAGTAAATATCGGTAAAGTTTTGCGCAGATGTCCAATGGAAAAGTGACTATTGATTCACCAGTAAAACCCATGGACTTGGATCAATGACAGTGGATGGAGACACGTGTTTTATGTTCAGTTAATGGTATATTTTACTGGAAAAAGTCACTTTTTCTTGAGTTTTTTCTGTGTTTGATATAATAACCCTTGACGTTAATTTGAACTTTTATGAACATCTACATGATCAGTGAATTAAATGTAGAAAAATATCTGATTTTCACTGAAAAAACAAAAAATAAAGAAGATAATACTACAATAAATGCTGATAAATCACTTAAAGGAGTGATATTTTGCTTTCTTAAATGGAATTATGCATTTTCAAACATTTCCCTGTGGTCTACATAAACTGTAAATGCTATGTCTGGGCCTGAATTCTTCATTAATTCAACTCCACAGGTCCATCTTCAACACTATTTCTGAGTAATGACACCAGAAAGGTTGTTTTGAGCGCTGGCCCTTTAAATGCACACGATCCACTTCATGCCCCCCCCCCTCCAGGTTGTTGGCTGTGCTGCTCTGTCCCGTTCAAACACTTGTGTTTGTTAATACAACCAACAACTGAACATTTTAGGTAATTGGCTCGAAGTTACAGGGTACAGGCAGAAAAGTTTAGAAAAAGTGGATCTTTGCAGGACTCTGGTACTGACCCCGTGCAGGACTCTGGCATGCAGGACTCTGATACTGACCCCCGGCAGGACTCTGATACTGACCCCCGGCAGGACTCTGATACTGACCCCCGGTAGGACTCTGGTACTGACCCTGTGCAGGACTCTGGTGTGCAGGACTCTGATACTGACCCCCGGCAGGAC
Organism: Sphaeramia orbicularis; assembly: GCF_902148855.1. NCBI lineage: Eukaryota > Metazoa > Chordata > Actinopteri > Kurtiformes > Apogonidae > Sphaeramia > Sphaeramia orbicularis. The sequence continues at coordinate 27,803,003 of NC_043959.1, read as the reverse complement.
TCTGGTACTGACCCCGTGCAGGACTCTGATACTGACCCCGTGCAGGACTCTGGTACTGACCTCGTGCAGGACTCTGGTACTGACCCCGTGCAGGACTCTGATACTGACCCCGTGCAGGACTCTGGTACTGACCTCGTGCAGGACTCTGGTACTGACCCCGTGCAGGACTCTGGTACTGACCTCATGCAGGACTCTGGTACTGACCTCATGCAGGACTCTATTACTGACCCCCGGCAGGACTCTGGTACTGACCTCGTGCAGGACTCTATTACTGACCTCGTGCAGGACTGTACGTACGGTGCGGTACTGACCCTGGTCACAGCCTGTGCTCCTTCTCTCCTCCACTGATCTTCCCTCTGAAGCGTCATATTTTACGTACTGTCAGATCTGTTTAGTTAGAAAAAGTAACGAGCCTATTCTGAGAATGTAAGAAGTACAAAGTACAGATATTTATGTAAAAATGTAGGGAGTAAAAGTAAAAAGTTGGCAGAAAAATAAATACTCAAGTAAAGTACAGATACCTAAAAAATCTACTTAAATACGTTACTTCCCACCTCTGACTTTGAGAGAAGGGATTTAAGTGTGTAAACATGGAAAGTCTAATGCATTTGTGATAATTCGGCTATCATTGGGTTTGACAAATTTGAAGAAAAATTTGTGATCAAAGTCATACGCTGCTTTAAGGTGCCCATGCAGGCTTCTGTGAATAAAAAACTATATTATAATGATGATGATGATTATTTGTTTAATCACTCATCCATTAGTAGTAATTTTTTTCTCCTTTGTAGAATAACAGGAGAGGCAGCTGCTATTCATGGTTGGTGCATATCACCAGATTCTCATTCTTAAAGAGTACCTGTAAAAAACAAACAAAACTTAAAAAAAAAAAATTAAAAAAAATCAGAAAAAGTAAAATGAAAATGCTACGTGGCCAAGGTGCTAATGAAGTCTGGGGTTTATGTAGATGTGAATGCCAATGTTTGTCTCTGTAGATTTTTACAAAAACGTAGTTACGGCTCGAGCAGCTGTATAATTATAAGTTTTAACACAGAGTTAAGCTGTGTTTGGGGTTGTTGGTGTTCTCACTGTGTCTCAAAAATATGCAATTACAGAGGTAGCCTGTGGTGTAACACACACACACACACACACACACACACACACACACACACACACACACAATAAAACACATTATAGTTCATCTAGAGTTTGTACCACTGGAAGAGGGCAATAGGTTATCTCCATCCGTCAACATGCAGAGGTGATGTTCCTTCCGCTTATCAATGTGACACACACAGCGGGGGATGTCGGCTTTGAGCTGGAGGAGGGAGATTCACCAGAGAAATAAGCACTATATATAAAAGGCACAATTTGCTTAGATATGCACTCATCACAAAACAATGTCCTAGCCCTATCTGATCTGAACATCCACTGACTGCAGAACACCTTTGATACACACTATCTAACACATTCGTCGTTTTTACATTGACCCTCAAATTGCGTAAATATAACTTGCACATAAAAATGTACCGAATGTCACCAAAAGTGTCATTTTTTGATTAAAAGTTTTTGCGTTGGCAAGAGAAGAGGTGGTTTTTCGGGCGTAGCGCAAATGGTATATCACGTAAAACTGCAATGGAAAGACCTTTTTTCGCAACTAGAGTCAGGTGAATTAAAAAAAACAATGTTGACGTACGTTACAACAAGCGAAGAAGACAACGAAACATGTCGCGGTATGTGTGGACACACCAGGACACCCAATCATTTTTTAATTTAGCACGAGATAAACAGGTAACATATAATAATAATAATAATAATAATAATAATAATAATAATGAATATATCTGTAAATCAACACCATATTTATGTTCTTCGCCATATTTATGGAATGACTTCTCGTGTCATCTCGCGATAATAAATAACCAAATCATCATTGGATTACATCAATCATTGCACTTAGGACATTAATCGTAATAAACATAAATAACAAAAAAGGAATACGCTATTTTTTTTGCCTGTCCTTTTCACACTGCTTACATCAGCTTAAACGTGTACAGCACCAAGCATTCACACCATAAAAAAAAAAAAAAATCAACAAAAACATATCTACCATCTCAATTCAATGTTCCTAAATAATTTTAAACTTGGGGCACTTTTTTTTTTAACTTCACCAAAAGAGTCAATAACTTAAATGCATCATCAGGTCCATTCCATAATTTCACACCCACAACCCCAGTCAATCTAGATGTCACATTTGTCCTACCATTGAATTTGTAATCCCATTACAGTTCTTAGTTACTTTTGAAAATGTGCTTTATTGTCGTTGTCATTAGTCTGACTGTAACAAAGTGCTGCTACTGACATTTAATGCAATGGAATGAGTGTTTCGTAATCAATCCACTAGGGGGCGCTGCTCTTAATTAATCATACTGGACAAATATCATGAAGAAGAGCAAAGTTTTTAGAGACGAAGAAGAAGGAAGTAAATAACAAACATGGCAACAACAAAGGATGCTAATGTTGATAATAATGAGGGTAGTTGTTATAAATATGTCAGTTGTTTTTCACTAACTCACACAGTCGCTCTTTGAACAGATCCGCTACCTCCACGGTTCCCGGGGGTACTGCTACGAATTCTCCGTCTGGGTACGCATCCGTGAGCTCCCGGAAAACTGACAGAATTATGTACAGAATGTAAGCAGAGGACGGACAGAACGCTCCATCTGTATGTGTGTCTTTAATGTAACTTTCACTCACTGTTAGTTTTGTCACTGTCTTTTATTTTGAAAAATCTCCCCACTGCTGACATTACTCCTCCACTTAACTGTGAACGTCACGCTGCGGTAAAGTGGTATTGATGTGTTTGTATCGGAGCACTTTTACAAGTACGAGTAGAAGTACACACGCTCAGTATCGGACCGATACCCGATACTGGTATCGGCATTGGTGCATCCCTAATTTACACCATATCAAGTAGTACTGGAAACTACTTTAGCAACTACCCAAGGATTGATCATTACTCAAATATGAACAATTCAGCAGCTAATGAATCATTTATTCTGGATTTTGGAAGTACAATAATACTATTTGAACTGAATAGAAACCACAGGGAGCTGTTAAAACTCATGCCATATTTACACTAATCTAAAAATGGATTTTATTGTCTACATTTGGGCCTCATGTTCATACATGAACAGCCTTTTAGGGCAGGGATTTGAGCAAACATGTACCAGTGTGAAGGTTTTTGTTGTTATTCCACCTTTATGTCAGATTACAGCCTCTGCACCTGCTGCGTCCACTATTATCCACAGGTTAAAGAATACAAACTGTAGTTCATCTGAGTGTTTGTGCCATTATGATGTCTTTTTTTTTTTTTTTTTACATTGTTGAGCATCCAGATTGAACAGAGATTTCCAGGAAAAAAAATAAAAATCCTTCCCCAGTACCTTCATTTGTAATTCAACAATGATTCTGTTAGAAATGTACTGTTCTTCACATTAATAGTTATATACACAGAAGGTCAAATAGAATACAATACAATACAACAGGCTTTATTGTCATTACACCAGCTGAGCAACAAAATTGCAGGTGGTCACTGCCAGCGACAGTGCACTTATATCTAAATAATAATACAATAAGATACAGACAAATATATATATTATCTAATATAGCGTGCAATTGAAATATTTGCAAATTAGAGATATACTGAATGAAAGGGTAAAATTTTAAAATATAAAAGTAGTATAAAAATGTGCAAATGTAACCGTGTAAACAGCGCAATCATATATGCAATAGTGTTAACATATATGTAACGGTGTAAATATATGTAACCGTGTAAACAGCGAAAACATATATGCAATAGTGTTAACATATATGTAACGGTGTAAATATATGTAACCGTGTAAACAGCGAAAACATATATACAATAGTGTTAACATATATGTAACAGTGTAAATATATGTAGCCGTGTAAACAGCGAAAACATATATGCAATAGTGTTAACATATATGTAACGGTGTAAACATATGTAACCGTGTAAACGGCGAAAACATATATGCAATAGTGTTAACATATATGTAACGGTGTAAACATATGTAACCGTGTAAACGGCGAAAACATGTATGCTACAGTGTTAACATATATGTAATGGTGTAAACATATGTAACCGTGTAAACGGCGAAAACATATATGCAATAGTGTTAACATATATGTAACGGCGTAAACATATGTAACCGTGTAAACGGCAAAAACATATATGCAATAGTGTTAACATATATGTAACGGTGAAAATATATGTAACCGTGTAAACGGCGAAAACATATATGCAATAGTGTTAACATATATGTAACGGTGTAAACATATGTAACCGTGTAAACAGCGAAAACATATATGCAATAGTGTTAACATATATGTAACGGTGTAAATATATGTAACTGTGTAAACATATATGCAATAGTGTTAAGATATATGTAACAGTGTAAATATATGTAACTGTGTAAACATATATGCAATAGTGTTAACATATATGTACCAGTGTAAACATATGTAACAATGTAAACAATATATTCATACACAGAAAATAGAAATGATATATTTATAGGAATTACATTTTAGGCTTGACACTGCATATAGTGTATGTGCACAAAGACACTGAATGAATGAATGAATGAATGAATGAATGAATACGGTACATGTGGAACTTTATGGATGGGTATAGCCTGCATGAATATGTTCGACTATCTCATACTTTAAACTCTCACAGATATAGTTTATTATGCTGTGGTGCATGTAAAGAATAAAATATGAAAACAGGAGAAGAAACAAGGATCACGACGCACATGACTAAACCTGTCAGATAATCCAATGTAATTATAATCAGTAACTGGGGGTTTTCTGTCTGCAAATAGCTGTGATTAACTGTGCACTATCCCTGGTCCACTCCTTGAAAAACACCCCATCCTTTTGGGCGATAATACATGACAAGACTTTTTTAGAAAACGAAGCAGGGTGCTGGCACAGTATCTGCATCTTGAATGAAAGCACTACTCAGACAAGTGGTGAAGTTTGCAAATTAATTCCGAGTCCATCAGTGATGCACAAACTGCACTCATTTAAGTTCCTTTACTGCTAAAACCTTCATTAGTGACCGTCGTCAGCGCGGATCCTCACCCGTAAATCCTCAAGTAAAGTTTCTCATTTCAATTTGCTGCCTATTTTGTAACGACGGACACTTCACAACAGCCAATATACAATTACTGGATAGTTGGAAGGTTGTGGTCTATTGCTTTTACCCCTAAATTGCACAAAACTAAAACCCTCATTTTAACCTCAGATTTCAAGCGTAACATAATTTAATGCATCCGTAAAATTATCATTTAATTATGTTACACTTTGCACGGACACTACAAAAAGGTGCATTAGAGTTCATTTGGCTTTATGACTTTTGTATAGTTCGAGATCGATTAATAAATGCGAGAATTGTTTGGAATGTGGAACCGGAGTACAGAGCCAATCCACTCGGAGTGAAAAGACCCGTAATTAGCTCATATCACTAATTCGAAGTATTCTACCACTGTGTGACATTTGCACTCACTTTTCCATAAAGATGTGAATGTGAGGAGGGGGGAGAGAGACCGTTACAAGCGGAGCAGTTAATTTTACTCTTGGTTTATTGCCGGACCCCATTAGCGACAATAGACTTTTAAACAGGCTTTTAAATACGCTAAGTAGCTCTCCAGATGATCACTGTCAGATATATCAGCCAGAACAGGAGGTAGCAGCTGATTGCTAGTGCTGATAAATGACAGTGAGATATCGAAGGCCAGAACAGGAACAAGGAAGCTGGATTTTTTTTTTTTTTTTAGGACACATGTATTTTAACCCATAAAGACCCAAACAGCCAAAAACAACCAAAACCATCTACTGATCTAAAATGTCTAATAACTTGTGAATTGCTAATCTTATCAATACATGTAAATAATTGGTGAGAAATGCAGTTGATCATCTTTTCATGGTCATCAGATATGACCCATTTGGACGTTCAGAGGCTCAGTAGTTACCGTGGAAACACCGTCATCTTCTACAACATTGATTCACCAGTAAAACCCATGGAGTTTGATAAATGACAGTGGATGGACACACTTGTTTTATGTTCAGTTAATGATAGATTTTGCTAAAAAAAAAAAAAAAAAAAAAAGTCACTTATTCTTCAGTTTTCTTTCTGTTAAAATAACGCTTAACTTTAATCTAGCTTTTATGGATATCTATTTGATCAGTGAATTAAACATTGGAAAATACCTGATTTTCACTGAAAAAAAAAAGCAAAATAAATAAGATAATACTACAATATATGCTGATAAATCACTTAAAGAAGTGATATTTTGCTTTTTTTAAATGGAATTATGCATTTTAAAACATTTCCCTGTGGAAAATCCCTGATGTTCACTGAAACAACGCAAAATAAAGAAGATAATACAACAATAAATGCTGATAAATCACTCATAGGAATGATATTTTGCTTTTTTATTTATTTATTTTTTTACCTCCGCCGAGGAACGGCTGAGGAAATGCTGTCATTGGGGTTTGTCTGTCTGTTTGTCTTTTAGCAAGATAACTCAAAAAGTTATGGAAGGATTTGGATGAAATTTTCAGGAAATGTTGATACAGGCACAAGGAACAAATGATTACATTTTGGTGGTGATCAGGGGGACTGATCTGCTTTGGTGGAGGTCTGCGCTCTCTGAGTGCTTTTCTAGTTTTTAAATGGGATTATGCATTTGAAAACATTTCCCTGTGGAAAATACCTGATGTTCTCTGAAACAACATAAAATACAAAGGATAATGTTACGATAAATCACTTAAGGAAAGTTAAATATAGAGACAAACATTTCGGAACTGCTACAAAAGTAATACTAGGTCTTTATGGGTTAAACACCGATACCTGCGCTAATCATACACCCAGAAAAGCAACTCATAATGACACCGCAGTGATATCCACCTAAAGCAAAAGTCATAACAATGTTTGGCTTGTCAGGTATTTGTTGATTTGGTAAACAGAAGAAATTGCAATTCCACCTAAGTAAAGGTCACAGCATATTGTGCTGACAGTCAGCACATCCAAACAATAATAAAAGCATGCGATGAGCCTCACACTCCGGCTGCACAGAGGCTCATCGTGCTGCTGCTGCACTGTCTGTAGCTTTACAAGTGTGAAATGTTACCGAAGCTGCATTTATTTCATATTCATCACAATAAAACAGACCCTCCCAAGTACCCAGGAATGTGCACTTGCACGTATCTGATTGGCCTGGCCTGATAAATTGCTTTTCTTCGAGGCAGGCTAATGGTTCAACTGCTTAGATTGTCTGATTTTTTTGCCAGGTTGGCCTTGATAACAAACCATATTCTATGTATAGAAGAGTGTAGAGTATGAAAGGAAAAGCAGACTTTAAAAAAGGAAGAAAAAAAAATACCCATGTGGCTGTGCACCATCAATACTAAAACTAAGAGCATCCTAACAAATCCATACAGCTGTAGTTCCCAACCTTTTTTGGCTCGTGACCCCAATTTTAACATCACAAATTTCTGGCGACCCCAGACATTAGAAACGAAGACTTCTTTTTTTTTGCTAAAATTAATTTGTTTTTGATCATTTAAAAGTTTGCTACACTATGCTGCAGATAAATGGTAATTTTAGACGACATTTACTCTATATAATTACCTCCGCCAAGGAGGTTATGTTTTTGCCAGGGTTTGTCTGTCTGTCTGTCCGTTAGTGTGCAACATAACTCAAAAAGTTATGGACAGATTTTGATAAAATTTTCAGGGTTTGTTGGAAATGGGATAAGGAAGAAATGATTAAATTTTGGTGGTGATCGGGGGTGGGGGGGCCCACGGGGGGGCCCATTTCCAACAAACCCTGAAAATTTCATCAAAATCTGTCCATAGCTTTTTGAGTTATGTTGCACACTAACGGACAGACAAACAGACAGACAAACAAACAAACAAACCCTGGCAAAAACATAACCTCCTTGGCGTGGGGGGGCCCACGGGGGGGGGGGCACTGATCAGCCTTGGCGGAGGTCTGCGCTCTCCGAGTGCTTCTAGTGTATATTATTATGGACAGAGGCAGAAAAGCCAGGTGTAGATTACTGCACAAAGTGAGAATTTGATTTTCCTTGGTCAGGGTATGTACAGTCAGTCCAGCTTGAATTTACAAGGCTGACAATTAATACTGAACAAACAAGAACTCAAACTATGAATTATGAAAGAGCTGCAGCATCTGAAACTGACCACAATGAACATTTGAAAGATAAACAGTACCACAGTGCTTCAGTTTCAGCTTCACAGTTTGTCATGTCTTTTATGGATTGGGATTGTCTCTCACAACTCACCATATATTTTTTATTTGTAAGTTTTTTTTTGGGTTTTTTTTTTAATCATTTACTAGAAATTTCAGGTGACCTTATTTGAATTCCAGGCGACCCCATGTGGGGTCCCAACCCCAAGGCTGAAAAACACTGCTATACAGTAAAAAAACAGTGTCAATATTACTCTTAGAGAGTTGAATTTAACTCCATTTCAGATAACATTTGGTCCCACTCAAAATTAGAGAAAAATTTACCCTATGGCCATTGTCACATTTTCAGAGTAAATTCTACTCAATTCAGTTTCAATGAAATGTGTAAAAATACGTAACACTGTGAGAGTAGTATGATTACACTTCATAGAGCTAGTTTTACTCCAAATTTAGTTTTAAAACGAGTCTATAATGTGTTAATATTTTTTTCTCTACAGTGTTATTTTCTTCATCAGTTTGCACCCTACGCTAATATTGAAACAATGTAGTATATAGTGCTTCTAATTGTTCTTCAGTGTACCTTAGAAACACTGATTTTTTGAATTTTATTTTATTTTTTAAACTTGTGCCGCAAATTTTGTGAAAATAAAACTTGTGTCATTCCTAAAACATTTGGCCATGACTGTACACACACATAGACACAGTATACACACTGTTGACCAGAAAGTTGGAATATGTTTTCAGACAAATTCCTCATTATTATTATTATTATTATTATTATTATTATAATATGGACAACCGTGTATACACACATATACACACATACATCTTGCATACATCCATAATTTTATGTCTAGTACACAAATACACATATGTATCGGTAGCTACACAAACAATCAATCAAACTTCTAATAAATTGTTGGTTTTTATTGACTTTTTTAACGTCAGATGAAGACTGTGTACCCCATAGTTTTTTTTTTTTTACTGCTAGGTTTGTTATATAGTGTATACTCCATTTTAATGTTTGATTTGTGGTGCCATTTCCTGTGGTTTGGACCAAGTTTAAGCCCTTTCGTGTCCTTTTTTTTTCTCCCCCTCTTTTTATTGAAAGAATTTCGGTTTTTACAAACATTTAAAAATTAGACAGACACGTAAACATCCAGACAGTGGGTGTAGACAGTGGGTGTAAAAAACAACATTTACAGCTGCTCATTATTGTCTTGGCATACAGGATTTCAGAGTAAAGAATCAATGTATAAATAAAAAATAAATCAAACCACAAAAATGTATTTCCTTCAATTAGAGGATTTTGGGTTTATATTCATGCAGTCATCTCAGCCAGGGTTGCACAAAAAAAAAAAATTCATCTTCAAATTTACTGTAAAGGTCCTTCGTGTCCTTTTTTAAAGCAATATTTGACGTATCATTATTAGTAACTCACGCAGTTTTAGAAGTAGTTACTCCATTATCTAAGCCCTGCTGTGATCAGGTCTGTCTGTCTGTCTGTGTCTTACATAAGGATAGTCCAGGTCTGTGTCCAGGCTGTTTTTTCAAGGATACTTGAGGAAACAAAGGCAGATATTGAGCTGAACAATCACACACATGAATTATGCAACATCCATTATGCATTTTGTTTGATATTTTCTAACAAAGATTATAAAAGCAGCGAGAAAAAATGTATTTAGACAGCACCTTTCACTAACACTGTGATACAATAATGATGCAAATCTAAAATAAACCTGCAAGTGTAATAAAAATAAGACACTAGTAAAAATCAAAACATTATTTCTAGAAAAAAAATCACAAGTGGTAATATTACTAACAAACTATATTCATGTATAAAAAGCACAGACAGTGAGGATTTATTATTATTATCATTATCATTACTATTATCATTATTAGTATTATTATCATCATCATCATCATCATCATTATCATTATTATTATTTTGCACCATTTACACTGGTACATGTGTGTTTACTAGGGGCGTGTATTTGGAAGAAGCTGGCAATACGACACAAATCACAATACTAGATCATGCTGCAATATATCCCGATATATCATGATACTGTTAAAAAGGCAATTTTTTTGTTTGTTTCTTTTTAAAGATGATTTTTTCCTTGAAGAATTGAATTACACCAGAAATATGCACAAATACTAAACATTTTTATTTGATCACAACAGGATGTTATGCTATATCACAAACTTTTCCTGTGTTAAAACTTAAATGATATTTTACAGACATTACAGTTTAAGATCCTCTTCAAATGTTCATAGTCTATTAGTTCATAACTAACATCATAACATTATTTTTGTGCAATCCCAACAAAGGAACTAACATTATTTAATAAAAAAGTGTTAAATAATAAGAAATAAAATATAAACAAAAAAGAAAAAAAAAATGAACCTCCACAATATCTGCATTTGAATCAATACCTAAAAATATTGACACTTTTTAATTTTGATACTGTATTGTGAAATTAAATATCACAATATATTGCAGGACCGACATTTTCTTACACCCCTAGTGTTATCGTTTACACTGTTGCATTTGCACATTTTTATACTACTTTTATATATTTCTTTTTAATTTTACCCTTTCATACAGTATAATTTGCACATATTTTCAATTCGATTTTCAATACTTTTCTCTAATCCAAAAAAATCCAGTTCCTAAATAATTTATTTCTCTTTATTTTGCCTTTTTCAAGTGATTTATCACATTTATTATAATATTATCCTCTGTATTTTGCCATTTTTCAGTGGAAATCATTTATTTTTAATTCACTAATCATGTAGATGTTCATTAAAGCTCAGAGTATATTCAAAGATTATGATGATGATGATTATAACGGTTATTTAAATTGAGATATATTGAGGGAGCAACCTCATTTACAACATAGCCGCGACAAAACACAAAATATTTGAAACATATAATGAACGTATCAGAAATACCAAAAAGTAAAAGTGACAAAGATACATTGAAAACAGAGACGTCTCATTAAAAACAGGAGCAGCTGGTGGTAAAATACGATGCAATTGAGGATTAAAACTGTCCTAATGATAGCAGTGTGTTTAGATGGTTTTGCTGTGTTCCAGGTTGTAGGTGCACAGTAAGAAAAACTGGACTTTCCAAATTCAGAATGCACCGAAGGAACCTCCAGTGTGAGCCGGTCCTCCAGATTTACATTAAAAAATACTAAAGAGTTCATATCGGATGATAAAAGACCAGTGTGTCCATCCACTGTCATCGATCCAACTCCATGGGTTTTACTGGTGAATCAGTGTTGTAGAGGATGATGGTGTTTCCACGGTAACTACAGAGCCTCTGAATGTCCAAATGGGTCATATCTGATGACCATGAAAAGACGACAAACTGTATTTTACACCAATTATTTGCATGTATTGATAGAATTAGTGGATGAATAGGTATTAAACAGTTTAGATCTGTAGATGGTTTTGTTCGATAGTGGACGTTTGGGTCTTTATGAGTTAAAACATGTTTGTGTTATTTAGATCTAAGTGTCCTGTCGCTGGAAGAGACCCAACTGTATTGCTTTGCACAAACTGGTGTAATGACAGTAAAGCAAATTCTATTCTACTCTACTATAATTTACTCTGTTCTACTCTACTGTATTCTATTCTACTCAACTCTATTTTACTCCACACGATTCTATGCTACTCTATTCTGTTATACGGTATTAAACTCTATTCTATTCTATTCTATTCTACTCTACTCTACTCTATTCTATTCTATTCCACTCTATTATACTCCACTCTATCTACTCTATTATATTCTACTCTATTCTATTCTACTCTACTCTATTATATTCTACATTACTCTATTCTATTCTACTTCACTCTATTCTATTCTACTCTACTCTATTCTGTTATATGGTATTCTACTCTTTTCAACACTATTCTATTCTACTCCATTCTGTTATACGGTATTCTACTCTATCCTATTGTACTCTATTCTACTCTACTGTATTCTACTCTATTCTATTATACGCTCTTCTATTCTATTCCACTCTAGTCTATTATACTCCACTCTGTCTATTATATTCTTCTCTAATCTATTATATTCTACGTTACTCTATTCTATTCTACTCTACTCTATTCTATTATATGCTCTTCTATTCTATTCTACTCTATTCTGTTATACGGTATTCTACGCTATTCTATTCTACTCTTTTGTACTCTATTCTACTCTACTGTTCTACTCTACACTATTCTATTATATGCTATTCTATTCTATTCCACTCTACTCTATTATACTCTACTCTATTCTACTCTATTATATTCTACTCTATTCTATTATATTCTACATTACTCTATTCTACTCTACTCTATTCTACTCTACTGTATTCTACTCTATTATATGCTATTCTATTCTATTCTATTCTACTCTGTTCTGTTATACAGTATTCTACTCTATTCTATTCTACTCTACTGTATTCTACTCTATTCTATTATACGCTCTTCTATTCTATTCTATTCTATTCTATTATACGCTCTTCTATTCTATTCTATTCTATTCTATTCTATTCTATTCTATTCAACTCTGTTCTGTTACACGGTATTCTACTCTATTCTACGGTATTCTATTCTACTCTATTCTATTCTACTCTAATCTGTTATACGGTATTCTACTCTATTCTACGCTATTCTATTCTACTCTACTGTATTCTACTCTATTCTATTATACGCTCTTCCATTCTACTCCACTCTACGCTATTATACTCCACTCTATTCTACTCTATTATATTCTACTCTACTCTAATATATTCTACTCTTCTCTCCTACTCTACTTCATTCTTTTCTATTCTATTCTTCTCTGTTTTATTCAATTACATTCTACTCTTCTATTCTACTGTATTCTGTTTTATTCTACTCTACTCTGCTCTATTCTATTTATTACAGTCCCACCCCACAGTTTCTTTTTGCTGTAGTTATTTTCAAGCAGGTTGGTTCTAGTCTTGGTTTGATGCACTGTAGAAGAAAAAAAAAATAGACTTCTTTGGTCAGATGTCTGCACATCTTTGTCAACACGTCTGGCTCTAAATGGACCTCTTCATTACCGACGCTGTGGAGTGCAACTGGCAGACGTCAGGGCATAATTTCAATGAAAATGCCCTGGTTAGTGAGATGTGATACTTCTGGGATTACTGTGGACTTTGATGCTCAACGATACGAACACGGTGTGAAATGCACCACTTCCAGTCTGCTGGCTCTGTTTTGAGTCACTAGCCACGGCGAACATCAGTCTCAACAGCAGAGCATAGAAAAGACGCTCTACAGTCCTCTTTAGCAGTTGTCAGGAGTCATGACTGTTTTCGCTATACGGTTGCACACACACACACACGTTGGCTTCGTAGTTACATGTACGCGCCGGAACCTGATTGATAACTCTTGTTCAGTGCTAGAGTAAACACAATTTTTCCTCATTGTAGCACTAAATGGGGGGGGGGGGGATTTGCATGCAGAGGAAGACGGGGAAGCTGTAACATCTCCACAGATCATACACAGCTCATCGCCTCCGTTTGCTCAAACCCTGCTCGCTGCTCCCACGCCACAGACTCACAGCCTGCTTTAACAGATGAAATGCCCTGTGGTATTGTAAATGTAAATAAGTGCTGTTGTATTGTTACTGAGAGTGAAAAAGAAAAAAAAAAAAAACACGCCACAAACCCACAGACAAAATGACTCTGGAACTGCCTACTAAATATTGCATTGAGTGGGCATTCAATGCGGAATGTAAATACCACTCATTAAAATTTATATGGATGTACGTTTTTTTTTTTTTTTTAATTTCTTTTTTTTTTTTTCCTTCAACACTTCATGACAAGTGTTGAAGGTGTCCTCAGGCATCTCACGTAGACCAGTGGAAGACACAGACCTGTACTAAGTGTTAATATTCACGGGAGGCCACGGTTAATGAATGACTCAGGTTCCCTCTGTGCCTGTGTTACATCTTAAAGGCTGATGATGATGATGATGATGATGATGTGTTTGCTCTGGATTGTAATGTCTTAATTAATGAATCCATTCTTTTTATTCAGTATTTGAGCTGGTATTTGTTAATTAAATACACACATTTTTGGACAGGGGATCCGTAAAAGCTTAAAATGACTTAAATTCGTCCTAAATTGGGGCCTTAAAATTCATAATTAATCCTTAAATGTGACACTCAGAGGTCATAATAAATAATATTGCTATATTTGCTTTGAAAATCATTGCAAATAATTGATCAAATGACTAGAGTTGATTGTTTCATCCTAGCAGAGATGGGAATAAGTGGAGCCTCCGACAGTCACTGATGGGTCAAGGGGTTCAGGTATGAGCTTTAGAAGCTTGAGCATCAGTGGCACAAACATTAGTCATGGACAAATGGAAATGGAACAATAGCTGGATTGAATCATGATTTAGACTGGTTCAAGGCAATAACCACAAGGCCTGTTGTACTATTATTTATGTGAGTGCAAGGTCTTAAATTTGACCAAATACCTTATCGGAGAAACTGTCATGTCCATTTGTTTTTTTTTTTCTTTAACCCTTTCATGGATAGTGGTCACTACAGTGGACAGTTACTCTACAGCTTTACTCTTGTATATTCATGGGTTTTGTTGTTTTAGTTCCATATCAACCAACACAGTGTACACTTATGCATCATCTCATAAACTGAAATTCATACCATTATTGTAACTTTGCTGTTCTTAGTTGGTTCTTGAGTGGAAATCAATTGTTAATATTTATTTTTTACATATTATCTCCATGAAGTGAGTAATAACTAGTATTAGAATATGTTAAAATGTGAGAAAACATCAGATTAGCTGCATTAAACATGGTTTCATTTCACTGTTTTCATATCACTTCATGATATTGAGTTTTATATACATGTTTCTTTGCTTCAAGAATAAAATTCATGGTGTAGCTGAGTGGATATTTTTGTAACTCCATGAAAAACAGGTTGATAAAAAAAAAAAAAAAATCAATCACATTGTTTTTTCCATGCCTAAAGAGGAATAAAAACACTCAGGAAAAAAAATCTTGATTAAGGTTCTCATAATTCATGCATGAAAGGGTTAAATGCAATTTGATACTGATTTCATACTAGAACAGCACAACAACCAAAAGTACATCGCATTTCCATGAATAAAATCAGGTATTCAGTTAAAATGCCTAGAATAGATTAGAATAGTTTAGATTAGATAGATGTTAATCCTTCGGGCAAAAACAAAAACTGCAGCACAACACCGAATATACACACAAGAAATACTACAAGAAAATTGCAAAACAATAACTCTAAAAAACAAAAACAGTATAGAAAAAAACAGGCAATTGGTAGAAAAAAGTAGAAGCAACAAGTAACAAGGTGGTAATCATAAAGTAATAATAAAATAATAATTATAAATAGCTAATTATGTTGCATGTATATAATATATATACTGTATGTATGTACATATGCAACCTATGTATGTACGTAATAATCACAGCATAAAAGCAATAAAATGCGGTAACAGTAATATTCATAATAATAATAATAATAATAATATGGTCCAGTAGCCTGATTGGTGAGTATCAGCCTTGTTCCACCTCCCTGTACACTAAACAGGTACAGCGGATGGCTTCATCAATTCTTAATAATGACTCCCATCCTTTACGAAGTGAATTTCAGCTCCCTTCCTCTGGAGGGAGGTTTTTAGTCCCAAGGTCCAGGACACAGCGTTATAAAAACAGCTTTGTTCCTGTCGCCGTCACTGAGCTCAATAAGAAACAGAAAGAAATACACTTTATTAACTTATTTTAGTTATTTATCCTCTTTCTTTGCTCTATTTATTATTACTGTGACTTCAAATTTTTACATTTTATGTTCTTATCCTGGTTTTTACCCCAGATTGTTTTCATCTTTTCTGGATTTTATTGTGTTTTAATTATATCTTGTTTTTATTTATTTGATCTTATTTATTTATTTTATTCTTTTACTTATCCATGCTGCTATACCAATGAATGGTGGAACACTGAACACTTTTTGTCCTGTCTTTTTGTTCTGTCTGGAAGCTCAATCAAGTACCTGTCTTACATGTTTCAGTGTATGTCTGGTTGTAATACCAAAGCAATCACCTCAACTGCAAAACAAACCTACCTACGGGTACAGATAAAGTAACCTTGACTAATAATACTAATAATACTAATAATACTAATACTAATAATAATACTAATACTAATAATACTAATAATACTAATAATAATACTAATAACACTAATAATAATAATAATAATAACACTAATAACACTAATAATAATAATAAGAAGAAGAAGAAGAAGAAGAAGAAGAAGAAGAAGAAGAAGAAGAAGAAGAATCCTAGTCCTGAAAGTCAAGCTTCATATAAACCAAAAAACTTAGATGAAAGATATGTTTTATTTATTTATTTATTTGCATCACTGTGCAACTTTTCATAATTACCTTTCATCATATTGTAACTATACTGGTCTGACAGGAAACAAGACTTTGTTCACAGGTGGTAGTAAATCTACTCTGTGACACCAGATTTTGGCAGATTGCACATGTTTTCAGACATGTAGGGGGTTAAATACAAGACTGATAACTTTAATTAATGATCTGTCTGAAGTCTAATGGGATTCTACCGATATCCACTATGCCAGGGGTTCCCAAAGTGAGGGTTGTGAGATGATTTTAGGAATTCTTTTGATGTGACCCCTGAGGAGAATGATACAAATTGATTGCAAATTTGTAGCACTTGTTAATTGAGAGTAAGAAGTTTGCACTGTGGCTTTATAGGTGCACAGAAGGTAGATAAATTTGACTAACACAGGATTGAAATAATAGCACAGGAACATTAACTTGCAATTGACAAACAGGTAAGAGATTGTTCGGCCTACAGGTTTGACTAATGGTGTCACATTAATAAAAAAAAAAATTAAATAAACCTAAAAAGGCCAATATACATTGTAAAACAGACACGCTAACCTAAATAGACATTAACATAAACCCCCTTGAACCCCTGCACTAAAAACAGAAGACAATGAGTAAAATGTCCAGTACCCACAATGCAATGCAGCAAATATGCCACGGTATCATTTCAATCGTTTCATGGTTGTCAGGCTGTTCTGCTCCTTCGTGTTGTTATGCCCATGTTTTTGTTTCCGTCACTTAGGGAATAGTGGGCGTCGCCGGTCTCTCGCGCCAATTTTTTGGGGGTTGCGAGATTAAAAGTTTGGGAACCCCTGCACCATGCAACATGGGAGCTCCCATAACTGTGATATTATGGTTTCACTTTTCCACAGCGGTGTGAGAGAGTATCAAATCATTCATCTTTTTTTTGTTTGTTTGTTTGTTTGTTTTTATTAGCGATAGATAACAAGACATTGTGGACAGAAAAACAACAACACATAAACAACGGGAAAATCAAACAAAAACAAACCAAAAACGAGTGTGAATGAAAGTGAGAAAGAGAGAGGGAGGAGTGAGGGGGAAACTAATAATTGCTGTTATAATACAAAAACATATAATAATAAAACCAGTAGTCTGATTTGCTAGTATTATTGTGGCAGCCACAATACAACAAGTTAAAAAATGTAATATTTGTGATAATGTATTTATATTAGTCACTATCCATTTACATTTATATGAATTAATTTAAATTAATATGGCTGGGGGGGGCAAGCACACAGTGCCTGAGGAGGGGAGGACACCATCAACCCCCTAACCAACCTCCAGCACCTCCAGCAACACAGCCACAGCCCAGGGACCAGACCAGCCATGACCAGCCCAAAGGGTACTCCTCCTACCCCCTTCTGTTTTATTATTATTATTTTTTTCCATCATTCATTTGTCTTTTGATTTAGATCTAGAAGAAAGAGCATAAGAATGGCGTGTATCTCCAAATCTCGGCATTATCCCCCTGATCTCTGCCTTATGCGGGTTTAAGCTTTTTTCCCCCTAAAGTTCTCAAATAACAGCGTTACCAGGATTAGTGTCTGCAATCTTGTTAAAAGCAGGTCAGCTGTTCAACGCACGAACATGTCTAAATACAGTAAAATGATCACTTTATTTGGTGCATCAGTTTAGGCATCTTATTACATCCATCCGTGAAATCACCACAGGTATGACAGCGTGTACTTGATCCATTAGGCTAAGTGCATTCACACATATCTAGATCCGCTAATAGCATTATCCCGGTCTCAAAACCAAACATGGTGTCGTATCACAAAAGCGTCCTCGTCGGGAGAATCAAATTCGGTTCATCGAACACGGCGCCATTCAAGTGCTCAACACTCTTTCTTGCGTCAGGTTGACTTTTTGAGACTTTGGTCGCTGTTGTCTCCATTACCTGATTGATCACTTTCTGCAGCCATCGTCTCCGGCCTGTTACTCACCCACCGAAACCCTTGTTTTGTAACAGAATCTTCTAGACGATGTTAGAGAGAAAAGAGGCAAAGAGAGCAACAGCCAAATCTGAAATGACCTACTTTACTTCTGATAACTGGAGAAAGCAGAGTAGATTACCCCTGACTGCTGTGAGATAGAGCTAATGCAATTATTACAGTTTTTGCAGATTGCTGACACACTTGTTGCAGAATTTGGCTCACTACATCAGAAATCTACTCACAAACCCAGTAAGACAAGACATGTGGAGCTAAACATTTCACTTTCACTAACTTTTTTTCAATAAAAATGCAACAAAACGATGCTCGTGAGGCAATAATATCCTGTAAAATCAAGATAGAGTGAAGACATGATTCAAAGGGGCCATGTGTAGTATTTCTACTTTAGGGGAATATGACTAAAAAGTATCATTTGAGTTTCAGAATGAAGAGTTCTGAAGTTCTGACAAAGAGGCCACAGCATTGGAGTTTGGAGACATGAACTGAATTTAGGGATGCACCGATGCCGATACCAGTATCAGGTATCAGTCCGATACTGAATGTATGTACTTCTACTCGTACTCGTAAAAGTGCTCCGATATAAACACACCGATACCACTTTACGGCAGCGTGACGTTCACAGTTAAGTGTAGCAGGTATGTGGCGGAGGAGTAATGTCAGCAGTGTGGCGATTTTTAACCCTTTCATGCATGAATTATGAGAACCTTAATCAAGATTTTTTTCCTGAGTGTTTTTATTCCTCTTTAGGCATGAAAAAAAAACAATGTGATTGATTTTTTTTTTTTAAATCAACCTGTTTTTCATGGAGTCACAAAAATATCCACTCAGCTACACCATGAATTTTATTCTTGAAGCAAAGAAACATATTTAAAACCCAATATCATAAAGCAATATGAAAACAGTGAAATGAAACCATGTTTAATGCAGCTAATCTGATGTTTTCTCACATTTTAACATATTCTAATAGTAGTTATTACTCACTTCATGGAGATAATATGCAAAAAATAAATAGTAACAATTGATTTCCACTCAAGAACCAATCAAGAACAGCAAAGTTACAATAATGGTATGAATTGCAGTTTATGAGATGATGCATAAGTGTCCACTGTGTTGGTTGATATGGAACTAAAACAACAAAACCCATGAATATACAAGAGTAAAGCTGTAGAGTAACTGTCCACTGTAGTGACCACTATGCACGAAAGGGTTAATTTCGTTGTACAGTGACAATAAAGATGTATTCTATTTTTCAAAATAAACAACCGTGACAAAAGTAATGGTGACTAAAAGTTACGTTAAAGACACAAACAGATACAGAAGGAGCATCTGCCTACATTCTGTACATAATTCTGTCCGTTTTTCCGGTGCTCGCAGATGCGTACCCAGACGGAAAATTCGGAGCAAAACCACCAGGAACCGTAGAGGTAGCGGATCTTTTGAACGAAAGACTGTGTGAGTTAGTGAAAAACTGCTGACATATTTATGACAACTACCCTCATCAATATCAACACTAGCATCCACATTAGTATTATCTCTTCTGTCATCATCATGTTTGTTATTTACTTTCTTCTTCATCTCAAAACATTTTACTCTTCTTCGTGGTATTTGTCCTGTGTGGTTAATTAAGAGCAGCGCCTCCTGGTGTATTGATTGAGAAACACTCATTCCAATGAATTAAATGTCAGTAGCAGCACTTTGTTCCAGTCAGACAAATGACAACGACAATAAAGCACATTTTCAAAAGTAACTAAGAACTGTAATGGTATTATTAAGTACTCATATCGGTACTCGGTATCGGCAAGTACAGGGTGGGGAAGCAAAATTTACAATATTTTGAGGCAGGGATTGAAAGACAGTGTATGACCAATTAGTTTATTGAAAGTCATGAGAATTTATTTGCCACAAGAAACTTTACATAATAGAAAATGTTTTTATTCTATGTGTCGTCCTTCTTTCTCAATAACTGCCTTCACACGCTTCCTGAAACTTGAGCAAGTGTTCCTCAAATATTCGGGTGACAACTTCTCCCATTCTTCTTTAATAGTATCTTTAAGAAAGTCGACATTGCTGTGTGATGTTCTATTGGTAGCATGTTCTAAAACGCCCCAAGTAGCATAATCCAGAGGGTTTAGATCTGGGCTAGAAGGTGGCCATATACATGATTCCCAAAAATTGCTAAAGTTGGATTTGTTGCTGTTGTCAACAAGTGTTTTGGTGTTCTTGTGTAAGATTTTAACTTCAAATCATATTTTACTGCATTTCTAACGGTCTTTTTGTCTACCTCAAGTTCAATTGCCATTTTTCTCATGGATTTGGTTGGATCCTTTAGGATTTTGGATTTGAGAGCTTTAATAAAAGCTTTGGTACGTTTTTTGTTGCTTCCTCCACTTCCAGACTTTCTCGTAATAGTTTTGCTCATAGTCATTCTCTTCGTTCCATTATAAACAGTCTTTATGGACACTCCAACTATTTTTGAAATCTCCTTTGGTGTGACGAGTACATTCAACAAATCACACACTCTTTGACATTTGCTTTCCTGATTACTCATATGGGCAAAAGTTTCTGAAAAGGTATGGATAATAGTGTTAGGTATGATTATGACATCAATACATGTTTGGTTTCAAAATAACTGACGTAGTGCCTGCTGAGAAAAAACAACTAAATGTTCATTGTAAATTTTGCTTCCCCACCCTGTAATCAATTGTAAGTACTTGTATTTGGTCTGGAAAAAAGTGGTATCGGTGCATCCCTAACTGAATTGATTAACACCAACGGGCAGGGGGATTTATGTGATCACTAGAGGGAGTAGTGAGTCACTCTGCTGGTCTAACATGGTGAGAAAAACCAACACCACAAGGCCTTTGACCAAAGCGTCAAAAAGTGACCAAATGGGATGAGAAACCATTAAGAAACAACTTTTACAGTCACAAACATAATAAAAATGTGCAGATTTTAATGTAATAATCCCACAAATGTAATACCTTATTTTCCCACAGTGTGCTCCTACCCTCTCCATTGTTATCATAATCATATCCAGACATTTTATTGACATGGTTCAAACATAGGCTTCTATTGTAAATAAAGAGAATAAATCATATCCAGTTCATACTGAAGTTTTTATAATAAAACCTTTACAACATTTCTGCCCATTCTGTTTTGTTCCTCCACTTGTATTTTCAATTAAACATCTATTAATCTGGAATTAGTACCATGTGGTGTAACTGAAACATTTGATCATTCTAAAAAGGAAAGTATTTATATAGTTTTTTCCTTTCAGTGAGCAATACTGACACCCTTTTTTCTTTTTCAAAAAAAAAAAAAGAACAGTATACTTTGTTCCAGTGATGTCCTGTGTAATATGAGACTGTTCTGAATGTAAATTTGAATTAAAATAAATAAATAAGGAGCTATGAGTTTTAGTTTGAAGGATAAAACTTAATGATTGATTATGTCATTGATTATGAAAACGAGCTTTATTCTTTATGCTTTTCTTTTGTTCAAACAAGGTATATATTTTTTTAGATGTTACCTGCTCGACAGTTTCGACTGTGACTCCAGTCTTCCTCAGAAGCATCATCCGACGTGCTGCTGACGTGTCATTTATCAGCTGTTCGCCTCAGAGCCCATCCAGCCGACTGCGCCTCCCCCGCTTTGGGTGGTTCTGAGGAAGACTGGAGTCACAGTCGAAACCATCAAGCAGGTAACATCTAAAAAATTATACCTTGTCTGAACAAAAGAAATAAAGAAAAGTATAATTACATTAACAGAAGACAAAATGAATGCCATTAGCCTTAGCTTTATACTTTATACAGTATGTGACAGTCTGTGGATACATACAGGTTGGGGAAGCAAAATTTACAATATTTTGAGGCAGGGATTGAAAGACAGTGTATGACCAGTTAGTTTATTGAAAGTCTTGAGAATTTATTTGCCATAAGAAAATTTACATCATTTGAAAATGTTTTTATTCTGTGTGTCCTCCTTCTTTCTCAATAACTGCCTTCACACGCTTCCTGAAACTTGCGCAAGTGTTCCTCAAATATTCGGGTGACAACTTCTCTCATTCTTCTTTAATAGTATCTTCCAGACTTTCTCGTAATAGTTTTGCTCATAGTCATTCTCTTCTTTCCATTATAAACAGTCTTTATGGACACTCCAACTATTTTTGAAATCTCCTTTGGTGTGACGAGTGCATTCAGCAAATCACACACTCTTTGACGTTTGCTTTCCTGATTACTCATATGGGCAAAAGTTTCTGAAAAGGTATGGATAATAGTGTTAGGTATGATTATGACATCAATATATGTTTGGTTTCAAAACAATTGACGTAGTGCCTGCTGAGAAAAAAACAACTAAATGTTCATTGTAAATTTTGCTTCCCCACTCTGTAGTGTTGATTCATTGGCAGTTTGGGTTCTAAGTGTGTTCCGGTACATGACTTCCCCCTAATGTTGAGAGTTTGGAATATTAATACTACACAGAACCCATTGTGATGGCTCTAATTGTCTGATCACCTCACACCAAACAATCCAGTTGATTCAAGGGCGTCTCAACTCCACTAAAACTCTTCCAAATTTATTCCAACATTGAAAATTTGCTTTCCGCCCTTGAAATCACTCATAAAGTCATTTGGTGTAGAGCCCGTTTAACACGAGGATTCAGGACTCAAACATGTTTGGTTTAATAATTCTATCTTCCGTGTTACTACAGTTGCAATTTCCATTCCTAGCGTGTCTGTTGAAACTGTTAATGTCCTCTAATGGAAGGTTTGCAAACTGCATATTGAAATGAGGCCTATTCTATATTTTAGAATGAGCTGGCTCTGGTTTCTACCTGTGCAGCGGGGTAGTGAGCACACTGTCCTTTCAGAGGTCAGTGGTTTAGAGCCCAGTTAGTCTGAGTACAAATCTTTATGCATGAACAAAATGTATTCAGCTTATTCATCACTTAACTGTTTGGAATTAAATACGCTGCCAGGGGAAATTCTCTTCAATCTGTGTTTGGACTGTGTGCTATTAGACTTTAGACTTTTTCATACTCGCAGTAATGATGTTAAATTCATCTCTAAGAATTTGCTGAACCAAATTATAACTATGTCAACTTTAATCTTCCACTTCTGTGTCTCCCCTTTCTCTTGAAACCCTGCACTCATGCCTAATGGCCATGTTATCGATTTGAATGTGCTAAAGTCATTTGTCATTTTAATTGACGTTCTCTCCATTCTCCCTATGTGAGTCATACATGAAGTTCACCTGATCCTTAGGTTCAACTGCAGGCGGTTGAATCAGCCATGTTTTTTTTTTTTCACTCCCCCCATGAACTTATTTACATCTTCTTTGAGTTAATATTCATATTTGGTCATAAATAAATGTGACAGAAAATCAAAGCCTTCCCAGGAAGACATAGACTTTATATTTGGCGCCCTGCCCTATATCTCAAATTTCTCTTGACTGATACAGCAGAACCCAGCCCAGTCGGTGCAGCAGTAATAACAACACTGCAGACCCGGTGAGCAAAATCAGCGCCGACTAAATCAGAAATCGAAATAATTAGACAACTCTTAGCACAAGCTGCTGCTTCATGTGTGACAGACTGGAGAACAAAGAAAAAAAACCTGTCCCCTTTTTGAGTTTAATAAGCAAAGCGGGTTTTCAACTGAATATAGTTTCTCAGCACAATAATAGGCTGCTGTTCAACCAGACTGAGATACAGATTCAGTGGTGCAGTTCAGTGCTGCAATTTGTCTGTGATGGAGACATTAACAAGCTCTGAGAGGAACCAAAACTGGAAAATATGAAGTAGGTAATGTTAGACACTGACTAATATGATGACGATATTCCCAAACAAGGTCAGAACTTACTAGCGTTACCTGAGAGCAAACATTTCGGCTTTCATTTTAGATGATGAGTCACCACACAAACATGAGAATAAAAAAAAAAGCATAATGAAGTCGTGTTCAGACCAGAACAGGTGCTGATGCAGAGTCTGAATACAACCTGTCACACTGGGATTCAAATATGCGTTGCCATGGTTTTAACCCTTGTGTGGCGCTCGAGTCCTGTTGGACTAAAAGAGTTTATGAAAAGAAAAAAAATCAGAGTTTCTCAACCTAAGGCTCAGTGTCCTTGGCTCTTGTACTGTCAAAATGAATAAAACTGGATATTTTCAACTAGGGGACATTTTACACTTCCCTATGCAGTTCTAGTACAAATGTGGGGCTTGGGCCTACTTTAAATTAGGGTTTAGATGCAGTGTAGGGTATAGAATAGAATAGAATAGAATAGAATAGAATAGAATAGAATAGAATAGAATAGAATAGAATAGAATAGAATAGACTTTATTGTCACTGTTGCTGATGCTATATGCACCACCACTTTAACTGTTACTGTTGCTGCATACTGTGGAATTTTGTACATATTAAGAATTTATTTCATTATTTATTTTATTTTTTTGCATATTTTATGGTAGTTTTATTCTACCCTACTTACTGTTTATATATTGTATTTTATATTTTATTCTTTATCTTTCTTATGCTACAAACCGAGGCCTGGGTAACTATATTTTGTTCTGTCTTGTACCATTGATCGAATGACAATAAAACTGAGTCTGAGGGCATACGGGATATACAAGATCAGCAGAACAGAACATGAAGGATATAGAGTACAAGATAGAAGGTAAATGATAAATGGGTATAAGATATAGGGTATAGGATCTATAGGAAATAGGGTGGAGAAGGGAGGGTATGGGCTATAGGGTATATGATATAGGGTATAGAATGGAGGGTATGCAGGGGGGTCAAACTCCAGTCCTCGAGGGCCGGTTTCCTGCATGTTTTAGATATTCCCCTCTTCCATCACAGCTGGAAGCCATTAAATCATTATCATTCTTCTGCAGAGCTGGATGATGAGCTGATCATTAATTGAACCAGGTGTGATGGAAGAGGGAAACATCTAAAACATGCAGCATACCAGCCCTCCAGGACCAGAGTTTGACACCTGTGGGCTACAGGATAAAGGATATAGGGCAGGGGTGTCCAAACTTTTTTTCAAGAGGGCCAGATCTGATAATGTGGAGATTGCCAGGGGCCAGTGGTCCCTTCAGACATTTTTTAAACAGTAAAAATTACATATAAATGCGCTGTTCTACAACAATTTTATTTTCATTGTCGCAATATCATTTTTTTAAATGGCAATGTGACCAAATCTAAGCCACTCAGGTGTGAACAAATTGAAAAAAAAAACCAAAAACAATTCTGCCTTCCTTTCACATCTGGAAATCAAATAACATAGAACAAACTGTGTGGAGTATCTGAGACGTCCAAGAAGTTAATAAAAATCTTAACCCCACATTCATTTTAAACATGACTTGTATGAGTAATCATTACTCATATATTACTCAGTAATGCAAAGTCTGTTAGCGTTTAAGATGAAAACATATGACTCTTACTCGTCTTTCACAAAATCATTCAGAAAGTAATATTTGTGTCACATCTACAAGTACATAACACCAGCAGTTATAGGCAACTAACCTGGCAACTTGGTAGCCTGCCCTGGTGGTGAATTCATTGAACTCACATGTTCACATGAAGAGTCACTGTTGAGTTTAAAGCAGCTTGAATTTGCTTCACTTTTTCGGAGCGCTCACTCCCTGCAAGCTTGTCGTATGCGTTAGCATGTTTTGTCTGCTCGTGTCTCTTTACATTGAATTCCTTAAACAAGGCAACAGTCTCTTGACAAATTAGGCAAACATAATTGCCTCGATTTTCAGTGAAAAAAATTGTAATTCCCATCTCTCCTGGAAGCGGTGGCCCTCGCTGTCAACTTTGTTTTTTTTTTTAATTTACAGGTGCCGTGGTTAGAAATTAGCGAAAAAGGTTCATGGTGAGGTCACAGAGCCAGATAGAGCTAGAGTGGTGCTGCCACCATGAGGTGAACGGAGAAACTGCATTTTGAACCTTTTATGATTCATGTACTCGGTTCAACAGTCCAAGCGGGCCATAAATAATACATTCTAAAACCCAAGCTGTGGGCCGTATAAAATCCGACCGTGGGCCGTGATTGGCCCCCGGGCCGGACTTTGGACATGCCTGATATAGGGTATAGGATATATAGGAAATAGGGTATAGATTAGAGAGTATGGACTATAGGGTAAAGGGTATAGGACATCAGTTGTAGAAAATAGCGTATAGGATACAGGACATACAGGATCAGCAGAATAGAAGGTTAAGGATATATGGTGAAGGATATATGGTGAAGGTGCTATACAAATAAAGTTATTATTATTATAAAGGGGTATAAGATATAGGGTATACGATATATAGGAAATAGCGTATAGGATATATATGAAATAGGGTATAGGATACAGAATGGAAGGTACGGGCTATAGGGTATAGGATATAGAATGGAGGGTATGGGCTATAGGGTGTAGGATGTAGGGTATAGAATGGAAGGTACGGGCTATAGGGTATAGGATATAGAATGGAGGGTATGAGCTATAGGATATAGCGTATAGAACGGAGGGTATGGGGTATAGGATATAGGGTATAGAATGGAGGGTATGGGCTATAGGGTATAGGATATAGGGTATAGAATGGAGGGTATGGGCTATAGGGTATAGGATATAGGGTATAGAATGGAGGGTATAGGGTATAGGATATAGAATGGAGGGTATGGGCCATAGGGTATAAGATATAGAATGGAGGGTATGGGCCATAGGGTATAGGATATAGGGTATAGAATGGAGGGTATAGGATATAGGGTATGGGTTATAGGGTATAGGATACAGGGTATAGGGTACAGGGTATAGAATGGAGGGTATAGGATATAAGATATAGGGTATAGAATGGAGGGTATAGGATATAGGGTATAGAATGGAGGGTATGGGCTATAGGGTATAGGATATAGGGTATAGAATGGAGGGTATGGGCTATAGGGAATAGGATATAGGGTATAGAATGGAGGGTATGGGTTATAGGGAATAGGATATGGGGTATAGGACATTATTATTTGTTGGAGGTTATAGGGTATAGAGTATACGATATAGGGGTATGCACATAAGCGTGTACTTCCAGTCAGTCAAAATAAGACACTGAATGGCTGGGTTCACTTTATATTATATGAAAGGACACTAACATATATACATTTAAAAATACTGTTGTGTGATTGCATGGACAAACCCCTGTTTACTGCTTGTCATTTAAAGGTGCGGGAGACTTTCGTGACCAATTTTTCATCAGATCTGTAAAACCTCAGTCATAGCCTACGTATCACGAATCTGTAAGTCTTTCTGTGATTACTCACCTGAATCTCTTACATTACGGTGAACAATTTCAAAGTGCCATCCACCATAAACAAACCATTTGTTTACAAACAGAGTCAGGAGGTAACACGGGCATCTTCGGAATTTTATCGCGACGTGCATTGTGGGAAACGCAGGTTCGCGCCGCTGTCTGGCAGCTGCTATAGACACAACGCGGAAACGGCAGGAGCTCCCTTCCCTCTATGCATATTCCTCCAGCCGTTTCTGCGCTTCAGCCGTTTCCACGTCGTGTTTGTTTCATCTAAATAATATCGTATGGTTGTGCTGCCACTGCCAGGCGTTGGCGCGAGCTTTCGCTTCCCACAATGCACATCGCGCCAAAATTCCAAAGATGCCCGAATTACCTCCTGGCTCTGTTAGTAAACATATTGTTTGTTTATGGGGGATGACACTTGACACGAAATTGTTCACCGTAATGCAAGAGATTCAGGTGATTAATCACAGAAAGACTTACAGATTCGTGATACTGAGGATATGACTGAGGTTTTACAGATCTGATGAAAAACTGGTCACGAAAGTGTACCGCACCTTAACTGAAATGACCCTCACATTCATCTCAATAAAACTCTAGGTACATGTAAGTATGTATAGGATAAATACCTATACAACAGAGGTATTGTAGTCTGTTCACAAACACTTGGCTCTTAGATGTGTCATGCATGTTGTCATTCAGCTGAAATGACCTAAAAATATTTATTCTAACACTCATCAGGAGCAGTGGTTTTGTATTACTGAGCTGATGGATAACAGTCAAATTCATTCAGTAATGATTCCCCTGAGGTAACATTTTAATACATTTTTGCGACAAATTGATTTTTTTATAATCTATTTTTGAACAATGTAGCCCACTTGACTCTGTTTTTACTGGGGTCTGTGAAATTCTGCTACTGCTGCCACTGTCTTCGTCACGTCATTGGCAGCCTCATGGAACTCAACTACTATTGGCTCTGATTTAGCAGAAATAAAAGTAGGTGCAGGTTTTAGATGAGATTAGATTAGATCAGGATTTCTCAACCTTTTTTGAACCACACCCCACTAATGGCATCATGAGCCTACTGGCACCCCCCCATGCCCGAAAAAAGTGGGACCAGGGTGGTGGTGGTATGTAATTATTTTTTAAATTTTACTTTATTTATTTATTTTAAATTATACATTTAAATAAACAGACATAAGGAACCACACAGACACAATACAAAAAAAGAAAAAAAATTATCCAACAAACCTACAGACCTATTAAACACAAAAAAGAGAAAAAAAAAACAAACCAACAACATTAAACAACAAATGTACATATTTCTAAAAATAACACGACAGACCTGTATGTGGAGGATGTGGTGGGTTATAGAGGAAGTGAAAGTGAGCTCACCTTCACCTGCAGCGAGGGGGGTGGGGGGGTGACAACATGCCGGACAATATGCCCCCTACCCCACCCCCGCTCATGGACCTCAATCCATGGTGGGGGGGAGTATGTGCCTAGTGATTTATAGTTATGATGTACAACAGTAGTCGCGCACACACAACAATGTAACTTGCAACCCCCCCATGTGCTCGCGCTGTCCCGGGAGAGTGTCAGCATCTCCCCTTAGGAGGGCGCACCCCCCCTGGTTGAGAACCTCTGGATTAGATGAAACTTTATTGATCCCGCAACAGGGAAATTCAATGGTTACAGCAACAACAGAATAAAGTACAAGAAAAAGTGCACACAGAAAGATACTGCAAAAAGCAATATAAAATAATAATAATAATAATAAAAGTAATAAAACTATACAGATTATATTCATATTTACAAAAGAGTGGAGTGGAATTGCAATAATTTAATGTTATTTGATTATCATTCAGTGTAATGTTTTAACCTTTAATACGTTTGACCTTTATTTATGACCCTAAATGTCAAACACCTGATCTCTGACCACATGACGTTGTTCATTTCATGAATCACTGCTTCTTTGGTGAAGTTGTATGGATCATTGTCGAGGCCAGCTGCCTTTTGCTACAACAGTATGAAGAGTCAAAGAGTATCATTTGTTTGTTTTACTCCTGGTTCCATAGTTTCGAATGTTAAATTCATTTTTGTTTCATTGAATTCAGTCTTTTTTGATAGAAGTATGTTCCACTGGGGAAAGTGGCATCAGTGTGTAGGCGACCACCTATAGACGTGTGGGAAATGTGCAGGTGAAAACAACTAACACTTTTTCATTTCTAAAAGAAATATAAGCATTTCTTTGAGTTGTTTGGTTGAATCTCCAATGTGAAAGCCAGCCTTCTGCACTGTGCAAAATGCATCTACAAAATGGCCTCGTTATAAGTCTGTTATATTTACTGAAACTCTTTAAAAGTATGTGAATAACTACTATCTGAAGTTAACATTAACAGTTATTTACGTAGAAAATATAGTTATTGTCCAAATGGTGGCCATGCTTCATACTCATGTCCTTTTGGAATTTAGAAAAGCAAACAACATTTCATGAAATATTGAAAAACATGTCCAAAGATCCAACATGTTAGCATGTTTCTGACATTCATCACATTGTCTATTTGACATATAAGGAAACACAGAACTTAAACATCAGCTACTATTTGAGACCGCTTGAGCCTCTTGAACTAAACACAGAAAGTTATTTTATGTGGGGCGGTTGTGTCTCTGATGCCATATATTTTGTCTCTTTAACTTAAAATACCCTTGTTCCTCCCCTCTGCTCTGGACTCGTGCATACAATAAACTTTACATGCACTATTACATTTTGAACTATGTATGTTATGGTACGTTAAAGCTGCGTATGTCTGTCATTACGATTTTTCATCAAATCTGTAAAACCTGAGTCATAGCCTAAGTATCTTGAATCTGCAAGTCTTCCTGTGATTTAGTGTACTCCACCATGAACATTGTATGTTTTTACAAACAGAGCCAGTAGGTCACTGGCATTTTCGGAAATTTGTCGCAATGTGCATTGTGGGAAGTGGAGTTCCATGCACTTGCTTTCGCTTGGTCGACATGTTTGTTGTTGCTGCTGCGGCTGCATGGAGCTCTACTTCCCACAATGCACGTCGCGACAAATTTCCGAAAAGGCCTGTATGACCGACCAGCTGTCTTCGTAAACAAATGGTTTGTTTATGGAGTATTGTAATGATCATTTTTCTCTGTAATGTCTCTTTAAGAGCTCTTGGTTTCTATGATGACACTACGCTAACGTGAGGGCGTAACCTGTACAGTTCGAAGTCAGACCAGAGTTACTGTTGTTACCTTTTTGCGGTTATTTATCATTTTGGACTCTTCATACATTTTTTTTTCATGTTTTTCCTCCGCAAAACTGTGCTTGTGCGACATGTGAAGAATGTCTGAGCTTCCCTGCAAACATTAAATGTGCAGTGTGATGGTAAAGAGTGGTTTCCAGTCTTGTTTCTAACTTTTCTGACCCATGGAGGCCTCCCTGGCCGCTACAGTATACTTCGAAATTTTTCACCGTGAGGAAAGAGATTCAGGTGCGAAATCACGGAAAGACTTACGGATTCATGATACTTAGGCTGTGACTCGGGTTTTTACAGATTTGATGAAAAATTGGTGACGAAAGTCATACACAGCTTTTAACGTTTTAATATGCAATACCTGTCACATTTTGAAAGTTAAAGGCCATATCAACCATATTCATAATTATGAATTTATGACAAAACCGTAATATAAAGATTGCATTGCAAGATAACACAAACACTGGGGGCAAAAATGATCATGTCCTCAGTCATTAACCCAGGAAGACCACCTACTGATCTAAACTGTTTCAAACCTGTTGATCCACCAGTTCTTTGAAATCATGTAAATAACTGGTGTAAAATGCAGTTTGTCATCTTTTCATGGTCATTAGTTATGACCCATTTGGACGTTCAGAGGGTCCGTAGTGAAACACAGTCATCTTCTACAACATTGATTCACCAGTAAAACCAATGGAGTTTGGTCAAGGACAGTAGATGGATACACTGGGTTTATGTTCAGTTCATAATTTAGTATACAGATTAATATAATGTATATAATAGATTATTAATAGATTCAGTTTGTCTTCAGTTTTCTTTGTTTCTGATATTATGACCCTTGACTTTAATCAGAATATTTATGAATATCTATATAATCAGTAAATTAAATACAGGACAATACTTGTTTATCATTGGAAAGAAAAATCTAAATACAGAGTGAGACTACTGTAATAAAATTCATTAGGGGACTGCCACATAAATAGCACTAGTACTAATAGTCTTTTTGGGTTAAGATCATGCTTTAGTTGTTTTTGGTTCTAGAAAGTGGTGGATGAGAAGCAAAGTCCAGTTCCCTCCTATTCAATTATTTACAGGATCATGATTAACTGCACTGTATTCTGTCTACTTACACCACATATAAAACATTCTCAGATACTTACTTGAAAGACAACATGATTGTCTTTAATGTTGAGAACAGTGTGATTTATTTATTTTATTCTTCTAATTTATTATGTGTTTGCTATTGAATTCTTATATTCTATTTTTACAGTTTGTCATGCCACTGCTGCACTGCAGTTTTAAAGTTTTGGATCAATAAAGTCTGTCCATCTATCCATCTGTCCATCCTTCTGTAGTACAGTATCATGAAATCCATCCATCCATCCATCCATCCATCCATCCATCCATCCATCCATCCATCCATCCATCCATCGTACAGTATCATGAAAGTCATCCATCTGTCCTCTATCCATCTACCATCTATCCATCCATCTATCCATCTCTCCGTAGTACAGTATTGTGAAATTCATCCATCTATCATCTATCCATCCCTCTGTAGTACAGTATCATGAAATCTATCTATCCATCCATCTATCCATCCCTCCATAGTACAGTATTGTGAAATCCATCCATCCATCCATCCATCCATCCATCCCTAGTACAGCATCATGAAATCCATCTATCATCCATCTATATATCCATCTATCATCTCTCTATCCAGTCCTCCATAGTACAGTATCATGAAATCCATTGATCTATCCATCATCTATATATCCCTCTATCCATCCCTCAATAGTACAGTACCATGAAATTCATCCATCTATCATCTATCCATTCATCTATCCATCCCTCCATAGTACAGTATCGTGAAATCCATCCATCCATCCATCCCTAGTACAGCATCATGAAATCCATCTATCCATCCATCTATATATCCCTCTATCCATCCCTCAATAGTACAGTATCATGAAGTTCATCTATCATCTATCCATCCATCTATCCATTCCTCCATAGTACAGTATCATGAAATCCATCAATCTAGCCATCATCTATATATCCCTCTATCCATCCCTCCATAGTACAGTATCATGAAATCCATCCGTCCGTCCATCCATCCATCCATCCATCCATCCATCCCTAGTACAGTATCATGAATTAAATCCATCCATCCGTTCATCCGGCTCCTCCAGTCTGTATTAAAAACACTATAAATACATACACTAATAAAAGGATGACACATTCTGTTCTGATTGAGTTTAATCTCAGATGTCGTGTCGTAACAGGGAGTGAACTCTGTTCTTTGCATCTTTAATGTGGTTCAGATACCAGACAAACTGAGTGTAGACACAGTACAGTATGTCCATGCAATAGACAATATAAACGACTGGATTAGCTATGACTGGATTAGCGTCGCTGATCTCTACCTTTCACTATCAGAGCAGCTGAGTCCGCTCAGCCGGCGCCACCCCATCCCATATCCAGCGGGTTTCTAAAAATAGCAGAACGTCAGGATCTCTGTCTCATTAAACCTGATCTTAAGGCTTTATGTGCTCTTTCCAGGATCACGCCCCTTGCTGACTGAATTGCGGTAATGAAGGCAGAGCTACAGCCTATTTACATGACAATGAAACTGAGATTATGTGCCCGGCGTCGCTTCTGATTTGAACCTGAACTTGTAACTGAAAATGTAAATTATTAACATGGTCATTATTGGATCTGCTCAAGGTGACTGAGACGGAGTCACTGAGGTCAGGTTAATCCAATGTCCTGAACAAGAACGTAGACAAGTACAATGTAAAAAGTGAGACTAGAGTGGATCAATATATTGTCGCTGTCGGGTGGAAACCTCTTTTGTCCAAAACGAGTATTTTTCAGGAAACTGGAAAAACAATGTATATTCTAAATTAGTGTTTCTCAACTGGGGCGGTACCACCCCCCAGGGGGCATTGGGACGTATTTGGGGGGGGGGGGGCGTTTGGAATGCAACGTGGTGTCATGAATTGTGTACAGGTAACACACCACTTTTAATTGGCGCGTTATCTGTATGCATTATAAGCTTTCAGCATGTATATTTACACCGCATAAAATAGCACGCCATTAGCGCAATTAGCAGCTAGTGCGATTAGCAGTTAGGGATAGCACAATTAGCAATTAGCGTAATTAAGGTTAGGTTTAGGGTTAGCGATTAGCGCAATTAGCAGTTAGCGCGCTTAGCAGCTTGTGCGATTAGTGGCTAGCGCATTGACATACCATCAAATGGCGTTGAATAACACGCGAAAAGATGAAAATGCGTATGCATAGCACGCCAAATGCAATAAACTGGTGTCACATACAATGCAATTTCATGAGATCAGTCTGTGGAATGAGAAAGCTGAGAGGGGGGCGCTCAGGCACAAATGGGGGGTATTAGTCACTGTTGTACATTTCAACATTATACATCACTCCCCCCCAGTGTAAGGACCCTGTGTCCAACACATAACAGAGGCACCTACTCCCACCTAGTTCCCCCCTTGCAAATTTGCTTTCAATGGGCACGAGGTGGCCAATGATGAGGTGAGGGGGACAGGTCGGTCACGTTACTTACAGAATAACATACACCCCCCACCACCACCACCTCCACCACACACACACACACACACACACACACACACACACACAGTCGCAATTTTTTTTCAGGGATGGGGGGGCGGCAGGAGGCCCCTCATGCCGTTAGTGGGCATTTGTTCAAAAAAGGTTGAGAAACACTGCTCTAAATAAATGAATTGAGTTAACAGATATAGTCACAAGCTGTTTTCAACACTTTTATTGGTTAAATACTATGAAAAACCCTCAGGCCAATGTGAAGACTGTGAAACAGAATCGAAAAAAGAAAGACTAAAAATGGACTTATAAGGTTTCAGCGCGACAGTGATGATATGCATTGATAAATAAAAGCAAAATTTCATGGATAAAAAAAAAAAAATCTTGAAATTATGAATAAAGAATTAATGTATTTACTTAAGTCAAATGAGTCATAGCAATAAAACTGATCTGGACTTTCACTGGATGTAAAATGTACCGATACTAATAGGATTTCAATATTTTGTAAATTACTACTTATTTTCCAAATATTTAACTAGTTTGGCCGTGTTAAGTTCATTTTCTTGACTTTTAAAAAATACCACTAATCTAATGTTTTACAACTTTATATGTATTTAATGGTGTTATTCACT